>NC_042621.1:182872697-183182419 GCF_901001135.1 Rhinatrema bivittatum
TACAGGTCAAATACTGACAGGCCCCCAAAGCACTGTCACAGCAAGAGAAAGAACTTTTGACCAGGTGAAGTTTAAAATAGCACAGTCTTAGGGGAAAAACAAGAAACCTTGCCCTTATACACTGAAGAATACTTTGTAAGTGCCTGTTTAAGTAAAAAAGCAGACAGAGACAATACTGCAACTTAAACTCATAAGCCAGGAGTCAGGGACCAGCCAAGGCAAGGTCGGAAAGACCCCACCCTTGGAAGAAAAAGGGGGGCAATTGGAGACAGAGAAAAACACTCTGGCACACAGCTTGGCATACAGACATGGCAGTTCTCGCCCCCGAAGAAACGGGAAGGGGGAAAAAGACCTGCAATGCGGCAGACTCTCTACCCATCACGTTATGAGCTTATGCATATTTATCAACTGGAAATTATAAGAAGGGGGCAAATAAAGAAAAAAAGAGCAACCCTGGTGGCGAAGGATCCCCCTGAAGGAGTGCACCCCAAGAGCGACCTTGAAACCAGAGAAGGGACCCCTGAAAGAAAAGAAAGGGAAGCCTGAAGCAAATAAGCACCCATTGCTATCGAGGAGGGAGAAGACTAGAGGTGGCCAAGAGACCGGGGCAGGAGACCAGAGAAAGGAGACACCCTACTCAAGTGCGAAGAGCAACACAGAGTCAGACAGTGAGGGGTGAGAGCAAGCCCCAGCAGGCTGGCATGTATCAGAGCCAGAAGCTAATCTCCTTCCTGGATCGCAGCCGGTAGCTCTGCCAGAACCCATCCCAGAGTCAAGTCTCCTCGCCTGCCCACATTCTCCAGCCAGAGCCTACTTCAGAGGTAAAAAGGGGCTGTACCAGGGGCAAGTAAGTTAGACAGAGACCATACGCCCATCCAAATCTTCTGCTCAAAACTTTATAGTCTCAGCTTTAAAGAACCTTGGTGGGCGGAAAGCAGCCTACAGGCCTTATGTTTGATAGCTTGTTTTAAAAAGGTTTTAATTGCAGAATTTAATTTCTTTTGATTTTTGCTTGATGCAGTTTTATGTATGCACGTGTTTTTCTGGATATGTTGTCATACTGAATATAAACTATAAGATGATGTTGTTTTAATACTTAAGTAATAAAATAATTATTGAAAATATTTATATTAGCCTTTATTTGGTCTTTTGAAGAATGGGCTACATGTGTGCTTTGGACCCCTTCCCCTTTAAATTTGGTCTAGAAAAGCCGTTTAAAAAACTAGCTACACGGTGTCCACGCCGTTCCTCTCGTATAGCTCGAAATCACTTCCTGTAGGTCACAGAAAGACAGTTAATGACAGTGAAAAACTAAATTCATACGACAGATCGCTAGGCTTATTTTAACACATAACACAAACATTGCATTTTATACCTAGGAAATCTGACAGTTTGTAAATGTAAACTAGCAAAATTATTATTTTTTTACTTACTTTTGTGTATGATACTAAGAGACTGACAGCCAGGTAAAGACAGCTCACAGCAAAAGCTGCCCCCAAACTCTGAAGATCTGATGTTTGTTATATTAGAGAGATGAGGAAATAGTATCAAAAGCTACCAGGAGACAGCAAAAGAAAAAGAAAGAAAAGCAGCGATTCCCACCTAGAGCAGCAGCCGTGCATGGTGTTGCAGCATAAGTGGTACGTACGGAAACAGGGGCTATATGGTACGTCACGAAAAAGAGTCCCCCAGAGGGACGGAGTTATCGCTCTGATGCAATGTATGTACAAAGAGCTGTACTTTTATTTGAGCACGTGGTCATATTGGGACTGCATGGGTTAACCAAAGAAGCCAGCGTTCACATCCCACTGTTACTCCTTGTGACGCTAGGCAAGTCATATTACTCTCCATTGCCTGAGGTACAAACCCTACCGAAAGTTGCTGGCGGGCCGGTGATGTTGTTAGTAGCCTTTATGGGGAAACCGATAGCTGTTCTTACAGGTTATTCTAATATTTTACCAAAGGATAAAAACACAGCTAAACTGCTGCAGTAGGGACCGGGGAAGGGCGCATTTTAAAGTTTTTAAAAATCATTAGCTGCGCTCTAATGCTGTGTAAAAAAAAAAAAATAGAATTTGATTTTCTTCTCCTTGAGGCCCCAATGGTTATTGCTGCCAAATAGAAGCCTCCATATATACAACAAGCATGAGACATTCTGAAGGCCATACCTGAGAACTTTTGTCTTCCAGTCACCCTGAAATTACCATGGATTGGGGGGGGGGGGGGGGGCAACTGCACAGTGGGACCAGATGCTCACAAATTTGTTCTCATAAACACTTTTACATGTTCACACTTACTTTCACTGCTCATTCTCATGTCCATTTACACCTTTACTTCTGCCATTCTCCCAACACACTCAACTTATTTCTCTCCCTCTTCCATACACACATGCCTATTTACTTGCACTCAGCTCTCTCCTACTCACCTACATACACACTCTCAGATCTCTTCTTCCTACACAAATACTCTCACAGACATGCTCATTCATTCTCTCTCTCCCTGCCCCCTTTCAAAACACACTAGCAATTAGCAGACTCTAACTTAGCCTCTTCCTTCTGTGCTGCAGAAGTGGAAGCTGCCTGTTTCTTACTTCTCCTTTGATGCACGGGCAGGAAATCGCAATGTCAATTGGCCAAAGCAAACAGGATGGGGCAGGCAAGTGGCTGAATACAGGAAACAGGCTGTGCAGGAGCAGGTGGTGTCATGAGGAAGCAGAGTTATATGGTATGGAGATGGTAGAAATCACTGTCAAGTTCCTTCTTTTTCAGCAGCGCAGACCAATGACATTCCTTTCTTCTTTCTGGGTCCAAGCAGATTGGTTTTGCTGCAGCATCCGGAGATTTCTGGTATTGGCCCGGGCCAAATCCGGAGAGTTCCCAGGTATGATCCCTAGTGCTCTCCCTCCCTAACCCCTGCCTGATCCTCGGCTCTCCAGTCCTTTTCCTATATATTCCCTAGCAATGCTCCCCATTCACTTGTGCCACGTTGACCAATAGCATTGATCCAGCTTCTCCCCACAGTTGCCATCCCAACCTATGCACACGATCGTAGAAAAGGCATTGATCCAGTCCCTTCCCCAGGCCATTTATCACCATCATTTATTATCATTCTTATATATATAATCATTGATTTATTCACCAATTCATCACTATTATTCAATCAATATAATCAGTATCAATATTTAATATTAATCATCAATTCATCAGGCAGACCAATGAAACCCTGCCCAACCCATCCACCCCGAGCTGAAATTGTGCTCTTACTGTGGTGTATATATAGTCATCACGTTTGCCTTCTTATAGTTCTCTCTCTCTCTCTCTGGGATTGAAGCCGTGGAGTGTTTTTCAGTGTGCGCATGTGATCAGCAATGCGCAATCACGGAAATACAGTGGCTCCAGCACGTGTGCCGCGAGAGGTGCGGAAATAGCGGCATCCTGGAGATTTTAGCATCTTGCCCGGAGACCTGGAAATTTGTCTAAATTTCTGGAGTCTCCGGGCTAAATCCGGAGAGTACCCAGGTATGCTGAGGGCAACCTGGGTACTCCATTTAATGGAAAACGGTATTTTACTCCTATGACTTGGCTGTCTGAAAACTACCCTGCCTCAGTCTGCTGAAAAGTACATACAGCGTGCTATTCAGTGCATAGTTTAGCTTCCTTTTTTGGGGCCGGGGTTGAGGGCAGGATTAGAAAATAATGCGCACACCGGGGCTGATGCAAAAAAAAATGCGCTGAAAGCGAGCACTGAGTGTTCAGCGCCCACTTTCCTATCGTGCCCCCAGGCACCCCTCCAGGGGGCACCATGCAATATTTAAATTAAGGATCACGCTGTCAAGGAGGAGCTATGGTCGATTGCGTGTTCCTAGCGCCTCCTTGACAGCAGGTGCCCAGAAGAAGTCGGCTGTCCGCTAGTTAAAAAAACGGATGCTGAATTTATCAGCATCTGTTTTCCTAATCGGTGCACAGCCATGGGTTCGGAAAACGGATGCTGGTTAACTGAGCATCTGTTTCCAACTTGACTGTTGGCACTTTTTTTGAAAAAAAAATTTTTTTTAATCTTTTGTTCCTCCGACTTAATATCACCATGATGCTAAGTCAGAGGATGTACAGAAAAGTACTATTTTCTGCTTTGCTGTACAACCTTTTGGGGACGCTCAGAAATTAACACTTGCTCTGGGCAGACGTTAATTTCTGAGCACAAAAATATGTGATTTGGACGCACTTTTTTTTTTTTTTTTTTTTTGCATTTCAGTGACTAATAGCCTCATCAACATGCATTTGCATGTGATGAGCGCTTAGTTTTACAGCGCTTTGGATGAGCATTGTGAAGGCGCTAATCCCTTTTTAGCGAAAGGGGCTGGGGACGCACCTACAAAACCTGCATCCAACTGCAGGTTAAACAGTGCGCTCGGCTGAGCACACTGTATTGCATCGGCCCCAGATTGTTTTTTCCCAATCCGGGTGCATTATTTTCCATGAAAAATCCATCCACACAGAAAGTAGGTACAAAAGTTCAGGGGTACTTTGTCCTGTGGCAAGCTGCAAAAGGGAAGTCTGCACTTAGAAAATACCCACAGACTTTGCAGCAAAGCGGTCAGTTTAAAATTTACTCCCACATCTTTGGAAAAGCTCACAGATCTTAGAAACAACTCATTCCAGAGTAAGTAACTACTTTGAATAGTTTAAGTGATTTTGCAGCATGCTATTTAGAAGCAATGAAGTCCTTGTTTTTTTCCCATGGTGGACTTAAAGCTAATCTTTGTGGTATGCAATCTGTTGCTTTGTAAAATAGTACTGCCCCTTTAATGGGTGGGTCATCTTGTAAGTAGTCCTTTTATAACTGTGCCTCTGTACATTTGATGTTCTTCTGCTTCAGTCACATACTCAGCTACTTCCTTAAAATTTTATAAAAAAAATATAACTCTGCAAACGAGAAACTGTTGAGACTATCATGATGAAAACAGGTGTGGATTTGCTAACTGCACTTTGGATTAAGGCACTCTATAAATAAAATAAAAATATCAAATAAGGTTAAGCAAAATGCTTTATTTTGGTTTGCATCAATACTGAGATTTGAGAGAAGAATATAAAAGAAAAGCATACTGACTGCCCTTTGTGTGAAAATTCACCTGATGACAAGTGTTTGCACTATACCGAACTCCAGACTGTTAAGCAAAGTAAATTACATTTATTCATATCCTGTACGTTATGAAGCTTAAACCAACTGAGTTCTTTCTAGCTTCCTGGCTAGGAAAGTAGCTGTTTTCCCAATGGCAACAGAAAAGATTTATAAAAGAAATATTTTTAAAGAATTTAGTGCCCATGGTAAGACTTTGAATTGACAGCACTAGAAACGGAAGTTCTTCATTTTTATCACAGAGCAACTGCAGTACAGCAGGAGTCCTGAAAGCTTTCCTGAAAAAGTGTCTTAGCATATTTTTCTGCAACTTGGGTCTTTGGTGTCTTAAGCTAAGAATACAAAGTGGTATGTCACTGTGTTTATGGTTTTACTGATACAAATTCCTGCTCTTTGGAAACTGGGCCAAAGTGACCCAAGTTGGAGGATTATCTGCATTATTAAAGATATTGTTCCATTGGTGAGGGGTAATTAAAACACTGCATATTTAAAAATATAGAAATTACTATTTCATTCAAATATATATATTATATATTAGAGCTGCTTGTAGTTTTCAGTGGATAGACACGACCTTCCCATTTCAGTTTATGCAACACACACATCCTTAGGCGAGTCACGCAAACAGTGGCTCGAACAACTATTGCTAAATGCAAGGGACATTAGAAGCTTGATGGTAAGTCATGTGCTACATTTTCAGTTTCATAAACTGCAAGGGAATTAACATTAAATTTAAAATATAGTTGTCATTTAGTAGAATTTCAATTAAAAATACTAATTGTTCAAACTAAGAGAGCAGTTCTGAAACAATGAAAGAAAAATGAAAACTGCTCAGTAAGAGTTGAAAGAAACCTAACATCAATCTTAACAGAGAAAAAGTGCTGAGTAGCTTTCAGAGATTTGCTTTGCAGCGTTGAGCATCATACAGACAAATGAGGCGATCTGCTTCTCTCCAACCAGAAAGTAAGGCCCCGTGGGTGGTGGAATAAAAATTTCGGTGCATGGCCTCTCCAGCAAAAAGAACCTGCAAAGGCTGAAGGCAAACACAGGAGAATATACGTTAGCACTTAGTTACAAAGTTGTCTTTTTTTTTTTTCTCTATTATTATATAAGGAAGGACTTCAATATTTTCATGACTTTCAGGAGTCTGCAGAGTTGTGTATGAAGCATCAAGAAGTCAAAGGGAAAGTTTTGTTTTATTTTTGTGTGAATAATGGAGTACATTATGGGGTAGATTTTCAAAAACGGCGCGTTCGTTTTTGTTGGCGCTCCAGGCGCCAACAAAAGTACGCGGGATTTTAGTAGATACGCGCGTAGCCGCTAAAATCCTGGATCGGCGCGCGCAAGGCTGCCTATTCCGTGTAGCCGGCGCGCACCGAGCCGCGCAGCCTGCCGCCGTTCCCTCCAAGGCCGCTCCGAAATCGGAGCGGCCTCGGAGGGAATTCGCTATCGCCCTCCCCTCACCTTCCCCTCCCTTCCTCTACCTAACCCACCCCCCCGGCCCTGTCTAAACCCCCCCCTACCTTTGTTGGGGGATTTACGCCTCCCGGAGGGAGAAGTAAATCCCCGCGCGCCAGCGGGCCGCTGGCGCGCCTAGACGCAACCCAGGGGCAGTTCCGGAGGGCGCGGCCACGCCCCCGGCCGAAACCACGCCCCCGGGCCCGCCCCCAAAACGCCGCGTCCCGCCCCGAAAACGCTGCGCCGATCGGCCCCGCCCCCACGACACGCCCCCCTCGGAAAACCCCGGGACTTACGCGAGTCCCGGGGCTCTGCGCGCGCCGGTAGGCCTATTGAACATAGGCGCACCGGCGCGCAGGGCCCTGCTCGCGTAAATCCAGGCAGATTTACGCGAGCAGGGCTCTTAAAATCCGCCCCTATATATACTAGGGTTTGTGCCCCTGCTTGCTTCACTCGCCAATCCCATCTGTAGGGTAAGGAGTGGTGGGGTAGGCGGAGGTAAGGTAGGGAGGGGGGTGTGTGTGTGTCTGGGGGCAGGCTTTCCCTTTTCATTTTCAACTTTGTCCCCCTCTCCTCACTTCTGGGTGTGGTGGGGTGAGGGTATAGGATGGGTGTGTGGGAGGGATATATATAGTGGGGGCACTCTTCCCCCTCTTAACCCATGTGTTTATTGGGGGGGTAGGAGGGAGGTGTGACCGGAGGGGTGGGTGGTCTGTGTAAGTGCACGCAGGGAGAGATGATGGTGTTGAGAGATGTGAGCGGAGGGGTTGGGGCAGACTGGTGGTGTGGTGTAATGTGAGTGGGGTGCATGGGATGAGTGGCAGGGGAAGAAGTGAATTTGCATGCACGCTTTGTTCCCCTCTGCCTTACTTCACATGCCACGGGCTGTTCTTCTGTCCTCTCCTTCACAATTTTGTTCCCCTTTCCTGCTCCTCCGTCTCTCTTCCCTCCTCTCTCCTTCTCCTCCTTACTTACCTCTCCTTGCACTCTACAGTCCTCATTAAACCCCCTTCCCTTTCCTACTGCTTCCCGTGTGTGTGTGTGTGTGTGTGTGTGTGGGGAGGAGGATGATAATAGTGTATTTATTTTATTTATTTAAAAGTCCTTTTAAACCCGCTCCCTCCAAGGTTTGGGGCAGGGTATATAAAAACATACATAAAATCCAACATATACATTAACAGAATAATACCCAACAGTGTATCAGGGAAGACATCCAACAGCGTTACAGAGGGAGGCTAACAATTGTGCATTTCTCTGAAACAAATGAGGAGGAAGATGTTATGGGGAGATGCACCTCACAACCTAAGGAGGTCTCGAAATGTGATATTGAAAGTGGTTTTTAAGAGCGCTTCTAAATTCCTTAGGATCGTTGAGACAACAAAGTTGTAATAGTTTAGGTCTGGCTTTTGAGAAGAATCTCTCTTGTGGCATGCAAATGAGCAAGCCACGGGGGAGGGAATGTCTAGTAGTTGTTGGCCTGAGGAGTGTAAAATCTGAGTGAAATTGATCCAGGGGGAGTTTATATTGTGTAGGAGGTTATGGATAATTGAAGCAATTTTATATTGAATGCACGATTGTACTGGCAACCAGGGAATTGAGAAAAGTACAGGTGTGATATGGTCTTTGAAACTTACTTTAGTTAAGATTCTTGCTGTAGAGTTTTAGATAATTTGAAGCGACTGTAGTGTGGTTTGAGTAAGCCATTGTACAGAGCATTACAATAATCAAGGGACAAGAAAATAAATGCTTGTGTAGGGGTGAGGGCATTCCCTCCCTCTCCTCACCCCTGTATGTATGTGTGTGGGTAGGTTGAGGGGGATGAGTGAGGGAAGGTGTGGGATATATGTTTATGTATCCTTTCCCCGTTGCATTCTTCACTTTGTAGGCCTCTTGTGTATGTATGTGTGGGTGGGGGAAATGAGTGAATATGAATGTGTGTGTGTATGGCTGGGGGCACTCTTTCCACCTTACATTCTCCAGTTTGCCCTCCTTTCCTCATCCCTGTGTGTATGGGGAGGGATGGGGAAAACGTGTGTATGCCCCCCATCCATTTTGCACTCCATCCTCCCTCACTCAACCTTCTTCCACACTCTAGCACTTCTGTTACTCCCCTCCCCTCATCCACTTTGCATTTCCCTATCTCTCACTCAACCCTTTCCCTTCCCTCCCCACTGTGGCATGCCCACCTCCCATCCTCCTCCTCCGTTTTCCCTCCCTTCCCCCTCTGGCACTCCTCTTACTCCCCTCCCCTCCCCTCTCCTCTCCCCCAACCCTTTTCTCTCTTTCATTCACTCACTCCCTTTCCTCCCCTCCCACTTCCTGCAGCTGGTGGGGCCAGGGAAACCCTACCAGCTGCTGGACCCACAGCTGTGGAGCTGATCTCATGGTCTCCATTCTTCGCCTCGGACTGCTTCCTGCCGCTGCTGGGGCCTGGGAAATTGCAGAAGCCCTGCCACTATGGTACCTTTTATTCTCTTCTGCTGGTGAGGCACAATAAATCTCTCCTGCCTCTCCATGGATTTGGCACCAGTTCTCAAAGGGAAAGGACATGCACACTGTCCCTTTGACAATTGCCCAGGGAAAATGTATATGCAGAGATCTTCACCTACTTTTTAATTTTTGCAGTTACTTTTTCCCCTGAAAAATACCACATTATAGTTTTGAAAATGCAAAACTGCACATTGTTGCCTCCCTTGGCCTAACCTAGTCTCGGGAACACCTCCTTGAAAATGCAGGTAAAAGTACATGTCGTGGAACAATGCATGCACTTTTATCTGCATATAAGGTGGGCAATTTTCAAAAGCCATTTACTCAGGTGGGAATTGCCTTCCACATATACCGGATGATGCGGTTTTCCTTATATTATCATTGCTGGAGGGCTCTCTGATAAGAAATATAGCTGCAATGAAATTCAAAGCTCAGGCTGATTCATTCAGGCGCTGAAATGATCCAACATGATGGTAGCTCCTGAAAGATTCATCTAGATTCTGCTACTAGTAAACTGTGCAGATATGACCTGTAATTTAAAGAAAATATAAATCTCATTTGGATAGTCTAAGAGACTCATGTGTCACCAGAAACTCACTTTAATTTAAAAGAAAAATCTGTTACACCCGTTGTTGTGCAGCAAGGTGGCAATAACCGGCTCAGAATACCCTTTCAGCCGCAAGCATCGCCTCTCAAAAGCCAAGCCGTGAGACAAAAGTAATCTGCCAGATCCATGAAGATGGATCCTTGCTGAAGCAACCCTGAGAGGCCCGTCTACTCTGAGATGTACCAGATCCACAAACCACGGATGGCGCGGCTATTCCAGAGCCAGAAGAATCATTTTCCCTGGGTGGCCCTCTATGCAACGCAAGATGCGACCTACGAGAGGCCATGGAGGAACCACACAGAGCAGGATTTCTTTTGGCCAAGGAAGTATCAGAGCATCCATCCCCTTGGACCCGACCTCCCGCCTGTGACTGAGGAACCAAACCACCTTGGCATTGCTGCGTGACGACATCAGATCCAGCTGTGGGTTGCCCCTTCTAATGCAAATGAGGTTGAAGGCCTCCGAGAATAACTCCCATTCCCCTGGGTCTAGCTGTTGCCTGCTGAGGTAGTCTGCCTGCACATTGTCGACTCCTGTGACGTGCGACACTGCTGTTCCTTCCAGGTGCAGTTCTGCCCAGGCAAACAGCTCCCGAGCCACCCTGTGATTCTTTGTCCCTCCCTAATGATTGATGTACGCCATTGTCATCGCATTGTCCTAGAAAATCCTTACCATTTTTCCTGAAACGTGTAGAAGGAATGACAATGCTTTGTGCACCACCCTCATTTCCAGGTGATTGATAGACCAGGATGCTTCTGCTGGCACCTACAGACCTTAAGCCATCCATCCCTGACAGACCACCCTCCCCAACCTATGAGGCTGGCATCAGTGGTTACCACCACCCAGTCTGGAGTCTCCAGGTCCACTCCCTTTTCCAAATTAAGGCGAGACAGCCACCAAGAGACTGGATCTGCATTCCTCCTGCAGAGGTAAAGGAAGATGATACTTCGACAACAGATCCCAACGGGATAAAAGTGCCCTCTGGAGTGGATGCATATGAACAAATGCCCACGGCACCAAATCTAACATGAATGCCATGGAGCCCAGCACCTGCTAATAATCACAGACCCTGGGCGCCAAGAGGTGTAATAGACGAGTCACTTACGTCTATAACTTCTCTACTCTGTCTAAAGTCAGGAACACCTGGCCAATCCAGATGTTGAATCATGCCCTAGGTATTCCAAAGACTGGGCCAGCACTAGATGACTCTTTGCCAGGTTTATCACCCAACCCAGCAATCGCAACCTTTCCATGACCCATTGAATGACAGCATTTCTTCTCCGACTTTGCCCAAATGAGCCAGTCATCCAGGTAAGGATGAACTAGAATCCCTTCCCTTCTGAGGGTCATTGCTGTCACCACCATTGCCTTTGTGAATGTCCGTGGAAGTGCTGCCCTAATAGCATAAACCTCAGAAACTTCTGATATTCCGCTCATATAGGAATATGCAGGTAGGCTTCTGTCAGGGCCAGTGACGCCAGAAACTCTCCCCTGTGGAATGCTGCTATCACCGTCTGCAATATTTCCATATGAAAGTGCAGGACTCACAATGCCAAATTGACTTTCTGAAGATCCAGAATAGGCCGAAAAGTACCATCGAACCATGAAATAAATCAAGTACCTCCCCTGTCCCTGCTCTGCTGGCGGGACTGGAACATTTGCATCCAGACCTTGCAACCGCCTCTCACTTGCTTTGAGACGAGCAATGAGACTCCAGAAAGGCTTCTCTGGGCGCAAACATTCTAAAGCGTAACTGCCCTTTACCACCTCCCAGATCCATTGGTCCGACGTGATCTTGGTCCACTCCCCGTAAAAACAGGCTAATATTCCCCCTACAGTCTCTAAGGAAGAGTGGACCCCTCTGGCCTCATTGTGAGGACTTTCCTCCTCTAGTGCCGACTGGCAGAGTCCCTGGAGGGTTTGTGGACACCATGAAAGGGACTGCTGTATTTCTGAGGTTTGCTTTTGTCCCGAGGTTGAAGAACTCTTGCTGAAGTGAAACCTCTTCATATCCTAAAAATGGGGACAGGCCGGAAAATTCTTCTTGCCACTCTTATTATCCTCTGGCAACACGTTTCCATTCGACTCTTCCAGATGCTTCATCAGCTGGTCAGGATCTTCACTGAACAGCAGCTTCCCCTTAAAGGGGAAATTACAGAACTAGGTCTTGGACCACATATCCGCTGACCAGTTTTGCAACCACAATAGCAGGTGAGCCGTAACTGCTGAGACCATACTTCTGGCTGATGTGCAAACCAACTCATATAGCGCATCGGCCTTAGCGCATGCGAAAACGCCATAACGCATGATGCGATGCTAATTCGGAAAAGGGGGAAGAGTTTGGGGTGGGATTTATGCCCAAGTGGGCTGGCTTCGCAAACCGAAGCCATATCTCACGGTTTTAACGCAGGAAGTAACTACACCTTTTTCATTTGCGTTAATCTGTGCAATATGGCTTTAATGCACTTTGTGATATTTTCGCACATAGTATTCTGAGAGAGAGAGAGAAACTATAAGGCCCTTCTAGTACTTAGGTATTTATACCTCTATATGAGGCCTACCTAGTAACTCGAGGTGAGGTTTAAGTAGTAGTGTAGGGGTTAGGGGCCCTTTTGACATTCAGAGTGAGATGTACAAACAGAGCAGTACACTCTTGTAAAGATTTGATGACCTTCGGAGTGAGGAAACTCGCACAAAGATGAGATTTGTACAATATTCTCTCAACCTAGCTTGATGTTTCCCAGGTAGAGTCCATCAAGCTAGGTTGTGAAAACTCTCTCCCACCCCCCCCCCACCCCCAGTGTTTGTAGGTAGGAATTGCAACAATTGTGGTACTTACCGCAAAATGCGAAAAAGTTATCGCACTCTGCAGTAATACCTATGAGAAGCGCTAAGATAGCGCACTTTGCGATAAACAGGCTATTACCATAAAACACACCCCTTTTCCTATCGCATGCGATATTTACTGCATTTTGATAAATCTAGGCCTTAGAGAGCAGCTGCTGGCCCTGGGGCCGCTTCCTCCCTGCTCCCTTCCTAGCCAAATAGGCTTTGTAAAGGAGCAGAACAAAATCTGCCGAGAAATCTTCCAGCTCCATGGAATCCTCAGCCTGCATGCTTCCTTCAGACTCTCACACCCCCCATTCCTGGTCCTCTGATACAGATTGGTCCATAGGAGTAAGAGAAGGAGCGGAGTCCCTGGGCCCCCTGGAAGCATCCTGCTTCTTACTGTGTACCTCAGCCGAATTAGCTGCACTCCTGACCCCCCCTCCCCCAGGACCTCTGCAGCTGACCCTGCCAACTCTCTTCATGCTATCTGCCTCAGTGGAGGTTCCCCCCCCCCCCCCCAGGCATAGTCCGTGCAAAACACAGAAGAATTAAGCCAGCCGCACAGCAAACTGCATGTCCTGCAGGTTCTCCCTAGTTGAAATGGTGCCATTGTAATTGTCCACATGGCCCAAGCACAGCTCTGCACGGTTAAGCAGGCCCACAGAGGTGCGCTACTGAAAGAGCCCTGCTGCCAGTACGAGTCACCCTCCTCGAACTGTTCCGGACCCCAGTGCTGATGAGGGACTGCACTCTCTCTGTGGTTCTAATAGCTCCTGCTGAAAACATGCACCACATGTCCTGCCTTTCGTGCTTCTGTAGCCTTCTCTTCTTTTTTTTTTAACAATTTAAAGGCACTGGAGAGGAGATCACGGAAGGAGAGAGGGAGCCAGACCCTGACTCAATTCCTCCAGATGTAGCAGGCAGAGACCAGACAGGGATCACCAAATCCCCGCTCACCTGGCTCTACCTGAGGGATGGTCCATGAAGGTGCCTAACACCTCAGAGAGCACCTCTTCTAAAAATTCAGACTTTATTTTTTTCCAATTTCTCTCAGACTAGGTTTGCACCTCTACTATCTGCTGTAGACAGAGAAATACTGATGGACTGCAGGTGGCACTCTCCGTTATGTAGCAGTGCCTGAAAAGTTTTTATTCTCTACCTCCATCTGCTGGAAGGGATGCAAAACCGACTTGTCTGGGCTGATCTGGGGTAGGAACAGGAACTATATGTTAGAAAAGTACACAAGAGTAAGAGGAAAAAGAAATCTATCTGGTTCTCAAAGGAGGTGGCTGAAAAAAAACAAAGGCAAAAAGAACAGCATTCAAGAAGTATAAAGAATCCCAACAAAGGGAACTGAAGAAGGAAATCAGGAAAGCAAAAGGTCAAGTGGAAGAAAGGATTGCCAAAGAGGTAAAGCAAAGTGACAAAACATTTTTCAGATATATCAGAAAAAGAAGGCAGGCTGGAAGTTGTATAGTAAAACTGAAAGGTGATGCGGATCAATGCATGCAGAGATGAAAAAATGGTGGAAATATTAAACAAATACCTAAGTTCAGCGTTCACTGAAGAAGGACCATAGCTGGTTTAGAAGACCGTAGATAGGGATGGGGTAGATGAAACTCTGTTTATGGAACAGAATGTATGGGAAGAGCTAGACAAATTAAAAGTGGACAAGACCATGGAGTCGGATGAGGAAGGTACGGAGAAGGGCAAACAAAATGATAAAGGGGATGCAACAGCTCCCCTTTGAGGAAAGGATGAAGAGGTTAGGGCTGTTCAGCTTGGAGAAGAGATGGCTGAGGTGGGATATGATAGAGGTCTTTAAAATCATAGTTCTTGAACGAGTAGATGTGAATCGGTTGTTTACACTTTCGGATAATAGAAGGACTAGGGGGCACCCCATGAAGTTAGCAAGTAGCACATTTAAGACTAATTGGAGAAAGTTCTTCTTCACTCAACACACAATTAAGCTCTGGAATTTGTTGCCAGAGGATGTGGTTAGTGCATTTATTGTAGCTAGGTTTAAAAAAGGTTTGGATAGTCCAAAATGGCGGAGAGGTAAGACGTGTGTGAACGTCTCCAACTTACCTCGACTGAATTCCTATGCCACATTCTGGCCACAAGAAGAGAGCGAGGGAGCGGCTAGCTCTGGAGCCCCCCTCGACTCAGCCGGTCACAGGCCCCATTGATGCTCACTTACGCTGGGGTGCAGAGGCTCCAGGCATGAGCTCGCTGGCCGACAATTGGAGGGAAGAGGAGTCCGAGGTTGGCCCTGAGCTGTCGACATCATTCTCGCCAGAGGATAGACGCCCACCCGAGAATCCCGCGCAGAGACGAGACGATCAACTGCGGGAGGAACCGGAGGTACTGGACTTGAGTGTCTCACGAGAACCCTTTCTGGAGACCGAGTTGACAGAGGGAAGTAACTCTGCGTTACTCCATCCGGGTCGGGAGATGGGAGAAGATACACTAGAAGCAGTACAACAATCGCAGAGAAGGGAGACGCCAGAGCGAACTGTTGGAGAACTTGAAAGCCTGGGACAATTTTGTGAGCTGGTAAGGCCTCAAACTTTCACATTAGAAACTATTTGGGAGGCAATAAAAGAGACTAATAATAACATCTCACATCAAATATTAACAACAGCTAAAAGTGTGGAAAAATTAGAAGGGAGAATGGTTACTGCTGGAAACATACAAAAGACACAAACCCTGGAGGTAAAAATGAAAAGTATGAATAATTCACAACTTGGAATGATTAAGGAGAATCAGATACTCCATCAGAAAATGGAGAACCTGGATAATCAGATGCGGGCAAGAAACTTGAGATGCATTAATTTTCCCAAATTGCCATATATGACACCTAAGGAGCTTTGAAGAAAATATATGTTGGAAGTTTTAAAAATTACAGAGGAAGCTCTACCTATTATTTCCAAAGTATATCATATTCCTCCAATGAAGAAAACTGGGATTGATTCTGACAACTTTCAAATATTGGCACCCAGGGAAACACCAAATTTGGACATAGTAGTAGTCCTTGAACAGTCTACCTTAATTGTAGTATTTCTACTCGAATCTGACAAAGAGTGGGTTTTAAAAAAATATTTCTCCCATCGTACTGAAATGGTTCTTGGTTATAAAGTTCAGATTTTTCCTGACCTTTCAAGGTCGACGCAGAAAAGGCATCAACAATTTCTCTTGTTGAAATCACAAATTTTGGAAATGGGAGGTTTATTTTTGTTAAAATTTCCCTGTAAATGTTTAAGTTTCACGGTAACTCCTTTTTGTTCTTTCAACCGTCCCAATTAACTTCTTTTATAACTAGTAAAAAGAATACAGTGGTTTCTTCCTCCCCAGCAAATTGATTGTATACTTCTAAAAGTGTAATCATAAGTCTATCATAGTATCATAGAGAATTTTGGATAATAGAAAGACTAGGGGGCACTCCATGAAGTTAGCATGGGCACATTTAAAATTAATCGGAGAAAGTTCTTTTTTACTCAACGCACAATTAAACTCTGGAATTTGTTGCCAGAGGATGTGGTTAGTGCAGTTAGTATAGCGGTGTTTAAAAAAGGATTGGATAAGTTCTTGGAGGAGAAGTCCATTACCTGCTATTAAGTTCACTTAGAGAATAGCCACTGCCATTAGCAATGGTAACATGGAATAGACTTAGTTTTTGGGTACTTGCCAGGTTCTTATGGACTGGATTGGCCACTGTTGGAAACAGGATGCTGGGCTTGATGGACCCTTGGTCTGACCCAGTATGGCATTTTCTTATGTTCTTATAATAAAATGCACTCCCTTTATCAGGCTGTTGATTAAATAAATTCCCAAGGTTGTGTGAATTTTGGACCGATATTTGAGGGCTTAATGATATACAACGTAGCTTGTAATTGTGGATTTTTCCTTTGTAGAATTTACCATTGTAGAATTTACCATTGTTGTATTACAATTATATTATAAAGTGAATGAGAGGAGGATAAAATCCTTTATATTTTGGTTAACTTGTTATCCTAATTGTTAAAGTGCTACGAAGTATGTATTTCATTTCAAGTAATTCTTGATATATTTGTAAAAATGATAAAAAAAAAAAAGGTTTGGATAAGTTCTTGGAGGAGAAGTCCATTAACGGCTATTAATCAAGTTTACTTAGGGAATAGCCACTGCTATTAATTGCATCAGTAGCATGGGATCTTCTTAGTGTTTGGGTAATTGCCAGGTTCTTGTGGCCTGGTTTGGCCTCTGTTGGAAACAGGATGCTGGGCTTGATGGACCCTTGGTCTGACCCAGCAAGGCAATTTCTTATGTTCTTATGTTTCTTATTTCTTAGGTACATCCCAGGATCCTGAGGGAGTTCAGAGATGTGCTGACGGGTCCACTGAAGGACTTGTTTAAGAGACCCCTGGAAACGGAAGTGGTGCCGTGGGACTGAAGAAGAGCAGTGGTGGTCCCACTTCACAAGAGTACTAGCAGAAAGGAGGCTGGAAATTAGCCTTACCTCAGTGGTGGGAAAATTAATAAAGCCGCCATTAAAGGAAAGGATAGTGAACTATCTTCAATCGGGTGGACCTGAAGTAACATGGCTTCATCAGGGGAAGGTCCTGTCAGACAAATCTGATTGAATGACTAGAGAATTGGATCAAGGAAGAGTGCTAGGTGTGAGCTACTTGGATTTTAGCAAAGCTTTCAATACAGTCCCACATAGGAGACTTGTGAATAAAATGAGAAGCTTGGGAGTAACCACCAAGGTGGTGGCATGGATTAGAACCTGGTTGACTGATAGGAGACAATGTGAAATGGTAAACGGAACCTACTCTGAAGAAAGAACAGTGTTAAGTGGAGTGCCACAGAGATCGTTGTTTGGACGGGTTCTGTTCAATATCTTTGTGAGCAACAGTGTGGAAGGGATAGAAGATAAAGTTTGTCTATTTGCGGATGATACTAAGATCTGCAAAAGAGTGGACATGCCTGATGGATAGAGAGAATGAAAAGTGATTTAAGAAAGCTTGAAGAGTGGTCGAAGACTTGGCAGCTGGGATTAAATGCCAAGAAGTGCAAAGTCATGCATCTGGGATGCGGTAATCCAAAAGAGCTGTATATGATGGGGTGTGAAAGACTGATGTGCATAGACCAAGATAGGGACCTTGGGATAGTAGTGACTGGTGATCTAAAGATGATGAAGCAATGTGACAAGGCGATAGCTAAACCAGAAGAATGCTGGGCTGCATAGAGAGAGGGATAACAAGTAAGGAAAAGGAGGTGATGATGTCCTTGTACATATCTTTGGGAAGGCTTCACCTAGAGTAATGTGTTCAGTTCTGGAGACCATATCTCAAAAAGGATAGAAACAGGATGGAGGCAGTCCAATTAGGGCAACCAAAATGGTGTGGGGTCAGTATCGGAAGACTTATGAAGAGAAACTGAAGGATCTAAATATGTATACCCTTGAAGGAGGAGGTGCAGGGGAGATATGATGCAGACCTTCAGATACCTGAAAGGTTTTAATGATCCATGAATTTCCCGTCTTCCTTGGAAAGAAATCAGTAGAATTAGGGCTCATGAAATTAAACTCCACCAGGGACCATTCAGAACCAACAACAACCAACAAGAAATATTTCTTCACGGAGAGGGTGGTGGATGCCTGGAATGCCCTTCCTCCGGAGGTGCTGAAGACGAAAACAGTCAAAGAATTAAAAAAGGCATGGGATAAGCCCTGTGGATCCCTAATGACTAGAGAATGGAAATGAAGGAAAGGGTGCATGGGGTTAACTTGCTGGTGTGGCGGTTACTACCCTTAACAGAAGGTATGGGGATTAGAACCCTTACATAAGAACATAAGAAAATGCCATACTGGGTCAGACCAAGGGTCCATCAAGCCCAGCATCCTGTTTCCAACAGTGGCCAATCCAGGCCATAAGAACCTGGCAAGTACCCAAAAACTAAGTCTATTCCATGTAACCATTGCTAATGGCAGTGGCTATTCTCTAAGTGAACTTAATAGCAGGTAATGGACTTCTCCTCCAAGAACTTATCCAATCCTTTTTTAAACACAGCTATACTAACTGCACGAACCACATTCTCTGGCAACAAATTCCAGAGTTTAATTGTGCGTTGAGTAAAAAAGAACTTTCTCCGATTAGTTTTAAATGTGCTCCATGCTAACTTCATGGAGTGTCCCCTAGTCTTTCTACTATCCGAAAGAGTAAATAACCGATTCACATCTACCCGTTCTAGACCTCTCATGATTTTAAACACCTCTATCATATCCCCCCTCAGTCGTCTCTTCTCCAAGCTGAAAAGTCCTAACCTCTTTAGTCTTTCCTCATAGGGGAGTTGTTCCATTCCCCTTATCATTTTGGTAGCCCTTCTCTGTACCTTCTCCATCGCAATTATATCTTTTTTGAGATGCGGCGACCAGAATTGTACACAGTATTCAAGGTGCGGTCTCACCATGGAGCGATACAGAGGCACTATGACATTTTCCGTTTTATTCATCATTCCTTTTCTAATAATTCCCAACATTCTGTTTGCTTTTTTGACTGCCGCAGCACACTGAACCGACTATTTCAATGTGTTATCCACTATGACTTAACCAAGAAGCTTTGATGTAACTGCAATATTGCTCTCTGCTTCAGTGGCAGGGGAAAAAAGGGAATTAGATTCAGACAATAATCGACAAGGGTTCCGACTTTTACAGTCTGGGGAACAGAAAAGCATGGGGATAACCTGCACGGAGTAGCTGTTACTACCCTTATAAAGCATGGGATTATTACCCTTAACCAATAAGCTTTGATGCCTTTGACGCAATTGCAACATTGCTCTCCACTTTGACGGCTGGGGGGAGAGGTATTGGATTCAGGTGACAACCAACACGGGCCCTGACTTTTACAGTCTGGGATACTGATACGCCGACCTAAGAGAAAAAGCACAAGACTGCTTCTAAGGCAAAGCATGTCAAGCAACACTGTATGAATTTTCAAGAAGACTCATCACCCAGTAAAAGAGAAACATGGGAGTAACCTGCGCAGTGCGACAGATACTAACATAAGAAGCTTGCTGGGCAGACTGGATGGACCATTGAGTCCTTTTCTGCCATCATTACTATGTTTTCTCAATATTTTTTACCCTTTTTGCCTTCATATCATAATGAAACACATCTCAGGTCTAACTCTTTAATTAGAAAGTGGCTCAGAGAATCCATTAAAGGTTGGTCACCATACACCATAAGCATGCTAATCTCCAAAAAATTTAGCAGCTCTTACCATTCGGGACTTGTATTGCTAATGACTTGGAACATGCCTTGAGAGATTACAGCACTCGGCTCCAGCACATGCTTCCACTTCTGGCAAGTGTTTACTTACTTGAAATCCCTTACATGCCCATCTCCTTCAGTGTTGTGTGTAATGAAAATTACCTTGGATGCAGTTTGTCCTTCAGGAAGTGGCTGAGCAATTGTGTCAATGTCTTGTCCTGAGCATCCAACTGCTACATAACTGTACGATCCTTTGGTGTATGCACTGGTGTGCCAGTTGGTTCTCAAAATATTTATGGGTGGTGGAAGCTGTGGATTTCCTAAACCAAGGAATAACACAAATGAGAAGGCACAGCATTTTTTTTTAATTTTTATTTTGTCACTTCCCTTACTGAATTATAATTTGTAGGATTTCAGTCAGGCATGAAGTTACTGGAGAGATACTATAACCTGCACTGGGCCATTTTTTATGCTTAAGATATTTTAAGAAAATCTTTTTAACGTTTTAGTTGTATTGTATGCAGAGTGGATGGGCCCTTTTGATCTTTATCTGCCAGCATTGACTATGTGTTATGCCTTACAGTATCTGTAAGATAAGCATCTAATTTAACATTATTTTACATGCTCTCTCTTAACCTGCTTTCTCTGGAACATGTTTCTTACTCCATTATTACCTTTAGAGAACATCTTAAATTTTCATATGTTTTTTGTTATGTGGAAAGAAAGCAACAGTAAATGGATTGTGCACCAAAGATCCATACTTCAATAGCCTCACCCAAAAATCAGTGCTGAGATAGTCACATTGCAAACACAGCTATTCCAAGCTTGGTGAATCAGCTGAGATTTTATATATAATATATATATAGTAACCCTCAAACAACTCCACATGGCCACATATATACGCGTATATGGCTGCACAGAGATCTACAATAGTATTTTGTAACCCATGCAAATTAGAAACACTCATATTATAAAATATGCATATCTCTACTCCACAACCTACACATGTATGTATACATGCAAATATATGCAATGCATTGAAAGCACATACTTTTCCTACCTAATTTTAAAATATATGTGCATATATTTTACGTGTGAAAAAGTAGGACTTGCTTGCATAATACCTGATTTCCACTCAGAAGTCACTATATTTTAAAACATGCACATGTAATTTAAATACCAGTTTTCTGATTTCTCCACCAATTCATTCAGGCCTTCTCCAGATCATTGAGACCTTCTTGATTCTTCAGCCTGAACTCCCCCCAGTTCAGCCAGACACCCCCCCCCCCCACCCAGCCTACAGCACACAATAAACAAGTCTGATATCAATTACACAAGATAATTAACAGGTATAATGTACATGCGTAAATATATTATAAAACAGCAATTTCCATGTGTAACTGTAGGCCCCGCCTCAGAATGTCCTTTTTTTTTCATATATATAGGTGCATGTGAAACATAATGTACATGTGTACTTTCGATATTAATAAAATAATACCTATCAAAAGTCTTGGCGTCTTTATAGATGCCACTTTATCATTTAAATCACAAATTAAAGTACTTATCAAAATTGGATTTTTCAAATTACATTTGATATCAGGTTTACGTCATCTACTTTATAATTCTGACTTTCATACTATCGTACGGGCTATTATTTTTCCACATCTTGACTATTGTAATAGTCTGCTCTTAGGTTTACTAAAGTCCACTTTGCAACCCTTACAGTTATTACTTAATTCTGCTGCGAAATTAGTATCGAACACAAAATGATTTGATCATATTTTGCCCATTCTTTCCCATTTGAAATGGATATCAATTTCTGAACATATTAAGTATAAAATTTCCATGATTGTGTTTAAACTTCTTAGCCCTGACTCTCCTCCATGATCTAATGCTTTATTAAGAATATATCAGCTGACTCGTGAATTGAGGTCATCTCAACATGGATTACTTGATATACCCTCCATCCGCCTTGCTCATCTTACTACCACATGTGAAACAGCTTTTTCTGTTGCAGCCCCCACGACTTGGAACTCTTTACCTTTTGAGGTGCATGTACAAGATAATATAAAAAAATTCAGGTGTTCTTTAAAAAGCTTCCTCTTGCAATATGCCTATGGTGGGTTCTGAATAACTGACGATGGTTAAGGTATCTTTTTGATTGATCTGGTTCAATACAGATTATTGTTTGGAATTTTTTGTGTTTCTTTTATAATTTTATTTTTAATTTTTAATTTTAGTGATTTGATGTTGTTTTGTAATGTATTATGTATTGTTTTTTATTTTTATATGTAGTTTTTAAATTGCTTTATGTATGTTTTATTGTAAATCGCTTAGACCTTTTTGTGCTAAGGGATTAATAAATTTTAATTAATGAAATGAAATGAGTATGCTACTTACACACACATATATGCTATTAGTACTTTGAAAATTCACTCCATAGTTTTCAAAATGATATAGGTGTCCCCTGTTTTCTCCCTCCCTCGTTGCAGTAACAATTCTTTAATGGGAGCCATTCATCAGACTCCTTCTGGAATCACGGGCTCTGAATCTGGTCACTGGCCATCATCCCTAAGCAATTACCATGATACCGTCCCCTCCCCCCACCGGTGGCTGCGAACACTGCTTCTGCAACATCCATATTCCCAGCCGATCTGGGGATGAGAATTTCTGAAGCAGGGATTGACCCTGGGCCCTTTCACAAGGCAGTGCACTGCTACTGAGCCATTGGGCAGGTCCAAAGTTATAGTATATATATTAATGGCATGGGCATTTCTACATAACTAGAATCCGGTTTATCAGCTTAAGTAAAGCAAAGGCAAAGACTTGGCATCTGTTACTGGCTGCTTCTGTAAGCCCATTTTATCTACACTTGTTGAATCTCTTCAGAAAAGCAGCCTCACGTACAGAAAAGGAAAATTTGTTCTTACCTGCTACTTTTCGTTCCTATAGTACCACAGATCAGTCTAGACTCCTGGGTTTTGCCTCCGTTCCAGCAGATGGAGACAGAGAAAGTTTCACAGACCCTGCCTCTTAACCCGGTGTGCCACCTGTAGTCTCTCAGTATTATTCAGTACCCAAGCAGAAATTAGTCAAAAAACTTCTAATAACCCAACACTATAATATCCCCCAAACAAGCAGAGGAAAGAAGAAATTCATAATCGAGAATCAAAACCAAATTTGGAACCATTCTTGAAAGACTAATGATAAACCTGTGCCATTCCTCAGAATTCTTCAGAATTATTATAGCAAAGAGATGGAGCGGACTCTCCAAACCTCCTCTCCACCACCAGATGAGACTCTGGACTGATCTGTGGTACTACAGGAATGAAAATTAGCAGGTAAGAACCAATGCTCCTTTCCCTGTACGTACCCAGATTAGTCCAGACTCCTGGGATGTACCAAAGCTTCATTAAATGGGGTGGAACTGCGAGACTCCCACTCTTAAGTACACTCTCACCAAAGCCCATGGGGCCTGTACATCCAAATGATAATGCCTGGCAAAAGTTTGCAATGACTTCCAAGTAGCCGCCTTGCAAATCTCTTGCGGCAAAACTTGCTGACATTCGGCCCAGGATGCCACCTGGGAACTGGTAGAATGAGCCCTTAACCCCTCCGGGACAGGATGACCCTGACTAATGTACGCGGACTCAATGGCATTCTTTAACCATCGCGCGATTGTGGCTGTTGACACCTTAAGACTCTTCTTTGCACCACTCCATAACACAAAAAAGATGATCCGACAAATGGAAGCTGTGATTGACTTTAAAATACTGCAACAAAGCCCTTCTGACATTCAGACACCTTAATTCTTTTGCATGAGTGCACCAACCTCCACATTTGGAAAAGCTGGCAACTCGACTGACTGACTTAAGTGGAACACCGAAGCCACCTTCGCAAAGAGACTCTGGAATCCGAAATCCGCAAAAAAGCTTCTCTATATGATAGGGCTTGAAGCTCTGACAACCTCCTAGCTGAACAAATTGCCACCAAGAAAACCACCTTCAAAGTGGGATCCTTTACAGTGGCCTTTTTAAGAGGCTCAAAAGGTGCCGCACACATGCCCTTGAGGACCAAGTTAAGGCTCCATGAAGGGCACACCTTATGAACTGGAGGGCACAAGTGTTTCGCTCCACGGAGGAAATGTACCACATCTGGATGTGCCACTAGGGTTGTTCCATGAATCTTGCCTCGCAAACAGCCCAGGGCTGAGACCTGTACTCTCAGGGAACTCTGCAAAAAAGGCCAGAATCTGCGCCACCGACGCTCGCTGAGGATCAACCCCTTGCTCCGAACACCATGCCTCAAAGAGTCTCCAAACCCGGACATACGCCAAGAAGTAGATGTCTTTCAAACCTGCAACAGAGTAGAAATAACATCCTCCAGATATCCTTTCTTCCTTAATTGCCTCCTTTCAAAAGCCAAGCCGCTAGACAAAAGCAATCCGCTTGATCTGAAAATATGGGGCCCTGGCATAGGAGATTTGGCAGATGACCCAGTCTTAATGGGCCATTCCCTGCTAGATTGACCAAATCTGCAAACCAAGGTCTCTGTGGCCACTCCGGTGCCAGGAGAATCACTGTTTATGGATGGAGCTCTATTCTTCTCACAACTTTGCCCACCAGAGGCCATGGTGGGAACATGAAAATCAGGATATTGCGTGGTCAAGGAAGAACCAGGGCATCGACCCCTTCCGCTCTGCGCTCTCTTTTGCGACTGAAGAAGCGGGGTGCCTTGGCATTCTGCTGAGTTGCCATCAGATCCATATTAGGGAAGCCCCATCTGCCCATAATGAGACTCATTGCCTCCTACGATAGCTCCCATTCTCTGGGATCCAACTGTTGACGGGTGAGAAAATTTGCCTGCACATTGTCCGACCCTGCTATGTGGGAAGCTGCTATCATGGCAAGATGCCGCTCCACCAGTCCATCAGCATCTCTGCTTCTAGAGCAACCGCCCAACTCTTGGTACCACCTTAGCGGTTGATGTAGGCGATCGTCGTCGCATTGTCCGACAGGATCCTAACTGAGCGGTTGCGCACAAGGGACACAAACTCCTGCAAAGCCAAGCACACTGCTCTCATCTCTAAGTGACTGATGGACCATGACGTTTCCTCCGTCGACCATTGGCCTTGCACAGACTGAAACTGACACATTGCTCCCCAACCGGAAAGACTGGTGTCACTACCATCTATTGTGGCACCTCCAGGTCCACCCCACGGCACAAATGGTCCTGACCAAGCCACCACAAAAGACTTGACCTGGCTGACTCTAAGTGGCAGTGGAAGATGAAATTGCTCTGTCATTGGATCCCACCAGGATTGTAACGCTTTCTGTAGAGGTCTCATATAAGCAAACACCCAAGGGACCAGCTCCAAGGTAGATGCCATGGAAGAGAGGACCTGTAAGTAATCCCAGAACCTGGGCACTCGGGCCTCCAAGAGTTTCCAAACTTGAGTCTGCAGCTTGAAAACCCGCTCCTCTGTGAGAAATACCTTCCCCACTCAGGTATCAAGGAGCGCGCCCAAGAACTCCAGAACCTGCAAAGGAGAAAGATGGCTCTTGGACAGATTCACTATTCAGCCCAAGGATCTCAAGCGGTGCAACCCTACATCTACCGCCTGCTTGCAAAGGTCCTCCGACTTTGCTCGGATCAGCCAGTCATTCAGATATGGATGAGCCAGCACCCCGTCCTTTCTGAGGGCTGCCACCACCACCATCACCTTGATGAAGGTCCTTGGGGCCATTGCACAGAAGAGTGCAAAATTGAAAGTGCCTCCCGAGAATCATAAACTGGAGATACCTCTGATGGTCCAGGCAGATTCCTATGTGTAGGCATACTTCTGTTAGATCCAAGGAAGCCAAAAACTCCAAGCTTTGTACCGTTGCAATGACAGACCTCAGAGTTTCCATCCGGAACTGGGGTATTTTGAGAGCTATGTTCACCTTCTTTAAATCCAGAATTGGATGAAAAGTTCCTTCCTTTTTTGGTACCACAAAATAAATGGAGTAACGTTCCATCCCTTGCTCCTCCTGGGGGATGGGAACAACAGCTCCCAGCATTATCAGTCTTTGGATGGTCTGCTGAAAATTTCTTTGGTGGTGAAGCACCTGAGATATCATCAACAGGTTTCTTAGCAGCAGAACAAATTCTAAAGCGTAGCTTTGTCCTATCACACTTAGAACCCACTAGTCCGATGTGATTTTGACCCACTCCTCGTAAAAAAGAGTCAACCAACTCCCAATGACTGGGACTGAGGAATTGGCCAGCCGCACTTCATTGTGCAGACTTGGCTCTGCCAGCCCCTTGGCCGGAGCCCTCTCGGTTCGCTCCTCGTCCACAAAAGGACGAGGAGCGAACTAAGACTAAGACCTCCCCGAGGTCTGTCTCTGGCCCACACCTGGAGATCTGCTCTGACGGAAACGCCTTTGCCCTAGAAAGTGAGAGCAAACAGGGAGAAATCCTTTGGGCCCTTTCGGCTTATCCTCTGGTAGCTTGTGCCTTATTATCTCTCAGATGCTCTATCAGCTGCTCTAAGTATTTGCTAAAAAGAAGCTTGCCCTTAAAAGGCAGCGCCCCAAGCTGAGCCTTCAATGAAATGTCCGCTGACCAGTTTCATAACCATAGAAGCCTCCTGGCTGAGACTAGGGACACCAATGTTCTAGAAGAAGGGCAAATAAGATCATATAAAGCATCAGCCCCATAAGTGACCGCTACCTCCAAGTGTTTCGCCTGCTCAGATTCCTGGGGCGACAGATCCCTGGCACTTTGTTACTGTTGCACCCATCTCAAGCTAGCCCGAAGCATAAAGCTGCTGCACACTGCGGCACGGATGCCAAGAGCAGAAACCTCAACAATCTTCTTGAGGTGCACCTCAAGCTTCCTGTCCTGCAAACCCTTCAGAGCTGCCACGCCAGCATATGGAATGGTGATCCTCTTTGTAACCACCGACACAGAAGCATCCACCTTTGGTACCCTCAAGAGCTCCAAAGTATCTTTGAGCAAGGGATAAAGCTTATCCATGGCTCTGCTGACCTTAAGGCCAGTCTCTGGAGTGTCCCACTCCCTGACCACCAATTGCTTGACCATCCTATGAAAAGGAAAAGTCCTGGCTAGGCCCTGTAAGCCAGCCATCACCTGGTCCACTGTGTCCTGGTCCTGCTCCTCAGGCGGAACCACTATCCCTAACTCCGCCAAGACATACAGGATCATAGGACTCAGCTCGTCCCTTTGAAACCTTGGAATTGTCCCCCTCCATGGAAGGAACCTTCCCAGGTTCATCCTCTGGATTCTGACCACTCTTGGGCGGGACAGCATCTTGAGGACCATCTCCTGAGGGCAACTCCTGATCAGACTCCTCGGAGGAAAAATCATCCGTGGCCCTCTGCACCGCTAAACCTCTGACCTTATGGATCCTTGTAGCTCCCGGAGCCTCTGAACCCTTGGGCACCTTTCTGGGCGGGTCCTCAGTAGGTCTGCACTTGGGAGAGCAGCACTCCTTGGACCTCCGGGCCAGATATGCCTCATGCATTAAAAGCACAAACTCTTGAGAAAAGGAAAAGGACCATACAAATCCCCCTCCAGGGGAGCAGAATCCCTGCCTGATTGCCCCTCCAGGATTCTGTGGGCCTCAAAGGGGCTAGATTCAGATGGCGATAGCGCTGGCAGGAGATTCCCATCCCCCTGCCGCCCTCTCCTCAGCAGCCACAAAAGTTTTCAAAATGGCTGCATTCCCGCACTTAGCGGGAACAGGTCGACTGCTTTCTCCAAAGCAGCCAGTGACCTGCCAGGCCCATGCTGCTTGATGCCATCACAGTTCCCCGCGAGGTACCCTCCCCACCGGAGAGGTAGTGGGAGCATCAGCCGACCTTGGAGAGCCGCGAGCTCTCCATACGCAGAGCATCGGCTCACACGTGGCATGGCTCGGTGTGACCTCGACCATGCAGCACACGCTGAGATAGAGACGGGATCGGGAGAGCCACAAAACTGATCTCCTTCGACCAGCCTACCTCCATCTGCACCGGCGCAAGAAAAAGCCAGCAGAAAAGAAGTACTGTTTCCTCTTCTCTTTTTCTACTTTTTTTTTTTTTTTTAAATATAAACTTTGCTGAAAGACAAAAATCTCACTTCTCTTTAAAGAAGAGTGGCAGAGGCTTCCATTGATCCTTCAGAACGGGAGGGAATTGGACCACCAGCCTTCAGCCCTGGCGTGACAGAGAGAGCAATTTAGGATCCCCAGCCCCTGCTCGTCCAATCCTTCTGTTGGGTTTGTGGCATAGTGTGGACTCTTAGTCGCTGTGGCGATGACTCCTCCCACAGGGAGGGGCCCTGTGGGGAACCACAGTGATAGGCTAGACTCAGAGAGCAGACACTGGAGATAGAAAATTTTTTGTACTGCTGTAGATAGATGGTAATTATGCAGGAAGAAATGGCAATGAAGTCCAGCAAGTTGCCAATACGCTCAGACAATCTTAGATGTAGAAGTCTCACCCGGATGTTCAAGGTTGGTAGTGTTCCACAGAGTGGGATAAGCCGAACCTGGTGGGTAGAAATGGAGAACTGGAACATAGAGGTTCTCACTGAAGAGTAGTGCAGGAATCCTCCTAGTAGATGATGACGGTGGGACTCGAGGTCCATGATGCAGGATACTCTGAGCTGGTAAGGCCCTCGAGGAGTGAGTACCTGGAAGCGCAGATAATCCTGAAATGAGAAGAGGGACCTCCGAGGAGCGGTTATCTGAATTAGTAGTGGATCCCCGAAGGGTAGTTGGAAGCGAGAGGCCCCCGAGGAGCGGGTGCCCAGAGCTTCTTCAGGAGCGAGATACCCCGGAGGGTAGCGAGGAATCTAAGCGTGCAGCTTAGAAGCGGTTAGAGTAGCTAAACCGAAGTCCCTGCTAACTCGTTCGTTGGGAGCGGAGTGGAGGCTTAAATACCCGGAGGTATTGACGTCATGCGGTAGGGACGCCCCCAAGGTTCCCGCCATGACGTGTAGATAAGCGTAGGCAGCATGCGCGCACGTGCCCTAGGAGACACCGGGAAGGAGCATGGCGGACGGAGACGCCCATGCTGAGTTGGAGACACCGAGGGTATCGGCACTCTGCACTGGAGGCAGCCATCTTACCCATGGAGGAGGACAATGGTAGAAAAGAGGTGAGGCAGAGCGGTCGCAGCCGTCTACGACCGACAGACGCAACACCTACGACCAGGAGGGATGGCTCCACCAGGATCTGCCAACCTCCTTGAGGAAAATCTCAAGATGTCCAAAAATCCTTTTTTTTTTTTAAATTTGGGTACAGAATGGCAGGTTTTGCACCACCTCCATCTGCTGGAGACAGAGAAATACTGAGAGACTGCAGGTGGCACACTGGATTAAGAGGCAGTGTCTGTGAAACTTTCTCCATCTGCTGGAAGGGAGGTAAAACCCAGGAATCTGGACTGATCTGGGTACGTACAGAGAATCTTACCTCTGCAGCTTTCATTTCATGAATAAATGGCTACAGGTTTACATAACAATAAGCTTCTCATAATCTTTGCATAAATACCTGTGAAACTTCGAAGGACCTCTGTTACAGAAGTCACTACTTCAGCATCTGTCAATGTTTCCATGAATTCAGATTCATGCCCAGCAATAAAACCACACAGAACATGGCCATAGCTATAAATAAGGGAAGATATTAAAGACTGTGATGGACGTTCAGCTTTTGTCATTCAAGAACTGCAAGATAAGAATATTTAAATCAAGTACAATTAGGTGAGCGTCAGATAAATCTTAAACTGATTGGGTATGGCAGCTTTGCTGGCAAGACCATTCATCTGTACTCCGAGATGCAGAACTAAAACCCATTACTGCCAGTCCCTGTATGTTTTAACTCTCACCCCACATATCACTCTTCAGCTTTCCTGATTCAGCCTATCACTGAGCTTTTTGATGTGTATACATTTAAGGCATTTCCTCATAACTTAATAAAGTTCTTTAAGATGCTGTGCGTGTGAAAGACACAATGTAAAGCCAAAGTTCCTAAGGTTGATAAACGTCAAGGTCAAATATGTTCTTTAGGCGTCCACACAAAACATGTCCTGTTTGACTTCAATATAAAAGCAGAAAATGAGTGAAAGATTGTCATAGATTCACAACTTAATTAAAAAAAAAATGTGAATGCCACCTATAAAGTAAAATCTGAATAAAGAAAACACGTTTTTAGATTTATACATACAAATAATTCACCAATGCACAGGTATCTGTCACTCACTGCTAGCTCATAGGCTTTCTAAATAGACTTGATCAGAACTGTGAACCAAATGCTAGGTAAAATGGAAATAAAGATATGAATTATATAGAAGCTTTGAACAGTATACTTAGTTTCCCTGTTGATGCTTACTTGCATATCATGGGGGAAACTATGAGTTCTCAGATCAGGAACAACTTGTGGCCTTTTAGAGAGGCAAAGCCCATTTACAATCTTCTTTGCCACCTCTAGCTTTGAGGATCTGGGTTTCTCTCTGTCTAGCACATCTATACAAACATGTGGACCCCATGCAAGCACGTAATACAAAACTAACTGAAACCGCATAGTTTGAAATATGATCTACGTTTATAAAGCCTACAATATTTATGTCGACAATCACACAAATCTTTGGAAACGCTGTTAAACATCGAAACTTTGTAAACCGTTGTGATGGCGAAACCGAACGACGGTATATAAAACTCAATAAATAAATAAAATAAATAAATCTCAAAGAAGGTTGTGTCTATTCTGCACTGAACTGCCTTACTCTGCTTTCTGAGTTGCTTGGGTAGAAATAAAGGTCAATAAATAAAAAAATTATATTAGACTAACTTAATATATTTCTTGACTAACTTTTGGGCACTCAAACTCTCTTCCTCAGGTCAAAACAAAGTTACTTGGAAAACCCAACAGGAGTTTGTTTAATAAAGTGAGGGAGAAAAATCCTAGAAAAAATTGGTGTTTTATGAACACTTTTTGTTCTTTAAATCCAGTATTTTTCCCAAACAGTGTGCCTTTAGCTCTGATCAGATGTGTCACAGAAAAAGCACCACTGCCTAATGCTCAGCTCCATGCCAGCATCTGGGCTCTGCTCTTAGCACCTTGCAGCAAAAAGAGACACCAGCGGCGGCTCTTAAATATGTATGAGCTCCTTTCTGAGAACATGGGAAATCATGCAATGCATGCCTTTTCTTCCTGGCTATTGCATGGTCCCAGAAAGTGCTAATTAATGGACAGCATGGCTAGCTGGGCCTCGCATTGTGTGGCATACTCTTTGCACACAGAGTCTTCCCTTTTTCCCCTTCCCTTGAGTCCTATCTCCAGGCTGAGTGAGATGGGAAGAGCATACACCAAGCACTGGATGAGTTTTGGGAGCAGCGGCAGCAGAGGAAGAGCTCTGTGAGCCATATACAGCAATCAAAGTAACTAACTTGAGCTAGCTGCCTGCATCATACCAGCTACACAGTGTACTAGAGGGAAATGGTCCTCATGATGGGTTCATGTGTGTCTTCACCCCCTCGCTCCATTTTAAAATGTGAAAGAACTACTGGTGAGGCTTTCAGTGCTTCCCTGCCTCTTCTTTTCACCATACAAGTTCTCTCTCTCTGTCCACACTGCCTGCTCCGTGAAGGCTGGTGTGCCTTGGGCTTGAAATGGTTGGGAAACACTGCTTTAAATGGAAGAAGAAGCTTACTGTTCTGGTGGCTCAAGGACAATAAAGCCAATGAGCTTTCGGCACCAATCCTTCCGTAAGTCAGACCTGACACTGACAAGGGGAGATTCATCCTCCCAAATGAGCTGAATTAGGTGACAGTCTGGCTTCCAGAATGGTTTCTCAAACTCCAGGATGATTTTATTGTTTGTCCCAAATCCCATTTTTCGAATAGCTTGGATTTTATTGGAAGGTAATGGGGGGCGAAGAAAAGTCTCACAGTGCTCCTTCAGGTAGCCTAAAAAACACAATGCAGTAAGATAACAGCTGAAGTGTTCATCTTAACAGACCATCAAGCTTATTCCTGTCTAATATTCCATAACTATATTCATTCATTTTCCTTTTAGGTGCAGATTGCGGACTTAAATTTGAAAACGTATCCTTAACCTTTTTTCACAGAAATAGCACACTCGGTGGTACAAAACTCACGCTATGATGCCTGGTTAGGATAACACTGAATGGCAGGAAACAACTACCACAGTTTGGCGACTGATATAACTGTTAAGTCAGAAGTTGCAAGGAAAGATTTATTAAGCAACTCACACAGGATGAGGAACATCATGCCCAAGTACAAGTTTAGAAGCTAAGATATAGCAAAGGAAGATTTCCGTTTTCTAAATAGATAAGCATTTGTCGACTGTGGGCAAAGTTTACAGAATATTGTAATTCACTGAGCAAATTAAGCTGACAATTAAATATTATGTGGTTAAAAACATATAAAAAATTGCTTTTCTGCTCAAAGTAATTCAGGCCTTTGATGGGCAAGTTAGCCAAGGTCATACGCAGTGCCAGAACAAAATGTAGAATCTACTTGTCAACACAATTTAACGTTCTTCTTCCCTATCCTTATTTTTTAAGACCATTTTTAAGGGCCCATTCAAACCTAAAAAATAAGTGTACAAGGTTATCTTCCTGAAAGGCTCTTGCAAACAAATGAAGTATCACAAAGTGACATTGTACATTTGTGGATACACAAAGAAGGGTGGCCAACATTTGAAACCTAAGGGGTAGATTTTCAGACGAGCGCGAATAGCCTACTTTTGTTTGCGCTCCAGGCGCAAACAACAGTACGCTGGATTTTAGTAGATACGCGCGTATCGGCTAAAATCCTGGATCGGCGCGCGCAAGGCTATCGATTTCGTATAGCCTGCGCGCGCCGAGCCGCGCAGCCTACCCCCGTTCCCTCCGAGGCCGCTCCGATTTCGGAGCGGCCTCGGAGGGAACTTTCCTTTGCCCTCCCCTCACCTTCCCCTCCCTTCCCCTACCTAACCCACCCGCCCGGCCCTGTCTAAACCCCCCCCTTACCTTTGTCGGGGGATTTACGCCTCCCAGAGGGAGGCGTAAATCCCCGCGCGCCAGCGGGCCTCCTGCGCGCCGGGCCGCGACCTGGGGGCGGGTACGGAGGGCGTGGCCACGCCCCCGGGCCGTAGCCACGCCCCCGTACCCGCCCCCAAAACGCTGCCGACACGCCCCCGAAACGCCGCGACGACCGGGCCCGCCCCCCGACACGCCCCCCTCGGAGAACCCCGGGACTTACGCGAGTCCCGGGGCTCTGCGCGCGCCGGGAGGCCTATGTAAAATAGGCTTCCCGGCGCGCAGGGCCCTGCTCGCGTAAATCCGCCCGGTTTTGGGCGGATTTACGTGAGCAGGGCTCTGAAAATCCGCCCCTAAGTGATCCCCCTCTACCCTTTTATGTAACATTCTGACCTTAAAATAGATATCTCCTACATAAATTGCTGTGTGAGTAGTGCAGTGAATAAGCACAACATCCATATAAAAGATAGAGAGGACTCAGACTCCCACTATACTGCTACTGCAAAATAATTATAGTTACACAAGCTATTAAACCTTATCATGCCCTTTTTTCACATCACACAGTGGAAAATATTTATAATTTTATACTTTTGAAGTTCTTCTTGGTCTGATACAAGGAGCTCAGTCGGTATTTGTTTGTCAGCCATTAAGCAGTGGCTGCAACATAACAAACTTTCATGTAATATAGCTAAAACAGAGTTCATAGTTATTAAGGCTCTAATATTTTTTATTTATTTATTTATTTATTTATTTATTTAACATTTTTCTATACCGTCGTTTGGTGGGGACCGTCACAACGGTTTACATTAAGGCACATAAAAAGAGGCTAATGTATCTTAATTTACACAGGTGCCATTTTAGGGTCGGTAACATAGTTTGTAAATGATATTAATTGGTAAGTGTAATGAGTCATTTCCAGTTTACATTTTAACAGTTTAGGTTACTAGATTACCTTTATCATTGTACTTTCATCCTTTTGCTGAGCTTTAAAAGAATGAAACTTATTCTGATTAAAATTACACACATTGATTTTGGTTATGTGTTTGTTGTTCAATTGTTTGTTTGTACCTGCTTTCCCTTGAGTATTATTCTCCTTTCTCTTTTTGGTAAGCTAGTTTAAAGAGCCAGGTTTTTAGATTTTTTTCTGAAGGTTTTGTTGTTGCTTTGTAGTCTCAACTCTGTGGGCATGGTGTTCCAAAGTATGGGTCCTGCTAGGGATAGAGCTCTTTCTCTTACTTGTGTGAGTCTGGCTGTTTTGACTGATGGAATAGTGAGGAGTGTTTTGTTGGCAGATCTCAGATTCCTATTTGGTACGTGTACACGAAGTGCTGTGTTCAGCCAGTCTGCTTTTTCATTGTGTATTAATTTATGTATGGTGCATAGTGTTTTGTACTGAATTCTTTGTTCAATGGGTAGCCAGTAGAGATGTGAATCGGAACCAGAATCGGTTCGGATTTCAGTTCCGATTCACATCTCTATAGATGTGAATCAGAACCAGAATCGGTTCGGATTTCAGTTCCGATTCACATCTCTAGTGGCCAGTGTAGTTCTGCTAGGGTTTCTGTGATGTGGTCTCTTTTGCTTTTGCCGGTTAAAATTCTAGCAGCTGTGTTTTGCAACATCAGTAGTGGTCTTAGTGACGTGTATGGTAGGCCTAGCATAAGGGCGTTACAGTAATTGGTACTGGCAAAGATCAGCGCTTATGTCTGTCTTAATGTTCCTTCAAACATAGGACTGGATAACCTCAAATTTTCAATTTTGCCACATGCCAAAAATCTTGATGTTTGGATTGATTCCACGCTGTCTTTTAACCATCACATAAAGACTGTAGTCAAGGGTAGTCTTCTTAGCGTCCAGTCAGATTAATCCAGAACAAGTGGGTTATGCACCTCTACCAGCAGATGGAGACTGAGCAAACTGATGTCACAGTACACACACCCCTTCAGTGACATTAGCCTGCCAGTATTTTCTGTCTCCAGCAGATGGTGGATATGCATCTCCCTACTGGGGATTGCTTCATTTTGAGAAAGGGGAATTAAGGAAATAAATTTGTCCCACTCTCTTGTGGTGATACCAAATGGTCCCTCCCACAGTTGAGATTTCCTGAGGTGATTTCCGTGGTCCCTCAGATGAGTGCCTTGTCCAGTAGCTGGTTTTCAGCCGGCAGGGACTTAGATGCCTAAGCGGTTGAAAGGCAGCAGGTGCAGGAAGCCGAGTGCGGTGGTTTGGGCATATGCCCTCTCACCCCGCAGCCAGAGACCGTCTCAGCCAGGTAAAGCTGAGCTCCGGTAAGTTTAAAAAAAAAAAAAGTAATGTAGAGACTTAGAAGGAGGCTTTTTGTTGCGTAGGGCATCCTCCTTTCCCCAGTCTCTGTGCTCGACATGCCGTTCGATGTTCGTCCTGCTCCATGGGAGGTCAAGGGATGTGGCCAGCCTGGTGGGTTGAGCAGCCTCCTTAGGCTAGGCCCTGCACTGAGGCTTTTTCGCTGTGTGCTGCATGTTAGGCCGCAACAGCATATCGCGCGCTTTCTCGGGCTGCTCTCTACAGGATTGTCTGTTTAGCGTGTGTGTCTAGCTGTGGGTCCAGGTTGTGCGCCCAGTTTTTGGACGCAGTCGGGACTTATAGTTGGTGCCTCCAAGTTAAGCGGTGCTGTAATGACCGCGCACCTACCTGTGTGCACAAGTTGTACTGTGCGCTTAAATTTCTTGGGGCGCTTATCTTTGGGACGCCTAATTAGGTCACTAGGTGTGGGTTGCCTAAGTTTTGGACACCTAATTTTTGGGTGCCTAAGTTGGATGGATATATATATATATATATATATATATATATATATATATATATAATATAAAATTTAAAAAATAGCTAGATGCACGCCTCCGGCCACCGTTCAGCGCACTGTCGGCCACAATGGTGCCTACACCTAAGAAGCCTAAGCGACTGTCTCTTTGCACTGCCTTTCATATTAGAGCGTCTCAGCTAGGAGATGCTGTTTGGAGGCTCAGGGAGAATTATCTTCCTCTGATTTCACTAAACCTGCATTTTCGTCCCTATAGAGGAGTGACCTTTCCGAGGACTCGACCTTTCAGTAGGTATCACTCCTTTTGTCCCAGACAACCCAGAAGGGGCGCAGGCTCGGGTAGTGGAACCTCCCAAGCCTCTCAATGAAGGTTTGTCGACCTGCCCCCGGGAACAGGATATAGGGGGATGCCTCTCTCTCTCTTTTATCAGAAATGGGTCGAAATCACATCGGGTCAGTGGGTCCTGGAAGTAATACGAGAAGGATTATGCGATGGAGTTTCGCAGTGTTCCTCCGGACCTGTTCATGCTACACCAGTCCAGAACCTATGGGTTTATCCTCCCATCCAACCAAATGGAGGCAGAGTTCTAATTTTTTTTTTAAATGACATCAGTAGAACATAAGCACAGATTAGAACCAACTAGCCAGTTTACTACTGTCAAAGCTAAAAAATAATAATTCAAATATATTAGAAAAATTCTTAAATAACAAATTTCTAAATATTAAACCTGGAGTGCCGCAGTGTAAAAGCTGAATCTAAGCAGCATTAAATTGAACTGAAACGCAATGCATATATGAAGGAATTAATTCCCAATGTTAAACAATAAGTCTGAAAACAACTTAAAGTAACTAAGAGTAGAACATTTAGAAATAACAAAAACAAAGGGTGGGGTTCTGGACTGGTGTAGCAGAAGTAAAGGAAAGGAAATTAACTTCTCCTTCCATTACCTTCTGCTGCACCAGTCCCGAACCTATGGGAAATACCAAAGCCCATCTAAGGGTGGATAGATGACAACCCCGCTTTCAAAACAGAAGAACCAAAAATGGTATCTTGTCTAGCGAGAAGATCCCCCCCTATATTGCTTTGCAAATGTTCCCAAAGAATACCATGTTGCAGCCCTACATATCTCTAAAGGACTTACTAAAACATCTTTCAGCCCATGACAAAGCTTGTGCTCGAGTTGAATGGACCTTAATCATATTAGATATCATTTTACCCTTCAATGAGTAAGCAGAAGAAATAGTATTCTTTAACTATTTAGCAATCAAAGTTTTTGAAGCTGTGTCCCCCTTTCGAGGACCACAAAAAAGAACAAACAGCCTCTCAGACTTCCGGAAAACCTTTGTTTTCTCAAGATAAAATTTTAAGAACATAAGAAATTGCCATGCTGGGTCAGACCAAGAGTCCATCAAGCCCAGCATCCTGTTTCCAACAGAGGCCAAACCAGGCCACAAGAACCTGGCAATTACCCAAACACTAAGAAGATCCCATGCTACTGATGCAATTAATAGCAGTGGCTATTCCCTAAGTAAACTTGATTAATAGCCATTAATGGACTTCTCCTCCAAGAACTTATCCAAACCGTTTTTGAACCCAGCTACACTAAGCATCTTCTGACATCCAAAAATCTTAAAGAAACTAATCCTTCCTTTCACTCCCTCTTATTAAAAGAAGGTAAAACAATACATCAATTTAAATGAAAAGAAGATACAACCTTAGGTAAAAAAAGAATGGACTGGTCTCAAAATAACCAAATTCTTTGTAAAACGCAAAAACGGAGATTGAACCAACAAAGCTCGCAATTCCGAAATTCACCTTGCAAAGGTAATAGCAACTAAAAAGACTGTCTTAAGAGTTAAATCCTTAATTGTAGAGTCTCCCAAAGGCTCAAAAGGTGATCTAGTTAATGCTTGTAGAACTAAATTTAAACTCCAATGAGGAAAAACTAGTCTTATAGGAGGATGTAAATGCTTCACTCCACTTAAGAAACTTCCCTAAGGGAAGAAAAACTACCATTAATTTTCCCCGAAAACATGAAATGGCCGCTATTTGAACCTTCAAAGAGTTTAACAATAGACCTTTGTCCAAACTACACTGCAAAAAGGAGAGAATATCTCCTATTTGAGCCTGCCATGATGATAACCCCTTCTTCAAACAAAAATTCTTAAATATACGCCAAATTCTTATATAAGAAAGAGAATTGGACCTTTTTCTAGAATGTAACATTGTACTAATAACCAAATGGGAATAGCCTCGATCCTCCATTTCTATAGGACCCTGATGTATAAGACCCTTCATCTGAGAGAGTAGAAATGGTTGATCCACTAGAAGTCTCCTTAGGTCTGCATACCATAGTTTTCTTGGCCAATTGGGTGCTACTACCCTGTTTTCCCGAAAATAAGACAGGGTCTTATATTAATTTTTGCTACCAAAGATGCACTAGGCCTTATTTTCAGGGGATGTCTAATACCGTTGAGCTGCTGGCTGCTCCTGCGTCAGCCATGTCCCACCAGTGTGCTGTCAGAGAGAGGTAAGAGTGTGCAGCATTCATGGTAGTCAGCTTGGGCTGACTCTGCTGCTTTTGAACCTCTGCACACTGCTTGGAAGGGGTCCCCCGACTGGTACTGCCACCATCCCCAGATGTCAGTAAGCTTGCTGCCACTGTCACTGCTGCCACATGGCTATTGGGGAGGCGCCGATTGCTGCTACTGACACTGAAGCCCATTCTGCTGCCTCCTCTGTGCAGGCCCCGAGGGCTTCCACTTTCTCCATACTGATCTCGTACATTGTGAGATCCGCATAGAGAAAGTGCTATTCTTGCACATTCCCAAAGATTACATGTGCCAAACACTAAAAAGTAATTTATTTTTTTTTTACCTTTGCTGGCTGATGTTAGTTTTCTAATCGGTTGGTCACAGGCTTTTTTTTTTTCCACCTTCCCTTTCTTATTTTTTTGCCAATTCCTTTTATATTGTCCTTTTTTCTTCTGTATTTCTTTTCTCTCCATCTTCTTCCCTCAAACACAGTCAGGTTCTCATTCTCACATGCATTTCTCTCTCTCACACACACACACACACACACACACACAGGCTCTCACTGTCACATGCTGTCTCTCATACAATCATTCATACACACAGTCTCTCACTGGCACATGCTCTCTGACTCTCACACACCCAGGCTCTCTCTCACTCCCACATGCTGTCTTGCTCTCACCGTCACCCACTGTCTCTCTCACACACACAGAGGCTCTCACATGCTGCCTCTGCAAACATTCAGATCCTCACTCCCACACACAATCTCTCAACTCATCTCATACACGCACGCACACACCCTCTACAGACCCTCAGCTTCTCTCTCACCTCTGGGCCTCCTCTTCACGGGTCGCCGCAGGATGGGCTCTGCAGCGGCCCTGAACTTCTCGGGCCGCGGCAGCCCTGCTACCGGGCCTCTTCCTTGGCCCTGCTACCGGGCCTCTTCCTCTTCTTCGGCCGCTGCGACTTGGGATTCGCAGCAGCCCGCGGCGGCTCCTCCTCTTCTGCCCGCACTGATGCTCTTCCTCCTTCCTGCCCACGCGGCTCCGGCAATGTTTACTTCCGGGGCCGCACAGGCAGGAAGTAGGAAGAGCATCAGCGCGTTTGAACACGATCTTTTTCTTCGGGCAAGGAGGCTCAGCGGCCGCATGAGCCTCCTTGCGCCCAGGAGCATTGGCTCCCCTCGGGATACCACTGCTCGCATCTGCCCCTAATACCTTGGAAACTTTATTTAAAAAAAAAAAAAATGACGTCACAGGATTGACCAGCCCACCGGGGGAAGCCCGATCCCACGATAGGTCAATCCGCCCCCTGTTTGCAAGGGATGGCTTACTTTCGGGGGAGGTCTTATATTTTGGAATTTGGCAAAATCTCTACTAGGTCTTATTTTTGGGGGATGTCTTATTTTCGGGGAAACACGGTAACACTACCAATACCTTCTCTTTCTCTATTTTCTTAAAACTCGGGCTATTAAGGGCCATGGGGGAAAAAGATATAGAAGTTTGTAACCCCTCCAACGCTGTTGGAAAGCATCTATTCCTTCGCTGTTCATCTCTACGACAACTGGAAAATCTTTTAAGCTTTTTGTTTTGATTGGACGCCATTAAATTTATTTGGCGAGAGCCCCATCTCTGAACTTTTGTAAATAGTCCTCCTGGCTTAATTCCCCCTTTCTCCTGGATCTATTATGTTCTGACTTAGATAATCTGCTTGGACATTGCCCTAACCTGCTATGTGTTGAGCTGTCAAGTGGAATAGATGATTCTCAGCCCAAGCAAACAACAGGTTTGTCTCCTCCAACATACCCTGATTGCGAGTTCCTCCCTGTCTGTTTATATATGCCATTGCTGTTGTATTGTCGCATAACACCTTTACTGCCTTTCCTTGAAGCTGAAGCTGAAAGTACAGTACAGCCAACCTGACAACCCTGGTCTCTAAATGATTTATTGACCACTCTCTCTTTTTTATTCCAAACTCTTTGAGGGTAAAGACTCTTGTAATGAGCTCTCCAACCTGCCAAATTGGCATCCGTTGTCAAAAGTTCCCAAACTGGAGCATCTAGAGGCATTCCCTTCTTCAAATTTGGCAAATGAATCCACGATTTTAGAGTTGCACTAATCTCTTCGGACAAGGGAAGCCGAACCTGATAACTCTGAGTCTGAGGAGTCCATCTTGAAAGAAGAGAAATCTGGAGAGGTCTCATGTGTGCTCTTGCCCAAGGCACTAACTCTAGAGTCGATGCCATTAGACCTAAAATCTGAAGGAAATGCCACGCAGTTGGGGATCGTTGGATTGAAAATTATTTTACCTGGGCACAAAGCTTTAAAATTTTCTTCTGTGGTAAATACACCATGCCAGCCATAGAATTGAACACTGCCCCTAGATGTTCCAACTTCTGGGTGGGCTGTAAATGACTTTTTGAAAAATTGATTACCCAACTTAGACACTGAAGTAAAGAGACTACTATCTCTGCCGATTTTGCATCTTCAGATAATGATTTGGCCCTTATTAACCAATCGTCCATATAAGGATGAATTAAAATTCCTTTCTTTCTCAAAAAGGCAGCTACAACTGCCATTACCATTGTAAAAATTCTTGGAGCCATAGCCAAGCCAAACGGAAGAGCCACAAACTGAAAATGTTGGCCTAGTATACAAAAACGAAGATATTTTTGGAAATCTTGTTTCATAGGAATATGAAAGTAAGCCTCTTTCAGATCTAGGGAAGATAAAAATTCACCCTGATGAACTGAAGCAATTACCCCTTTTAGATCTACTATCGATCTGAAAGAACTGGTTTTTTTTTTAATCACAAAATACAATGAATAATACCCCTTTTAAAGATCCGATAAAGGAACTGGACAAATTGCTTGTAGTTGAACCAATTTGTTTAACATCACATGAACTGCTTCCACCTTTACAGGAGAATGGGTAGGAGAAACTACAAAACGATCCTTTACAAAAATCTTCAATTTTGGAGCATAACTGTAATGGATTATATCCAACCCATTGATCCGAAACAATCTGGATTCATTACCAAGAAAAGCCTGTAGCCTGCCGCCTATTGGCTCTCCTGGAAAATGAATCTTCCTGAGTTCATTGTGTATTATTTGAAGCCCTGGTAGTTCGGGTAAACTCCCCTCTTGGTCTTCTTGCACCACGAAAGGACTGAGAGGTGTTCTTTCCTTTACCAGATGGAGGTATTACTCTTTTACCTGGTCTATATCTCTTGGCTTCCAAAAACTGAGTACGGCTTCTATAAAAACAAAAACTTGGTTTAGCCTTATCCTCAGTAATCTCACAACCTTTTGGTCTCCCATACTCTTTATTCAATGATCCAAATCTTCCCCAAAAAGGTATTTACCCTTGAAAGGAAGATGAAACAGCCTGGATTTAGATAAAGAATCAGCAAACCAATTTCTTAACCAAAGGAGTCGTCTAGCTCCCAGAGAAAGAGCCAATGACCTAGCAGAAACTCTGATTATATCATATAAAGCATCAGATATATAGGCTGCAGCCGACTCCATCCTTGCTGAGTTAGGTAACTCAGATAAGTGCTGAAACCAGCAAGCAGAGATCTAGCAACATAACTAGCACAAACTGCTCCCTGTAATACAAAGGAGCATGCAGAATAAAGATTTTTAAGGACTGCCTCTAATTTCCTATCCTGAGCATCTCGAAGGAAAGCCTCTCCTTCTACAGGAATAGTAGTTTTTCTAGCAATGGCAGCAACTGAAGCATCCACCTTAGGCTGTTGAAAAAGACAATCCAAAACCTTAGAACCTCTGAGTGAATCTCGCCTTCTAGAGATTCGAGAATGCTTCCTCCTTTATCATCTTCCATAGCCAAATAAGGACAATTTAAATCCAGAGAAAGAGATTCTGCATTCACTGTATCCAATCTCTTTCTCTTTTGAGATCTCACAGACTCAGCTGTAGAAAAATCAGCCTCCAAGTGATCAACATCATCACGCCCCTCTTGTAAGGCATAAAATGCCTGATGCAAAAATCTAAAAAATTCTGGTGAAAAAGATGCTGAGCCACTGGCAGTTGCATCCTGTTTTCACTCTGAAAAAAAATCAAGTCCCGGCAGCAACCTGGGTGGTCCCTGAGCCGCACTGGGACCTCCCTTTAATGACAATGCTCCCAGTGTGTCATCCAAAATGGTCGCTGAATCCAAATCAGCCATTAGAATGGCTGCTACCAACGGTTCCCCTACAACAGAAAGCGCTTTTGATCGCGGTTTCTACATGCCAGTAATAAGATCATGCGACACTATTTTCTTGACTGTTGCTGAAACCTTCAATGATTCCAGGGATCCAGACTTACCGCGGCAAAAGGAGCATAATGTTCCTTCCCAGGAAGTGCTTCTTGCTCCACAGCCACCGCAGCGATGTTTTTCTGACATCAGAATAAGAATTCAGCTTCCAGCTGTGGCGGACGGATAAGGAAAAGCTTCGATACAGGTAATTACATAATTCTCATAAGAAACATAAGAAATTGCCATGCTGGGTCAGACCAAGGGTCCATCAAGCCCAGCATCCTGTTTCCAACAGTGGCCAATCCAGGCCACAAGAACCTGGCAAGTACCCAAACACTCTCCAACTACAGGTACAAACTTAGGGGGTAATTTATCAAAGTGCTCTATGGTGTTTTCATATGCAAAAGCACCATAACGCATGGTGCGATGCAAATCAGAAAAAGGGGAGGGGTTTGTGGCCAAGTGTGCTGGGTTCACAATTTTGCGAATAACGCGGATTTTAACTACACCTTTTTCATTTGCCTAAAGCTGTGCGATATGGCTTTATCACGCTTTGTGATGTTTTGCAAATAGTGTTTTAAGCTGCTGGCCCTCAGGGCCCTCGTGAGAGAGAGAGAGAGAGAGACTGATTGACTAGCCGTAATGCCCTCATATTAGGTAGGTATTTATACCTCTATATGAGGCCCACCTAGTCTCTCTCTCTCTCTCTCTCTCAGCCCTGATAGCTAGGCTGTCTCTCCAGTAGCTTAAAATGGACCCCCCATTTTCCTATCGCATGCGATATTTAGTGCATTTTGATAAATCCAGGCCTTAGATTGTAAGACCTCTGGGGATAGGGAAATATCTACAGTACCTGAATGTAATCCACTTTGAAGTGCTGAAAAAAAAAATGCGAAAAGCGGAATATAAATAAAAATAAATACAGTTCCTCTTTACCACAACTACCAATAACAGAATATGGCAATTAGTATCTTTGGCTCACTTCACTGCAGGAGCATGGCCATAAAACTGCCACTTTGACACGTAAAGGGGTTAAAATTAGCATGAAATCCTTTTAATCTGCTGAAAACTCTCCTCGTACAATAGAGTAAAATAAAAAAGCTCCCATCCAACGGCTGGAGGCAGAGAACACTGGCTGAGCTGGTTCTAATCTGTGCTTAAGTTCTACTGATGTCATTTAAAAAAAAAAAAAAAATTAGAACTCGGCCTCCATTTGGCTGGATGGAAGGATAAACCCATAGGTTCAGGACTGGTGGAGCAGAAGGCAATGGAAGTAGTCATTTCTCATTTTTTAAGCTCAGAGTTCTTTATGGTTTAAATAATTTACTAGAATCAGATGATTTCAAATTAGTGGTACAAGCACCAGTGTTGCCCACCTTGGACTATTGCAACACCATATATCTTGGGCTTCTGGACTCAGCATTAAAGCCTCTTCAATTACTTCTCAATTCAACAGCTCAGTTGATTAGTGGTTAAAAAGTGTACTAACCACATTACATCAACCCTCTATCATTTTCAATGGCTACCTGTCCACTTTAGAGTACAGTTAAAGATACTGTTCCTCATTCACAAACTTCTCAGCATTTCTTCTCTGCCCTGGATCCCAACGACAGGGGAATTCTTGGAAGTGCCTACAGTTCAAGCAGCTAGACTCTCAGCAACAAGAGACTGTGCTTTTTCGGTGGCTGCGCCCGCTATGTGGAATACTATACCTGCAGCTTTGAGACTAATGAAGTGTACTAAAACATTTAAAACTGCACTAAAATCATTTCTGATGAGGCTAGCATTTGCATAAAGTCATACTTTCAACTTGAAAATTTCAGCTTCCAAGATCGATTTAGGCTATTGATTGGTATTTTGCCTGTTAGGTCATTTTATGCTGTATGCAACTCTAATTTTATTATGTATGCTTTATCCTGTAAATTGCTCAGGGCCTGTACGTGAGCAATTAAGAAATATTAATAAAATACAAAAATACAATTATGTTTATTAAAATTGAGAAATACAAGTTTATATTTAGCCTAAAAGATATGAAAGACTTCCCCAAATCCATATGCTACTGATATCAAAAGTGAAAGCCTCAGTCTACATGAGGCAATTTTCTGGCTGAGTTCAGTTAATTTAGGAAGACAGCAGGACAAAGTGAACTAAAGGACCCACGTACCTCCATGAGTCATAAGGTGTGACATGCTAGTTTAGATCAAAGGTCCATCGAGCACAGCAGTAGCAAGATCTCAAAGAGGTAGATCCAATTCCTTGTTGCTCACTTCCAGAGATAAGCAGTGGCTTTCCCCGAATCTACCTGGTTAATAACTATTTATTGACTTTTCCTCCAGGATCTTGTCCAAATTCCTTTTCAACCCAGTTATGCTAGATGCCTTGACCAAATCTTCTGGTAACAAATTCCAAACTTTCCAAACTTTTTTAATCAACGCACAATTAAACTCTGGAATTTGTTGCCAGAGGATGTGGTTAGTGCAGTTAGTATAGCTGTGTTTAAAAGAGGATTGGATAAGTTCTTGGAGGAGAAATCCATTAGCTGCTATTAATTAAGTTGACTTAGAAAATAGCCACTGCTATTACTAGCAACGGTAACATGGAATCGACTTATTTTTTGGGTACTTGCCAGGTTCTTATGGCCTGGATTGGCCACTGTTGGAGACAGGATGCTGGGCTTGATGGACCCTTGGTCTGACCCAGAATAGCATGTTCTTATGTTCTCCTCACACCAGGCCTCAAAAACTCTTCAAACCCGCACATAAGCCAAGGAAGTGGAGAACTTGCAAGCTCGGAGTAAAGTGGCAATCACCTCAGAAGAGTAACAAAGCTTTAACAGGTGAGCCCACTGAAGGGTCAAACTGTAAGACAGAATTGAGTAGGATCCTTGTGAAGAACCGGTCTCTGCTGAAGCAGATCCATGTGCAGTGGAAGATGAAGGGAAGCCTCCACCAGGCATCATCACAAATCCACATACCACGGATGCCTGGGCCACTCTGGCGCCACCAGGAGTACTAGCCCCCTGTGGCCTTCGATCTTTTGAATTATCCTGCCCAGCAAGGGCCACGGAGGAAAGGCATAAAGCAATCAATCTTCCGGCCAGACCTGTACGAGAGCATCTATTCCCAGAGAACAAGGATCTCTCCTGCGACTGTAGAAGTGAGGAACCTTTGCATTTCAAGAAGTCGCCAGCAGGTCTAGGAACGGAAGGCTCTAGTGATCCAAAATCAGCTGAAACGCCTCGGCTGACAATGCTCACTGTCCTGGGTCCAAATTCTCCCTGCTGAGAGAGTCTGCTCTTACGCTATCTCTTCCTGCAATGTGAGAGGCTGAGATTATCTGCAGATGACCTTCTTCCCATTCCATCAGCTGGTCTATTTCCTGTGACACTTGCTGGATCTTAGCTCCTCCCTGATGACTGATATAGGGCATCGTCATTGCGTTATCCGACATCATGTGAACCGCTTGAATCCGCAGCCTGTGGCTGAACTGCAAGTATGCCAGCCATACCCCGTGCCTCCAAGTGATTGATGTTCCAACGGGACTCTTCGGCATTCTTGCGCCCTGGGCCATTAACTCCAGACAATGATTCTAACCAGCCATGGAGACTCACATCTGTCATGAGTACCAACTAGGCCGGAGAGACAAGGGAACTCCCTTTCTCAGATGATCCTCCTATAACCACCACTGGAGGCGGGAGAAGATTTCCATTGGCAAGTGGAGCTCAACCGCATAATCCTGAGACTGCGGGTTCCAATGAGATAGCAGAGAGTGCTGAAGAGGATGCATATGCGCCCTTACCCACGGCACCACTTCCAGGGTAGCTGCCATCAAACCGAGTACCTGTAGGTAGGACCACACAGTCGGGCGTATGGTGTTCATCAATTGACACACCTGAAATATTAATCTATGGATCCGAACTTCTGGTAGGAAAACTCTGTCCTGTCCTGTGTTGAATCAGACCCCCAGATACTCCAACGATTGGGTGGCTAAAGATTGCTCTTGGTCATGTTCACCACCCAACCGAGCTCATGCAATAAGGAGATAACCTTGTGTGTCACCAGGTGGTTCTCTTCCTGAGACTTGGCTCGAATCAGCCAGTCGTCCAAATATTGATGTACCAGGATTCCTTCTTTCTGCAAGGCCGCCACTACCACCACCATAATCTTGGAAAATGTTCTGGGAGTGGTGGCGAGACCAAAAGGCAGCACCCGAAACTGATAATGGTGCCCCAACACCGCAAAGAGTAGAAAGCGCTGGTGTTCCAATTGGATGGGAATATGAAGGTAAGCCTCTGATAGATCCAAGGTCAGAAATTCCACCGACTGTACTGCCAATTTTACAGAGCGTAGTTTCCATTCAAAAATGAGTTATCTTCAAGTGATGGTCAACCCTCTTGAGATCCAAGATGGGACGAAAGGAGCCCTCCTTCTTGGGCACAACAAAATAAATGGCATATCGCCCCATACTTTCTTGAGACGTGGGCACCGAAACCATAGCCCTCAGTCTGAAGTATGAACTCAACTACCTGCTTCTTCTGTGGGGAGTGGCAAGGGGACACCATGAACACGTCCCAAGGAATACTCCGAAATTCGAGTGCATACCCTTCGTTTATCATCTCCAGGACCCACTGGTCTGACGTGATCTCGACCCACCTCCGATAAAAGAGAGAGAGATGTCTCCTTATTTCCTGTTCTGGAAGGTGGGTTGGCAAACCTTCATTGGAAATTTGGGAAGGTCCACCACCCTAGCCCACGCCTCTTTTGGGCTGTCAGGGATGAAAGGACTGAGACTTATCGAAAGGCCATGTCTGGTGAAAGGATCATTCCTCTGTAGGGATGAAAATGCCTGGAACCCCGGAAACGACCCCTCATACCAAAAGGGCTCTGTAACTGTTTCTTATCGTCTGGAAACCAAGGCACCTGAGATTCACCCCACTTACTGGCCAGTTTCTCCAACTTGTTCCCAAACAAGAGTGAGCCTTTAAAGGGCATCTTTGTAAGATTGGCTTTGAAAGCTGTGTCAACCAGAGATGACACCTGGCTGCTATCACTGAAGCCACTCCTCTGGCCAAGGTCTGCTTAAAAGGTAGCAGCAGTCTCCAAAACTGCTCTGTAATTCCCTCCAGACTCATCAACCTCCTGAGAGAGAAGCAGACAAGATCTTGCCATTAGGGTGCAACAGGAGGCAATCTGTAAATTCAACGCCACTGCCTTAAAGGCTTCCTTAAGAATAGCCTCAGTCCTTCTATCATGAACATCCTTGAAGGCTGCTTCTCCCTCTATGGGGATAGTCGTTTACTTAGACATGGCACATACCAGAGCATCCACTTTGGGAAAATGCAAACGCTCTCTCACAGCCAGATCCATGGGGTACAGGCCTTCCAATATCCGACCCCCTTTAAAATTTGTTTCTGGGACATCCCATTCCAGATCAATCAATTCCTGGATGGCATCCATCACCGGGAAAAAACAAGAGGCTTTACGCAAGGAACCATAGAATCCGAACCAGGAACACCCAGCTGTTTCAAGGTCTGGGAAATCAGGGCCGGCAGTTAGTTTCTATGAAAGAACCACAACATAGTTCAATACGGTTCCAGCCCAGGAGGAATTTCCCCATTTTCCAAGGAATCTGGATCAACCTCATCATCAGTGCCATCTGGATTCCTGTCGGGAACATCCGCAGGGAGCTGAGGCAAGCCCCAGCGCTTAAGCATTGGACTGGAAGAGGGAGGAGCCACCAGCTGAAGGTCCGACTGGACAGAAATGGGGGAAGTGGAGGATTACGCCTGAAGAAAGGCTTGTAAGCCTTGAAAAACATTCCACTCAAGAAAAAGCAGCTGGGTCTAAACCAAGCTCAGAAGGAACTGGAGCTGGTCCCACAGAATCGCCCTCGCCAGCGGAGGAGCCACTCAAGGGAGAACTAAGATTTGGCGTCCCCCTAGTCAAGGCCATGACCAACCCATCATCAGAATGGGAAGAGCCAGGCTTAGCAAAATCCGAAGAAGACAACTCTCCCTGAGCGTCTGAGCAGCACTGACACAGGGTAGAGAAGCCAGGTCAGGCTGAGAAGCCCTAATATGACAGGCAACACAAATAGGAAGATGCTTAGGCTTCTTGCTTACCGGCGCCATCACTGGGGTAACAGTGCGTCGGAATGGCTCACGCTCAAAAATGAAATGTGCCCAAAAAGAAAGTGCCTAGAAGAAAGCACGGCAAGGCGCATGCACAACCTGTGCGCCAAGTTAAGCGCATAAAAGTTTGTGTGCGTAAAAAGCGTACCCAAAAACTGAGCGCACAGCGCGTGCATAGAGCCAACACACTGCGCACACCGACATTTTCACCCGCTCAAGAGCGTGTGAAAATGGCTGCCACGGCCTACCACACGGCTTGCAAGAAAAAAGCCTAAGTATGGGGCCTAGCCCATCGGGGGCTGCTTAACCCACCAGGCTACCCAGTTCTCCAACCCCAACGGGAGCGGGAATGAACGTTGGCACGGCACGCCGAGAATGGAGACCTGAGGAAGTCCTGAAACCCCTCTAAACTGTCTCTGATTCAGGTAAAACTTTCTCTCTTTTTTTTTTAAACCTTACCTGAACTCAGCGCTTACTGCTGAGTACAGAGACAGTCTCCGGCTGTGGGGGGAGAGGGCATCTGCTGTCACCACCACACTCGGCCTCCTGCACCTGTTGCCTTTCAGCTGAACTAGCAGCTAAGCCCACACCGGGAAACCCAGCTACCAGAACAAGGCACACCTCTGAAGGACCACGGAAATCCCCTCAGGAATTCTCAACTGGGGAGGGCCCTTTAGGTATCACTGCAGGAGAGTGGGGCTTTCTTTTCCTGAATTTAGAATTTCAAATTTCTCCTTTCAAAACCTCAAAGCAATCCCCAAAGGGAGATGCACGACCACCATGAATATTGGCAGGCTGGTGTCACTGCGGGGTTATGTATTCTGTGACGTCAGCTTGCTCCATCTCCATCTGCCTGCAGGGGAGCGGAGCATAAACCCATTGGTCCTGAGTACATCTGTCTACATGCTAGGAAATGTTTAATTTGAAATTAAGTTGCTAATTAAAAAAAAAAAAAGAAAAGAAAAGTTATATCATTTATTTCAGTCTCATTCTGTTCTCTTAAACCTCTTTTCCTCTCTTGAAGTATACATACTAACAGCTCGATACAGTAACATTCATTTGAAGATTTCTCGTCTGTAACGAGCTCGCTGCGCACAATTCGGACGCGTAAGGCAAACCAGCGATACAGTCTCCAGTTTCGCGCGTCCGTAGCGCTTCTTAAAACAGACGCGTAACCCTTCCCCACCCGGCATGTAAATGAAGGAATTAGCTGTATAATGAAGGAATTAGCTATTCCCCTCCGATACCGTAACGCGCGCTCAGGTTATCTCATTAGTAACGCACTGTTTTGCTGCGGCCGTAACGTCTTAGTTTACCGCCTCCCCCTAGTAGGAGTTAGGACTGTGAGTCTAGTAACAAATCCATCGACACCGCTTAAGACACTCAAAAACAATAAAACACAATAAAAAAAAAAAGCGATACAGAGATGATCGAGAAAATGTAATGATGTGGGACACATAAAAACCTGTCAGAAAAAAAAATAAAAATTTTTAAATACCTGTTGGAGGGCTGCGTGGGTCCAGGCGGCGGCGGGAGCCGGGTGGTCGCGTGTTAAATCTAGGCCGCGGGCGGGTGGGCGCCTGTTCCAGGCGGCAGCGGCGGCGGGTGGACACGCGTTAGTTTGAGACGGTCGGTGGGCGGCGGGTGGTCACGTGTTAAATCTAGGCCGCGGGCGGGTGGGTGCCTGTTCCAGGCGGCAGCGGCAGCGGCGGCGGGGGGACACGCGTTAGTTCGAGACGGTCGGTGGGCGGCGGGTGGTCGCGTGTTAAATCTAGGCCGGGTCCGCACAGGCGCGTATTCATTCACTGCCGGTGGGGGCTGCCCCGGCAGCCCCCACCGGCACGTCACGGCATGTGACTGCCTTGAGCGCCGAATCGCAGGGGTCGCATTCATTCACTGCCGGTGGGGGCTGCCCCGGCAGCCCCCACCGGCAGTGAATGAATGCGCGCCTGTGCGACCCCTGCGATTCGGCGCTCAAGGCAGTCACATGCCGTGACGTGACGTCATTCACTGCCGGTGGGGGCTGCCAAGAGGCAGCCCCCACCGGCAGTGAAAGAATGCGCGCCTGTGCGGACCCGGCCTAGATTTAACACGCGACCACCCGCCGCCCACCGACCGTCTCGAACTAACACGTGTCCCCCCGCCGCCGCTGCTGCTGCCGCCTGGAACAGGCGCCCACCCGCCCGCGGCCTAGATTTAACACGCGACCACCCGGCTCCCGCCGCCGCCTGGACCCACGCGGCCCTCCGACAGGTATTTAAAAAATTTTTTTTTTGAACACTCAGGTTTTTACATATTTTGGTATTTTTTTTTTCACTTCATGGTACCTGTCATTTCAAATGTCATTTGAAATGACATTTGAAATGACAGGTACCAGCGCACCCTGGTTACTGTATAGGCGCTGTATTAAGCGCCTATACAGTAAAATGGGTTACGCGGGCATAACCTTCCCTACCGCTTTAAAGCAGCGGCATGCATTTGCATGCGATTAGAGGAGAGTATCGGGGAGTTAGTGAAGAGAACTGTGCGTGCGGGGAGGAAGGGTGCGCCTGACACTGCCGCACTGTTATTACCGCGGCCTTACAGGATCGACCCGTATGTTTTAATGTAAGTCTGGTATTCTTATGAAGCAGACAGAAGAACCTTCTTACCCAGTGGGACAGTGATAATCACATGATCTGCTGTAAAGGTTTCTCCACTCTCACACTCCACCTTGATTGGAAATGTCTGTTCGTGTGGTTTTTTTCCTCCAAAAGTGTCATTCCAGTGTACAATTTTCACAGGTTTGTTGAGTAAAACGATGTCTTTTGGGAGGGATTTCAGCATACATTCTGTAAGACTTTCATATCCACTACAAAACAGTAAGGAGGCATTAGCACTAAATTTAGTACTTTAAAATCACATCAAAATAGCCCTCATTGTGCTACAACACACCAGAGCGTGTAAACACATCAGTATCTTGGATGAACTTGCCACATTTCCTTAGTTTGTAAAACAGTGTGTTCCAATGTTTCCTTAGTCTAAAGTATAACAGCTGCTCAGAACTTTCCGGTACAGGGTCGATGTGTTAGGGGTGGGAGGAGTATGGAATGTTGCCAGTCTGACTCAATATCTTTACCAAAAAAGCTGTGCACAGGTCAAAGTTTCTCTTAGGGTGAGCAGTAGAGGGCCCTTGAGTGAGAAGATGTTCATTCTGATTGACTGACTGCCAAAAGTGATTCAAGGCAATTAAGCCTGAACTCAAACAGAGCTGACAGCAAAAGTTTAATAGTGGCTACATTTTTTTACTTCATGTGTCACTGGGGACATATGAAATGCACAAAATGAGGATTAGATCTTCCGAGTTCATTTGGTTAAGAGGTAGAGTCCTTCAGTGCCTGTGTGGTATTTGATATAAGTATTTCCCTATTTGCTAGACATCAAAGACCTACTATGCAGAAGTTAGAAGCATGCAGACTCACGGAAATGTCCTTTTTTCCTTACCAACAATGTAGAAGTTGGTTAAAAATGGATTAAATATTGAAGAAGCTTTAGCTCAATTAACAAGACATTCCAATTTCCCCAAACTTGGCAAAGTGGAAGGTCTCCAGTGGGGCAACAGTTTTATATTACAGTGCTACACATTTTCAAATGTGAAAATATCCTCAGATTATGAAAATCAAAGTTAAAAGTAATTTTTGTTGTGGTTTTATGGTATACATGGCTGCCACGTATCCCCTGTGGAGTCTCTTAAGAAGCCACTGCAGGAACACAGCTGTCAATCTGAGAAGTCATCCAACTTGAAGTATCTCTTTAAGATTCCTTTAAAGGCTGGAGTAGTAGCCCAGTGAACAGCTATGCGGAGGGATTTGGCTTTGATTCCTAGCTCGGATTCTCCTCTCCCTGGGATGGCTGGGGATGCTATGGAAACAGCGTTCACAGCCCAGGGGAGAGGGGTGGTCATTGTGTAATGGTGACACCTAGTGACCAGATTTAGGACCTATAAAGGCCCCCTGGTGCATTACCCCCAGGCAAGCACTGTCCCTGCAATGACTGGATATAAAATAGGGAGAAACAATTCCTGGGGAGTTGCAAATGAAGAGTCCAGCCCTGGTTCCAGCTGAGTCAGAAGCAGCAGAGAAACTGCTGGGGTAAATAAAAAAAAAAAAAAAATAAAGATTCTTTTAAACCTATAAAGTACAAACTTGGTCATGGATTGACTGAAAGCAAGCCCGAAGTTGATTAACATCTTGCTTTTATTATAGGGTAGATCTGCTTTAGTAGCAAACTCCCCGACAGAGCAGCCAAGTATTACTTAAAACAATTTGTTAAAATAAAATTAAAAACCGAATTAAACTTGAATCTCTAACATGCAACTACTTACCTAGGAAACATACAGTCCAGACCAGGAAGCATTTTATATTCTCCAAATGGTCCAAGCCCTACAAGGTCCATGCTATGGGTCCCACTAATGCAGCATTCCAGTTTCAGTAGTGTGTTAAGCAGAGCCAGTTTAAGTTTCTTAGATGGTTCATCGTCTGTCCACTCCTGAGCATGACGAGCAATCTCTTTCTTTATGTATGCTCCAACACTAGCAACAGGGTCATGGTTGGTATGAAGAAACTCGCGAGTTTGGTCTAATATGGTGGTATAGAGATTATTAATGGACTCCACTAATTCAGGGTCTACAATCTTTCCTAAACTGGAATAGGAAATAAGTGTGGCGCTTGGGTGTCCTGCAACTTCTACCTGTTGGTTTTCTTCAGACATTGCCCTTTCATCCAGCAGGCCATATTCAGAAGCTAACTGGAAGACGGGATTTGCTCTGGAAGGTCCATGTATCCACTGTGCTCCAATCTCTACTAGTCCTTTACCTAAAAGAAAGAAAGTATATACCACTTAACAGGAGTCTTGAGTTGCTATATTGTGTAAATTATATAATAAACAATAAGGAAAAATCAAGCAACATCATGCATTAAATGTTATTTGCAAAGTCAGGCTGAAATGTCACAATATATTCAATATAAGACATGGCTATTCCACCAAGCCTTCGATGATCCTCCAGACAACCCTTAGTCTTCTTTTTCCTCACTTGGACGTAGAAGATTAAAGTCCTACAACCTTTCAAACTAAGAACTCTGGCACTTACTGATTAAAGCATCTTTTGCTCTAATCCAAATTCCTTTTGGATTATGCTTCTTTAATTATTTTTTGGCCTTTAACTTTCTTCCAGCTCTTAAGCTTCCCAAGTTATTTACTCCTTGTTAAATGTAACTTTACCTTATTCTCTTCTCTTGTTAATTACTTTTATTTATTGCTTCTGTTATTCCCTTGTTTTATGTAAACCGATCCGATATGGTTTATTTACTATGAAGGTCGGTATAAAAAAAGTGTTAAATAAATAAATAAATAAATATGCTGTTGCTCATCTCTATTGTACAACTACTTTTTTGGCCGGGCTAGCTTCCCTTCCACACCAGGGCTACTAGCCCACTTGGAACTTACTGCTTACTGCCATAGAAAGGGGGCAGTTTTCAAAACCGTGCAGGCTGGTGCAAAGTACACGAGTACTTCTACCTATGGATTTTGCACCAGTTCTCAAAGGGAAAGTACATGCTTACTTACTTTCTCTTTAAAAACTATCCAAGGAAAAAGTAAGCATAGAGATTTACACTTGATTTTCTGTGGATACTTTTCTAGGCAAAGCACTGTCCATAATTTTGGAAATGCAAAGCTATGTGAGTGGTTGCTCCCCTGGCCTAACCCCATCCCAGGAATGCCCCCATGAAAATGAAGGTAAAATTACAAGAGTTGTGGAATGTGTGTATTTTTACCCACATACAAGGTGGGTAGTTTCAGAGTCTAGTTACCCAAGTAAAAAGCTTTTGAAAACTGCTCTCTAAAGAGAAGTGAGGGATGGCTGAGTCTGTGTTGCCAGATGCACAAAAACTACTGCATTTGTAGGATTTCAGACCTTCTACAATATATGATCAACAATGACAAAAGTAAGCAAAAAGTACAAAATGTTTTGTCAGGTAAGTCACCTTCCCTCTGTCAAAAAAAGGTACACTAGGACAAGAGAAAGCCTTAACTAATCCAAGAAGAAAAACCAGGACAGCAAGCCCAGCCTCCCTAGCTCGCAGGCTGCCTGCAGCAGCTATAATGGAGAGATGGGGCAGGAAAAGGGGGGAGAGAACAGCTTTAGGTAGAGACTTGGGAGCATTTAGGATGAATCATGCCTGCATTACAGGTACAAATTCATGTGTAGAGACTATGAGGTCTCCCCAGCATTACAGGCTATGCCATTCAGTACTGCACCTCCCCAGAGGCTTGCAGGAATAGGCTGTCTGTTAGACATAAGGGGGAGTTTAGACCATGGGACTGGGAGGCAGTGCAGTTTTGATTTCAAAAAGATTAAACATGTTTCAGTGTACTCTCAAGAGTTAGACCCCCCCCAGCTTAGCAAAAGAAGGAAGAAACACTGCCCTGCCAGTTCTTGGTGATAGGATGGAAGGAAAGAAAGGGAAATTGAATGCTGGGAATTTTGCTGCTGTGACTGCACCTTCTGGGAAGCTGTGAAACCCTTTTTGGTATTTTTCTGTTTCATGGGAATGTGTTTCTGCTGCCCCCCCCCCCCCCCCCACCTTCTTTGCCCAGTACAAGAGATATTCTTTCAAAAAGGAGTTTAGAGAGGAAGAATATCTGGAAACTCCAATTGGAGTTTCCACCCACAGGCAGGTAAAGATCAGGAGTGCCCTTCTGGAAGCAGGCACTGTTAGGAAAAGGGACATCCGCTCTGGTTAGATTCCCCAGGCCTTTAGGACAGACATTCATTCCACGCCATGGAGGATTACAAGTTACCAAGTTTCAGTAAAAAGGGACACTTCCACAGAGGGATACATCAGTTAAACTTGTACTACAGCAAAGACAAGGAATCTGGATATATTTGGAAATGTTATTTATTCACTTTATTAATTTTCCTCCAGTCAATATCAGTAATTATTATTTTGAACATCCATCCAGTGAGTCCTACCTGTTTTGTCCAAGTACCTGTCCCCAACAGCAAGGGTAACACACACACAGAAGGTTTCAGTGCCTGGGCCCAGGTTATTCTCCCCTGAGAAATAAAACAGGCTGGGGAGAGGACTGAGGAGCTAGCCCGTGTAAAGACATTTTTTATGGACCTTTAGGATATATAACCAAAATAACAAGCCCATCCGCATATTTACATATTATTCTCCTGCAAGAGCCCTCATAATAGGCACTACCGGCTAGATAGACATAGATAGCCTTCATTTGCCTTATGTTTGTTTTGCAGTATTCATATATCCCGGTTCATGTGATGAACTCTGTAAAGGAGAACCGGGACGAATGGCTTGCCAAGTCTGCAGACAAGTGCATCATAAAAGATTCAACAGACCCTCAGCACAAGCAACAGCATCCAGACTACTCGAGGGCCATGGACCGAAAGGTGGCAGGGCTAAAATTGGAAAGGAACATGTACAAATATTCTGCTGTTTATCACATAAAGAGGGTGACTAGTGGGCGTACAAAGTCAACTGTTCTTCCCAGTGGGGTTACAATTACAAAACTCAGCCTGGACAACTATGAAGCCCTGAAGCCAAAAGAAGAAGGGCCTACCAGCTGTGAGGTTGTCCACCCTTGCGTGAAGACTCCAGTTCTAGTTTCTTGTCTGCAGGTTTGTCTTTTGCTAACTTTTCAGATAATGTTTCAGATGAAGTTGGCCTATTGAGGCTGAAAATGTTTAAGCCCTATGAACTGTTATCTGTCCCTCCGTGGGAGGGTGGACTGTGTTCAGGAGGATATCTACTCTCAACTAGATAGCCTGGCCAGTTCAAGCAGCCTAGAACAGAAGCTCTGCAAAGCTGTGTTATATCAACTGTGGACATTTCCCTATAGTGGAGGGTGAAATGCCCTGTTTATTATTGTTTGTTTGTTTTTTAAACCTGGTATTGTTCTCTATAATGCAACATAAACTGAAAAAAATAGTAAAAAGCTGAAAAAAACTGTAAAAAAAAAAGTGGTGTTCTTTATTTATAGGCTGCTAACAACCTAGGTCAAGGCGAAACAATGTGAAAAGGCGATTGCTAAAGCCAGAAGAATGCTGGGCTGCATGGAGAGAGTAATATCGAGTAAGAAAAGGGAAGTGATTATCCCCTTGTACAGCTCCTTGGTGAGGCCTCACCTGGAGTACTGTGCTCAGTTCTGGAGACCGTATCTATGAAGGGACAGAGACAAGATGGAGGCGGTCCAGAGAAGGGCGACCAAAATGGTGGGGGGGTCTTCATCAAATGACATATGAGGAGAGATTGAAGAATCTAAATATGTACACCCTGGAGGAAAGGAGGAGCAGAGGTGATATGATACAGACTTTCAGATACTTGAAAGGTTTTAATGATCCAAAGACAATGACAAACCTTTTCTGTCGGAAAAAAATCAGCAGAACCAGGGGCCACGATTTGAAGCTCCAGGGAGGAAGACTCAGAACCAATGTCAGGAAGTATTTCTTCACGGAGAGGGTGATGGATGCCTGGAATGCCCTTCCGGAAGAAGTGGTGAAGACCAGAACTGTGAAGGACTTCAAAGGGGCGTGGGATAAACACTGTGGATCCATAAAGTCTAGAGGACGTGAAATAAGAGTGGGTGTCTCGCGGGAATGACGGCTACTGCCTGGAGATAATACCCTTATTCAATAAACATACACACGGTTAATGCGACTCCAACATTGCTCTAAGCTTCAATGGCAAGAGGAAATGTGGAAAAAAGGATTTGCATTTACAAAAAAGTGGGGAGTAGCCTGCTTGTTATGGCAGCTACTACCCCAAACCAAATAAGCCTGATACTTCACTTTCAATGCATAGCTCTCTGCTTCAACGGCAGGGGAGAAAGTCTGATACCTCACTTTCAATGCATATCCAGCATAGCTCTCTGCTTCAACGGCAGGGGAGAAAGTCTGATACTTAAAGCATATCCAGCATAGTTCTCTGCTTCAACGGCAAGGGAGAAAGTCTGATACTTAAAGCATATCCTGCATAACTCTCTGCTTCAACGGCAGGGGGAATGAAGAAAAGTGGATCTATATACAGACAACAACCAACAAGGACTGGATTAATTAGTCTGGGTAAACAAATAAGCATGGGTGTAGCTTGCTTATTGTGGCGGTTACTACCCCTAACTAATTAAGCTAGATATTTCATTTAGATGCAGTTCCAACACTACTCTCTCATTAAGGATGGGGGTGGAAGGGAAATAGAACCAAAAGGTTACTAAGAGCCAAGAGTAACAGATAAGTATGAGAAAAAAAAAATTTGAAGGTTGCTGGGCAGACTGGATGGACCGTTTGGTCTTCTTCTGCCGTCATTTCTATGTTTCTATGTAACATTTATTTTCCAGGTTCATTCCATCACCTATGTTCCAGTCCTATTATTATGATTGACTTTTCCTTTTGCAAGCCACATGAAAGGGAACTGAAGCAGGTGGAGGAGGAATACATGTGGTTAAAGTGTTTGGAAGTGCTTCTCAGTACCTCCACAGGATATGTTAAAGGTAGCATGTGTTTAATAGTCCCTGGTGCTGGTATAAGTTGTGCCTTGGATGGGACAGAGCCCTCCTTTAATCTTTGGTGCTCCTGTGTCCAGTAGTAAAAGGGGCTGTGAGCCCATTGTTCCTCACCTCCTTGGGGTGGAAAAGGCCGAGAATGCCTATTTTTTAAGGTCGTCCCACTGGAGACCTAGCTGTGTCTTTTATTATTTATTTATTTATATATATATATATATATATATATTTATTTATTTATAATCTTTTAAAAATATACCGACATTCGTGGGTACATCATGCCGGTTTACAATGTAACAGAAAGGCGGAAATTACATAACACCGGGGTGGGGGGGGGGAGCAGCTGGAAGGAGAAGGAGAAAAGAGCAAGAGGAAGGCAAGGCAGGGAGGAAAGGACCAGTGGTAAAAGAGGGCCACCGGAGGGATTAAGAACTATAACATCGTAGTGTGTGCATTTGGCGAGCGGGACTACAGTCAACTTTGTACAGGTAGGAAAGATCTTAAACATCTAAGAGAATAGCATATACAACTGTGAGAGTCTTCTACGTCTATGTGATTACAGTCAACATCACAGAGAGTGGCATTATAAGTGTATGTATAAGTTTGGTGGCTCCCACTGCCACACATAGTGTTTAGATATGTAAGATGGCCCCTGCCATCCTAAGAAATAAGTTTCTGGTTCTTTCTTCAGGAGAACTATAAGGGGTGTGGTTGTGTCCTATTGTTTAGTGAATGAAATGTATAGTTTATACCTTGGACCTACAGGATATGCTAATCATAGATTCCCACTGGGATGTGCACCCTGGTGGTTGGTTCAGAAATAGTTATAATCTACACTAATGTCTATTATTTTGTCTTGCAATTAAAAATATATATATTGTTAGCTGTGAATGTGTCCCGGCTACATTAACAAATTTATTTTTTGGCATGGGAGGGAGAGAGTTTAGAGTCTAGGAGGCCTCCACTAGATGGCCTAGCTTCTTTAGTCACCAGCATTACAGGCTATGCCATTCAATACTGCATCTCCCGGCTTGTGAGAATAGGCTGTCTGTTAGACATGGGGGGGGGGGGGGGGGGGGTGGACCATGTGACTGGGAGGCAGTGTAGTTTTGATTTCAAGAAGGAAAGATGTGTTTCCGTGTGCTCTCCATAGTTAGGCTCCTACTTAGCAAAAGAAGGGAGAGACATTGCCCTGCCAATTCTTGGTGATAGGATGGAAGGAAAGGGAGGGAAAGAGAGAGTGGTTTTCATAATTTTCCCTAAATTAAGAGCTAGGATTCTTGCTGTTCTGACCTGCCCCTTCTGGGAGGCTGAGAACCCCTCTCCAGAGATGCCAGAAGGACCTGTACATAGCCCTTCGACCCATCAAGACCACAACAACTATTGAGAGACCCTCAGCACTATGTAAATAATTGCTCATCCTACTGTTAAGTTACTCTAGCTTTGTCTTCTTCTTCCCCCAGTTCTAGCACCCTTGTTTTATTGTAACTTTTTGCTCCTCTTCGCTTGTTAAATGTTCAAGCCGTTTTACACCCCTTGTTAACTGTGAACCAGCATGATGTGATTGTATCATGAATGCCGGTATAGAAAAGCTCTAAATAAATAAATAAATAAATAAAATAGGACAAGGCTGTAGTGCCCGGCCAGTGAAACCATTTTGGTATTTTTCTACTTCATGGGAAGGAAGGTGTTTCTGCTGTCCCCCCTCCTTTGCCCAGTAAGAGAGCTATTCTTTCAAAAAGGAGGAAGAACATCTGGAGATCCCAATTGGAGTTTCCACCCTGGGACACAGGCAGGTTAAGATCAGGAGTGTCCTTCTGTTGAGAAACGGGATATCCACTCTGGTTAGGATAACCTAGCCCCTTGGGGTAGATATTCATTCCACACCATGGATGAATTACAAATTCCAAGTTTCAGTAAAAAGGGACACTTTCACAGAGAGATACATCAGTTAAACTTGTACTACAGCAAAGACAAGGAATCTGGATGTATTTGGAAATTTTATTTATTCACTTTATTGATTTTCCTCCAATCAATATCAGTAAATATAATTTTGAAAACCCATCCAGTAAGTCCTGCTTATTTTGTCCAGGTAGCTGCCCCAAACACCAAAGTAACACACACACATTGAAGGTTTCCAATGCCTGGGACCAGAAGTTTATCCTTCCCCCATAGGGAAGAATCCCCCCATGGAAATAAAATAGTTGGGGAGAGCGAAGAGGAGCTAGCCTATGTAAAGAAATTCTTTTATGGCCCCTTAGGGTATATGCCATCGATGGAAAAGGGGTTACACATGCATTAATCATTTCCATCTAGCAACTAAAAGTGAGAGCCAGAGCCCCGGGAAGAGAAAGTAAACTCTGACTGTTCAATAGTGCCAAATTTAACAAATCATCACTAATCACTGCCTCAGCCCAGTAGTGCAGCCAAAGCTGGGAAAAAATCCCAAAGAAATCTGTGATTACATCTTTTATGAAAAACCTAAGAAATGTGCAGCTCCTCAAGTTTAATCCTCTGTGGTACCCTACCCAACAGCCTGCTCCGTGCAGCCTCCTCTAAAGCTCAGGCAGTGATGTCCATGTCCCCAGCCCCATAGGTCAAACCGAAGAAAGGGATATTTATCAATTTATAGATGTTAAATAAGAGATTTTGAATGGGGCTCCTTATCCAGTTTATAATGTGTCCTTATTGAGTCCCTCTCCCCCCGTTACATTTTTGCTGGGTAAGGATGATCATTTTTTTGTTCAAATAACATGTCATAATTTCATACAGCAGATCTGGCAGTACTGGGCTAAATTCTGCACCTGCAGAGAAAGGACAAGGAGTTTGCACTCAACTGTAAATCTCAGGAGGGCCCAGTCCTTCCCTGGCACAGGACTATGTGGGACTCCTAGCAAGTGACAGGCGAATCCTGTTTGCGCTCTGCGCTCCTCCTGGACTCACTACCCTTGCTGTGCGGGTCATTATGTGTCGAGTATTGTGTGCGAGCACCAATCGACACTGGATCGGGCAATACCGGGGCACCCCAGCACTGACAGAGGGGCTCCCGTGACCTTTTCCCGCTGCCAGAACCGGGGGATCCCAGGGTTAAAACCTCCGAGCTCGGCCGCTTATGTTCTCACCGAAGCGTGCGGTCCGGATCCTGCCCCCGCAGCGCCCCGTGGCCTCTAGGATGCGAATATTTCGGTAGCCCTGCCGGTAGAGCCGCTGAGCAGCGCCGATGCCCGCTATCCCGCAGCCAACGATGATGACAACCGGGCCCGAGCCGCTGCCGCTGCTGGTGCCGGGGGCCTGAGCCATGAGCGCCGCCCGACAGTCCGACCCTCCTCCGACGGAAACCGTTAGTCCGCGCTGGCATTCGCCGTTCCTCTCCGGCCCCCGCCGCGGTCACACGGCGCTCCCTCTGCCAGGCCGCGATCTGGAGGAGCCGCGAGCGCGTCCTGGCGGGGGCGGCAGGATCATGTGACCTGAGCCTCGAGGCTGGGCTGGCACCAGCCGACCTTTGCCACCGAGTGCTGGAAGCGGGGCGTGGCCACGATGGAGGCCTTACCCGAAGGAGCCAAGGCTTGGCATGCTCCCTCCTCCCTCCCTCCCCCATCCGTGCCGCGAAGAGAGAGGTCTGGGCAAAGTACAAGGGCCATGAGGAAGAGAAGAGGGAAGGTAAACGAATCATAGGGAGGCCATTTACGAGGGCTGTTATCTGCGGACCCCCCCCCCCCCCCCACCCTTTTACACGAGATGAAAGCCCACGCGGAGATCAACAATATGCCGTGTTTATTTAATGGATGAAATTCACCCCCTCCCAAGGGAGAGAGGTGTAAGTGAACTGCGGCAGAGAAAAAAAAAAAAAAAGAGGACAATGCAGTTGTGTAAGACGAGCCACCAGCCCAGGACACACAATAAGATTTAAAAGGTTGCCAGACCTCTTACCATGAAGGTGCTTAAATGACAGAGACTCAGGTAGGGAAATTTGCGTGTCACAGCCCCCTGGACTACGGTTGGCAACTTGGCAGTGAAATATCACTGTAAATCATACAGAATTATGTTTGGGAAAAGTCCTACATTGGAGAATACTGAATGAGAGAAGGATTTGTGAGAAAAATGTACTGGAAAAACAGTCCTAGAAAATAAACAGATTCTCACTCTGACTAACAAACAGGTCGATCCAGTAAGGGCAGGTAGGTAGAGCTGCGTTAGTGCCGGGCACACCCGCGGTTGCCGCACGCACAGTCCGGCTCACCTACCGCTCGATCCTGTACTCTAATTTCATGCAAATGTAAGCAGCGTCCAAGAAGCGTTAGGCGAAGCGTTAGGCCCGCGCAACCCATTTTACTGTATAGGCGCTTAATACAGCGCCTATACAGTATCCTGGGTGTGCTGGTACCTGTCATTTCAAATGACATTTGAAATGACAGGCACCAGGAAGTGGATCCCAACTTTAACCCTAAACCCTAAAAACCTAAAATCCCCTCCTCCCGAAGCGGCTCGACATATGCCAACTTACCTTTTGTTGTTTTTCAGCCCTTTCAGCCTTCTCTGCCGTCCTCCGGAGGGGGGGCAGCCGGCGGCGAAAGCGGCTTGCAGCGGTGTCCCCCCCGGTCCCGGTTCTCCTGGCTCTCGATGACAGCGGGCTGCCTCCAGCGCTCACGTCACCAGCGGCCAAGAAATTAAAAGAAGAGCGTGAGTGCAGCCAAGGGGGAAAAAAAAAGACGTCATGCCCGCCCGTCCCTGTGCTTTCATTGGCTTGAGCGCCCAAATTGACGGGCGCTCATGCCAATGAAAGCACAGGGACGGGCGGGCGTGATGTCACAGCCGTCCCTGTGCTTTCATTGGCATGAGCGCCCAAATTGACGGCGCCCAAATTGACGGCGCAGTCGGACGGGCGGGCGTGACGTCGTGACGTCACGCCCGCCCATCCCTGTGCTTTCATTGGCATGAGCGCCCGTCAATTTGGGCGCTCAAGCCAATGAAAGCACAGGGACGGGCGGGCGTGACGTCTTTTTTTTTTTCCCCTTGGCTGCACCCACGCTCTTCTTTTAATTTCTTGGCCGCTGGTGACGTGAGCGCTGGAGGCAGCCCGCTGTCATCGAGAGCCAGGAGAACCGGGACCGGGGGGGACACCACTGCAAGCCGCTTTCGCCGCCGGCTGCCCCCACCTCCGTGACGTCACGCCTGCCCGTCCCTGTGCTGTCATTGGCATGAGCGCCCGTCAATTTGGGCGCTCATGCCAATGAAAGCACAGGGAGACCGGGACCTGTGCGGGGGGGGGGGGGGGGCCGCACCGCTGCAAGCTGCTTTCGCCGCTGGCTGCCCCCTCCGGAACACGGCAGAGAAGGTTGAAGGGGCTGAAAGCAACAAAAAGTAAGTTGATAACATGTCGAGTTGCTTCGGGAGGAGGGGATTTTATGTTTTTAGGTTTCTTTTTGGGGGAAAGTTTGCTGTCTACCCTTACCCCTGCCTCTAACGCAGGGGTAAGGGTAGGCGGTAAATGAGCAGGTTAAACGCGCGGCAAAACGGCAGGGTAAAATAGCGATAGTCGGGGTGCGCGTTACTGTATGGGAAGGGATAACTAATTCGATGGTTTACATCTAATATACATGCCGTGTGCGGAAGGGGTTACCCGGGGATTTAAAGAGGCGGTAAGGATGGATTAAAGGGGATAGTGTATCGCGGGTTGGACTAACGCGGCCGAAAAGTGAGTAGAAAGCCGGTTAGGAGCAGGGTAACCACGGCCGCACTTTACTGTATTGAGCTGAAAGGGTGTCAGACCCTTGGCTACCCAGTTCTCAGACAACAGGGAAAAAAAAATCTAGGGAGCATGGAAGGGTGTGTACATAAATCTTTTCCCAGGGTCCTGCTTGGGTCATGGCCCTTTGGCTGAAAGAAGGTGACTTATCCAGGGTCAGATAACAGGAAAAAAAGAAAGGCAAGGCAAAATAAAAGGGTTTTCACATTCTCTTCCCAAAAGGCCTGTGTGTCATGGCCTTTTGGCTGAGAGAAGGTAACCGATCCAGGCTGTATAACAATGAATGACTGGCCATGAGCTTAGTGAAACTAAAATCACTGAATGCTAAGTAAGTCATGTGCCTAGTGGACCTGTAAACCCAATCTGATGCCCGCTATCCCACAAAGGAAGGGAACTGAAGGATAGTGAGAGGTGACTCTGGGTCCCCTTTGAGCAAGGGGACCCCAATGGCAGACTGGGAGGTGACTGTGGTTCCCCCTTGAGCAAAGGGACCCCAGCGGCAGATTGATTGGTCACCCAAGAAGGTGTGGAACCCAGCGGCAGATCGAGCTGTTCCCTAGGAGGGCATGGACATAGCAGCATTCCAGGAGGCAGAGTTGGGTCCCCCAGGAGGGCATGGATCCCAACAACAGAATGGGAGGCGGAGTCAGGTCCCCAGGAGGGCATGGACCCCCAGCGTTGACACACCTTTCAGCGGAGCGGAAGCAACACTGAGGAGATGACAGTGGTTTAGATAGAACGGATCCTCCAGGCCAACACTGCCCACCAGCCCAGTTGCATCTTTTCACATGGGTGAGACTTGGGACAAAAAAAAGGAGAGGATAATAATAATACTTGATTAAGCAGGAACACAAGAGGCCCCTTCTATTCTATATGGTGGTATACTGTGGGGACCAACAACACCAAATATGAAATGTTCTTGCTATCTTGTAGAAATTATTATTATTATTATTATTTATTAAATTTCTATACCAATATTAGTGGGAACGTCAGATTGGTTTACATCAAAACAATGAAATGTATATAGTTGCATGGCCTGGGACTACTAACCACAAGTAGATAAGTGTGCTGTTTGACATCCTATTAGCAATGTTCATAGTCATGTAGAAATGTATATATTTACATAGTCTAATAAACCTTTATATATTTGTTCATACTGCCAGCCTTGTTCACAGTCCTATTTGTTTTCCTGGGGTGAAGGGAAGGAAATCCCAGCTACTAACACCGTCCTCAGGTCGAGGCACCACGCCCTGGGGGGTTCCTGTAAGGTTGGTTCCGGACCCAGGAATGCCTTGTGAGGTAAGCGGTCAAGGGAGCGTTACATGGAGAAGTAGGCAGGCTTAGACAAATGTCATGCATAGGGGTACATTTTCAAGGGTTGCGTGCGTATCTTACGCGCGCAACCCCCGAAAACCTACCCCTGCCTCCCCCTGCGCGCGCCGAGCCTATCTTGCATAGGCTCGACGGCACACGCAAGCCCCTGGACGCGCGTATGTCCTGGGGCTTGCAAAAAGGGGCCATTTGCTGCTGTGCCCAGGATCGCGGGCCGACCATCGGCTGGCGCGCAACTTCTTCAACAAAGGTAAGGGGGAGGTTCTAGGTAGGGCTGGGGGGCGGGGAAGGGAGGAGAAAGTGCGGGGGGGGGGGGGGGCGGAGGGAACGGAGGCAGGCTGCGTGGCTCGGCGCACGCAAGTTGCACAATTGTGCACCCCTTTGCGCACACCGACCCTGACGCGCATGTTATTTATTTATTTATTTAGTGTTTTTCTATACCGGCATTCATGATTAGAAACCACATCATGCCGGTTTACATAAAACAAGGGGTGAGAACAAGAAACGAAAAACAAGTGCAAGGAGAACAAAAGTTACATTACAACAGGGTCTTAAAACTGGGAAGAGAAATTAGAATAAGAGAGCCGAACGGTAGGGATTAAAATATTTACATTATTTACATTATGATATGAAATCTATTGTATAGTTTGCTGTCTCTTGTAAAATTACTATCATTTAGATCGGGTCTGGGAAGGCTTGTTTAAATAGCCAAGTCTTAAGCCTTTTTCTAAAAGTCGGTAGGCATGGTTCTTGTCTCAGCTCCGGAGGGATAGAGTTCCATAATGAAGGGCCGGCTGTGGAAAAGGCTCGGTCTCTGAAAGTTAGGTAGTGAGTGGTTTTGGTTTGGGGGACATGGAGTGATCCTTTGTAGGCTTCTCTGATGGGCCTGGTGGAAGTGTGTTGTCTGAGAGGAATTTGTAAATCGAGCGTTGTTTGGTGATGTATGGCCTTGTGGATAATAGTGATGGATTTGTGGATGATTCTGAAGTGTATAGGCAACCAGTGCAGGTTCTTGAGAATGGGGGAGATGTGATCTCTTCTCCTGGTGTTGGTCAGAATTCTCGCAGCTGTGTTCTGGAGCATCTGAAGGGGTTTGATGGAAGCGGAAGGAAGACCTAGTAAGATAGAGTTGCAGTAGTCTATCTTAGAAAAGATAACTGCTTGAAGTACCGTTCTGAAGTCTCGAACGTGCAGGAGCGGTTTGATTCTTTTAAGTACTTGGAGTTTGTAGAATCCATCTTTAGTAGTTTGTTTGATGAACGATTTTAAGTTGAGATGGTTGTCGATAATTATTCCTAAGTCCCTTGTTTGGGTGGTAGGTGGGTTGGTTGGAAGACTCAGAAGTGGGTTACTATTGTCAGGTGAGATGATCAGAAGTTCCGTCTTAGCCGAATTTAATATCAAGTTTAAATTCGATAAGAGGAGATTGATTTCTTTAAGACAGAGTTCCCAGAATTCAAGAGTTTTGGCGATGGTTTCATTGATAGGGATCAGGATCTGCACGTCGTCCGCGTATAGGAAGTGGATTAGTTTCAGGCGGGTTAGTAGTTGACAGAGCGGAAGGAGGTAAATATTAAAGAGTGTAGGTGAGAGGGAGGAACCCTGAGGAACTCCTAAAGATGAGGAATGTCGGGAAGATTCCTTGTTGTGGATCTTTACCTTATATCCTCTGTTGCTGAGGAATGAGTTGAACCATGATAGGGCAGTTCCTGATATTCCTATGTTCGACAGTTGGTTGAGGAGGGTCGAATGGTTGACAGTATCAAACGCAGCCGAAAGGTCTAGAAGGATGAGTAAGAAGGATTGGCCTTTGTCTAGTCCCATGATGATGTTGTCAGTCAGGGATATGAGTAGAGTTTCCGTGCTTGATGCTTTACGGAATCCATATTGAGAGGGGTAAAGTATTTTGTGGTCTTCAATGTAGTTGGAGAGTTGAGTATTGACCAGCTTTTCCATTATCTTGGCAATAAAAGGAAGGTTTGAAATCGGGCGAAAGTTGTTGGGGTCTTTATGGTCAAGATTGGGTTTCTTTAAGAGTGGTTTTAGAGAAGCTAGTTTAAGTTCTTCTGGGAAAATTCCCTGGGATAATGAGCAGTTTATGATATCTGCCAGGGTTTTGGAGATTGTTTCCGGTATAAGAAGGAGGAGCTTTGTAGGTAAGTGATCGAAGGGGTGGGAGGAGGGTTTCATTTTCTTAAGTAACAGAAGGATGTCAGAGGCTGTTATAAAATCGGGCGTAGATTTGTTCATGCCAGATTGCGCGAAAAAATCTGCGCTCGCGCGCAGGTTTTAAAATCTGCCCCATAGTGTTGCAGGGAAAAGTATCCACAGAAAAAGCAGTGCAAAGATTGGAGGTGATTTTTGCCAAGGTTGTTTTCAAAGAGAAAGAATTAGCGTATGTCCCTTCTGAGAACTGGTGCCAAGTCCACAGCTAAAAATACCTATGCACATTGCAGCAAAGATGTCTGGATTTGTCAGTAGGTACAGTAGGTCTCTGCCTAGGGTTAGAAAGTTCGGGGTGGGGGGGGGGGGGGCAGTAGGCTGTGTGAAGATTTGTCACCTTCTAGCTGTGCTGAAATTTCAAGACATCAGAAAATAGCCTTCTACTTCCTGATCCAACACCTTCCAGCCTTTTCTGTTGGAAAGAAATCAGTAGAACTAGGTGGTCACGAAATGAAACGCCATGGGGGACAACTCAGAACCAACATCAGGAAATATTTCTTCACAGACAGCGTGGTGGATACCTGCAATGCCCTTCTGGAAGAGGCGGTGACAGTGAAAATAAGGAATTAAAAGGGGCATGGGATAAACACTGTGGATCCCTAAAGGCTAGAGGATGGAAGTGAAGAAAAGGGTGCGTGGGAGCAACTTGCTGGTGCACTGCTTACTATCCTTAACAGAAGGTATAGGGATTACTACCCTTAACCAATAAACCTTGATGCAACTGCAACATTGCTCTCCGTTTCAATAGCAGAAGGAAAAAGGGAACTAGATTCATAGAAACGATGGCAGATGATAGACCAAATGGTCTATCAGGTCTGCCAAGCAAGCTTATGGTAGTATCTGCTGTGCAGTGCAGGATATCCCCATACTTAGTTTCCCAAGACAGTAACCAACGAGGGCCCTGACTGTAAAGTCAGGGCCCTCGTTGGTTACTGTCTGAATCCAACAACAACCACGGACCCTAACTTTTACGGTCTAAGAAACCGATAAGCATGGGGATAACCTGCACGGATCTGCAGTTACTACCCTTAAGGCATGGGTTTACTCGATTCCTTTGACATAACTGCAACATCATTCTCCGCTTTGATGGCGGTGGGGAGCATTGGGGGTGTGGAAAGAAGTATTGGATTCAGATAACAACCAACATGGGCCCTGACGTTTTTGGTCAGAGTTACTGATCCACAGACATAAGGGAAAAAGCACAGGACTGCTTCTAGGGCCAAGTCCATAAGCAAAGCACATCAAGCAGCACTGTATAAAGTTCAAGAAGGCTCCTCACCCAGTAAAAGAGAAATATAGCAGTAACCCGCACAGCCCAACAGACTGGGCAGACTGGATGGACCATTTTGGTCCTTTTCTGCTGTCAATATTATGTTACTATGTTTCCCAGGCAGCATGCAGGTAACAGGATTGGGAGGGAGCCTGGAGCACACAGAACAAAGGGAGATCAGTTTGGGAAGGTTAGCAGGGGCTGAATGTGGAGCATTGGAACGAAGAAACAGGCTGGGGAATGAGAGTGCAATGGCTGAGAGAGAAGAGGGCAGTAATTGTGTAAAAGAGAACAGCATGCCAGATTGAGCAGTTAAGGGATGCAAGAGGAAGCGGGACAAGAGCACAGTAGGAATACCTGCTTCCTCTCCAATTAAGAGCCTCTCTCCTTTAATCTTGGATTTTATCCCCCAACATATCCTACTCCCTCCATCTTAGAATCTTGCTTACTCTCCCCATCCCAGATTCCTGATCTCTCCTTCCTTAATCTTACCCATCTTTCATCCTCCCCATCTGCAGTCTTTTCTACCTCTCATTGCATTCTCTTTCCTTCTCATACTCCTGTCTCCTATCTCCAGTCCTTTCACCTCCTTCCCCCATTCCTTCTCTTCCTCCCCCAATCACTGGTCCTCTCATTATCTCCTCTTCCCTGCAATTGTCTCAATTTACAGATACTCAATATCCTTTTTCCTCGCCCAATAAAAATAAATTATATTGCGATGGAGAAGGTACAGAGAAGGGCAACCAAAATGATAAAGGGGATGGAACAGCTCCCCTGTGAGGAAAGGCTGAAGAGGTTAGGCCTGTTCAGCTTGGAGAAGAGAAGGCTGAGGGGGGGATATGATAGAGGTCTTTAAGAACATGAGAGGTCTTGAACGAGTAGATGTGAATCGGTTATTTACACTTTCGGATAATAGAAGGACTAGGGAGCATTCTATGAAGTTAGCAAGTAGCACATTTAAGACTAATCGGAGAAAGTTCTTTTTCACTCAACGCAAAATTAAGCTCTGGAATTTGTTGCCAGAGGATGTGGTTAGAGGAGTTAGTGTAGCTGGGTTTAAAAAAGGTTTGGATAAGTTCTTGGAGAAGTCAATTAACTGCTATTAATTAAGTTGACTTAGGGAATAGCCACTGCTATTAATTGCCTCAGTAGCATGGGATCTTCTTGGTGTTTGGGTAATTGCCAGGTTCTTGTGGCCTGGTTTTGGCCTCTGTTGGAAACAGGATGCTGGGCTTGATGGACCCTTGGTCTGACCCAGCATGACAATTTCTTATGTTCTTATGATCTTATATAGACTCAAGCAAAGTTGGAAAATTATTTAATTTTTATAGGATGGAAATATTTGCCAATGTGCTTCAGAAATTTCCCATTTTTGCTTCATAATCCACCCCTGAGCTGCCACAGCAAACTGAGGGACTGTGCCTTAGTTCTCCTGCTCTGTATTGTCTGTGCCTACAGTGGCAGGGGGTTAGCAGCAGTAACACTTTCAATCCATCTCTGGCAGTGACCTGCATCATTTTGAAAATTACCCATAGAAGGGGAAAGGAGCTGGGTTAGGGAGTCAGGGAACTCACCCAAACTCTGTGGGTGACAGGTGAGTTTCCCATGGTGCTACAGAAACTGCCAGTGAAAGTCTAAATGGTGGTGGGAGGGAGATGCTAGAAGCTAGAGAATGCGTCCAAACAAAGGACAGAGGTCTGGCACTTCATGGCTAAACAGTACAGCCTAACAGTGACGTGTGACTCGGAACAGTGTGCCAGTCAACCAAGGGGGTACTGCCCCTAAAAGACTAGGTGAGCCCAGAAGAGAGGCGTTCCAAGAGGGAGCGGGTCAGCTTTTCTGCAAGGAGCAGGGCATTCCGGTTTTGCGGCCCAACTCTTACACTCCCCCTAAGCAACCCAAACTCCCATTCACTGGCTCCTACGGGGGTAGTATAGTGTAGCCCTCCCCATCTTCTTTCACCCACTGTGCCCATTTTGGCAGGAAGAGCAGTGAGAATTAGGCCTTTCGCTGCCAAGTGCTCTCCAGCACCTGGCAGCAACAGATTTTCAGAAGAGCTGCCATGGCATGCAGGGCCCAGGCTGTAATAGAAGAGGAGCTACTGCTGCCTGCCACAGGCCCAAGAGGTGCCTGTGGGTTCCCAAACTAGAAGAAGCTGTCGCAGCTTAGGGCTGTTCACTATGACATAAAATAGAAGGGGAGTGCGGGTGGGGGAGGTAAGGGGTTTATGGAATTGATCTGAGCCTGAGTAACTCAGATCAAAAAGAGTTTATGACACCAGTGGGCCTCAGAACGACTGAACACTGACCATAAAAATCACAAGATTACCTTATTACTGTATGCAGGAATAATAGAGAGGTCACCACCCTTCCCCTACAGACATAAGGCCGCAGAGAAGGGTGATGTCCCATAAGAGAGCAATTACATATACTGATGTCCATGTCCCTTCCAGATGCTACTGATCATTGCTTTTGAGGATTTACAGGTGCAAATGCTTAAATGATTGATAAGAAGACAGAGGGAGGGATCCCACTCCTCAAGCAGCCTGCTCATTCCCACCTTAAGCTTCCAGTGTTAGATTTCTCACAAACAGTATAAAAGTAAACATAGCTGTAAATGGACAGAACATTACACACTTCAGGAGTTCCATGACACCTTGGACCCTAAGGGACGTCATAACGAATGTATACTTCGCTTCATATACTACTGTATTAATTATTGTGCTTATTGCAATCAGTCATTTGACATGATTGGGAGCAATTCCCTTTGTCTAATTATTCCTATAAGCTCATAATAAGTCCGCTATTATTTTTACCTGGCACAGAGGTGTTTTATCTCAATGTGTCTGTGGGTAAGAGGGGACTATTAAGGGAAGTCTTCTTGGCCTGAACCTGGAAAAGAGGAGGCTGGAAGATGGATTAGAGGGAGGAGGCTGAAGAAATGAGTGGAGTTTGGAGAGGGAACAAACTAAAAAAATTCAAGCCAAAAACAAAATCCAAAAATAGCAAACAAAGAATTAGACAAAACAATGAGCCAAACCATTGCCAGGAAGAAGAGGATGGCATGGCCATTATCTCTCCCCTGTATGCTGCTTCTGCTCTGTCCTCGCTGTATTGTGTTAGGAAGGGACAGAGGAGGAGGAGGAGAGGGGATGGGGGACAGCAGGGACCTGGGGTGGGGAGAGCAGAATTCAGGGATCGGGTGGGGACTGAGTAAGGGTGGAGCACATTAATGGAGTGGAGCATTAGCTTAGTGGCTGGAGCTGAGAACCAGGGTTCAAATCCTGTTGATGCTCCTTGGGACCTTGGGGCAAGTCACTTTGAGCTCCATTGCCCTCAGGTATAAACTTAGGAACTGATTTACTAAGGCTTTTCCCCATAAGCAGAGAACGGGGAAAAAGCCCTTAGACTGTAAATCCTCTGTGGACAGGGAAATATCTTTAGTACCTGAGTCTAACTCTTCTTGAAAAGATGTGAGCTAAATATAAATAATAAATGGGCTGGAGGTGTGAGGTTAGGTGAGGAGGGGAGGAAAGATGGCGCAAAGGACCTGAGGGGCTGGCAATGGGTTGGGAGGAGGAGAAGGGAAGAGGACTGGGGATGGGTGGAATAGGAGAGAGGGAACCTGATATAGAAAGAAGGATGGAAGGAGAGGGGGAGAAGACTAGGTAGTGAGTAGTGGGAGAGGGAGAAACTGTGATGGGGAGGACCAGAGATAGTGGGAGATAGAGAGGACTGGTAATGGGGGTGAAAGAAGACCCTGGATTAGGAGGGGAAGGAATTCAGGGAAATAATGGAGAGAGGAGAAGAGGAATAGGGGAAAGGAAAGCATGAAAGAACAGGGCCTTGCGAGTGCCACGCGCATTTTCAAAGGGGCCCAGCCAAAGGAAAAGGGCAATCCGGGGCTGGGGGGGGGGGGGGGGGCTAGAGGCAGCCGGTTATATGAATGAATGTGGTATGAGTGGATAATGTTATATATCTTTTAAATATTGATGAAAATAGATACAGGTATACATTGTATATTTATTCATGCACGAATAATACCTGTAAATTACCCATATGTTGTAATTTATACTTGATCATTAGCTATCCAGTCAGGATCTTATATCAGTGAGCCTTAAATTGTGCGAAAAGCCTGTGGGAAAGTAAGCAGGTAACAGCGGCCTCACTGACGGATATTCACAAAAGTTGAGTCCATTTTCATGCTGTTTTTCAGAAATGACATTTATTTACTTCCTATCTAGCGATTTTGCAGTGAATGCTTTCCCCTGTTCGATGTAAACCGACCTGATATGGTATTCAACCTTGAAGGTCGGTATAGAAAAATGTTAAATAAATAAATAAATAAATAAATAAATAAAAATGGAGTTACATAAAAGAAAGTACTTAGTTCTTACAATATGGTATTGTTAATGCAGTCATATTAAAAGTTTTGTGGTGCATTCAGTAATATTAGTTAAATAATAATCTCCTCTTCCGTCTACCTTCTCCACTCAAAAGGTTTTAGATATTAAAATGTTTAACCGATACGATGGAGTTGGTAAAGCACGATACATTCTAATAACTAAATGGCTTGGTGGAGTGAAAGACAGCATGTATCTGCTGAGCACAGACAGGCTGCAGCCTAAGCAGGTAACAGTTTTGCAAAACACAACAGGGGTTTCACTTTGGGTCAACAGCTGTGACAGACTCCCCAGCATTCATCCAAATTAACTTCTCAAAGTATTTTCTATTTGGAAAACTTAAAGACGAGGATTTCCATAGCCCTTTGCGTGCATAAACCAGCAATCTGAAAACTGCCATCTCTCAATATGGGTAAAAGTATGTGTGTTTCAGCCACATTTAAGGGAGGTGTGTATGATCAGAAAATAAACACATGTAGATTGTATTTTTAAGTATACCCACATTTTCCATAGGAAATCTACTTGCACAAAAAGCCACAGGTACTTTTTACCTGTGGAGGATATCAAAGGGAAAGCATGCTCAAAGTTCACAGGTAGAAGCACCCACATAAGAACATGCCATACTGGGTCAGACCAAGGGTCCATCAAGCCCAGCATCCTGTTTCCAGCAGTGGCCAATCCAGGCCATAAGAACCTGGCAAGTACCCAAAAACTAAGTCTATTCCGTGTTACCATTGCTAATGGCAGTGGCTATTCTCTAAGTGAACTTAATAGCAGGTAATGGACTTCTCCTCCAAGAACTTATCCAATTCTTTTTTAAACACAGCTATACTAACTGCACTAACCACATCCTCTGGCAACAAATTCCAGAGTTTAATTGTGCATTGAGTAAAAAAGAACTTTCTCCGATTAGTTTTAAATGTGCCCCATGCTAACTTCATGGAGTGCCCCCTAGTCTTTCTACTATCTGAAAGAGTAAATAACCGGTTCACATCTACCCGTTCTAGACCTCTCATGATTTTAAACACCTCTATCATATCCCCCCTCAGTCGTCTCTTCTCCAAGCTGAAAAGTCCTAACCTCTTTAGTCTTTCCTCGTAGGGGAGTTGTTCCATTCCCCTTATCATTATCAGCCTCCAGTTTTAAAATAGAGTTATGCGCATTACCCTTGGCCCTGCCCAGGAACGTCCATGCCCCACCCCAACTCCACATTTTTTTTTTTACCTCACGCATGCAAATATACAAGTGTAATTTCTGGCTTTTAAAATACACGTTGCTTGCTTGCGGCCCAGATACGCATATATATATGGGCTTTTAGCATAAGCGCTGTTAAAATTCGGTCCTTAATGTGCATGTATATGTGTAAAACCCAGTTTTAAGTGTGTAAATACTTTTGAAAATTACCCCTTTTGTGTGTTAAAGTGAGCCATTTAATCTAAGCCACTGACCCACCTCCCTGCTAGAACAGTTGTGGCTCACCATGGTCCCTTGACACTTGGGTAGACCATGGTGCCTCCCGCCCACACTCAAAAGGTACAGCTCCATTTCGGCCCTGAAATTGCAAACACGTGCCCTCACTCCCATTCCCAATATCTTCTGAAGGATTGGCTGGCTTATTGCAGAAAAATGTCTGGTCCATCATGGCCATCCAAACTTCTCAAGATATCATGCAAATCTTTGTGATCTATGATCTCTCCAACACTCCAGATCCTATTTACAATGTCAAATGAACATAACATAAGAACATAAGAACATATCATACTGGGTCAGACCAAGGGTCCATCAAGCCCAGCATCCTGTTTCTAACAGTGGCCAATCCAGGCCATAACAACCTGGCAAGTACCCAGAAACTAAATCTATCCCATGCTACTGTTGCTAATAATAGCAGTGGCTATTCTCTAAGTCAACTTAATTAATAGCAGGTAATGGACTTCTCCTCAAGAACTTATCCAATCCTTTTTTAAACACAGCTACACTAACTGCACTAATCACATCCTCTGGCAACAAATTCCAGAGTTGAATTGTGCTTTGAGTGAAAAAGAACTTTCTCCGATTAGTTTTAAATGTGCCACAAGCTAACTTCAAGGAGTGCCACCTAGTCTTTATATTATCCGAAAGAGTAAATAACTGATTCACATCTACCCATTCTAGACCTCTCATGATTTTAAACACCTCTATCATATCCCCCCTCAGCCGTCTCTTCTCCAAGCTGAAAAGTCCTAAACTCTTTAGTCTTTCCTCATAGGGGAGCTGTTCCATTCCCTTTATCATTTTGGTTGCCCTTCTCTGTACCTTCTCCATCGCAACTATATCTTTTTTGAGATGCGGCGACCAGAATTGTACACAGTATTCAAGGTGCGGTCTCACCATGGAGCGATACAGAGGCATTATGACATTTTCCGTTTTATTCACCATTCCCTTTCTAATAATTCCCAACATTCTGTTTGCTTTTTTGACTGCCTCAGCACACTGAACCGACGATTTCAATGTGTTATCCATTATGACGCCTAGATCTCCTTCTTGTGTGGTAGCTCCTAATATGGAACTGAACATTGTGTAACTATGGCATGGGTTATTTTTCCCTTTATGCATCACCTTGCACTTATCCACATTAAATTTCATCTGCCATTTGGATGCCCAATTTTCCAGTCTCACAAGGTCTTCCTGCAATTTATCACAATCTGCTTGTGATTTAACTACTCTGAACAATTTTGTATCATCTGCAAATTTGATTACCTCACTCGTCGTATTTCTTTCCAGATCATTTATAAATATATTGAAAAGTACGGGTTCCAATACAGATCCCTGAGCCACTCTGCTGCCCACTCCCTTTCACTGAGAAAAATGTCCATTTAATCCTACTGTTTGTTTCCTGTCTTTTAGCCAGTTTGTAATCCACGAAAGGACATCGCCACCTATCCCATGACTTTTTACTTTTCCTAGAAGTCTCTCATGAGGAACTTTGTCAAATGCCTTCTGAAAATCTAAATATACTACATTTACTGGTTCACCTTTATCTACATGTTTATTAACTCCTTCAAAAAAGTGAAGCAGATTTGTGAGGCAAGACCTGCCTTGGGTAAAGCCATGCCGACTTTGTTCCTTTAAACCATGTCTTTCTATATGTTCTGTGATTTTGATATTTAGAACACTTTCCACTATTTTTCCTGGCACTGAAGTCAGGCTAACTGGTCTGCAGTTTCCCGGATCACCCCTGGAGCCCTTTTTAGATATTGGGGTTGCATTAGCCACCCTCCAGTCTTTAGGTACAATGGATGATTTTAATGATAGGTTACAAATTTTTTACTAATAGGTCTGAAATTTCATTTTTTAGTTCCTTCAGAACCCTGGCGTGTATACCATCCGGTCCAGGTGATTTAGTACTCTTCAGTTTGTCAATCAGGCCTACCACATCTTCTAGGTTCACCGTGATATGGTTCAGTCCATCTGAATCATCACCCATGAAAACCTTCTCTGATACGGGTATCTCCCCAACATCCTCTTCAGTAAACACTGAAGCAAAAAATCATTTCATCTTTCCGCGATGGCCTTATCTTCTCTAATTGCCCCTTTAACCCCTTGATCATCTAACGGTCCAATGTCTCCCTCACAGGCTTTCTGCTTCTGATATATTTAAAGTTTTTATTGTGAGTTTTTGCCTCTATGCCCAACTTCTTTTCAAATTCTCTCTTAGCCTGTCTTATCAATGTCTTACATTTAACTTGCCAACGCTTTTGCATTGTCCTATTTTCTTCTGTTGGATCCTTCTTCCAATTTTTGAATGAAGATCTTTTGGTTAAAATAGCTTCTTTCACCTCCCCTTTTAACCATGCCGGTGATCGTTTTGACTTCTTTCCACCTTTCTTAATGTGTGGAATACATGTGGACTGTGCTTCTAGGATGGTATTTTTTAACAATGACCACGCCCTCTTGCACACTTTTTACCCTTGTAGCTGCTCCTTTCAGTTTTTTTCTATTTTTCTCATTTTATCAAAGTTTCCTTTTTGAAAGTTTAGCACGAGAGCCATGGATTTGCTTGCTGTCTCTCTTCCAGTCATTAATTCAAATTTGATCATATTATGATCACTATTGCCAAGCGGCCCAACCATCATTACCTCTCTCACCAAATCCTGTGCTCCACTGAGAATTAGATCTAAAATGGCTCCCTCTCTCATTGGTTCCTGAACCAATTGCTCCATAAAGCTGTCATTTATTCCATCCAGGAACTTTATCTCTCTAGCATGTCCCGATGATACATTTACCCAGTCAATATTGGGGTAATTGAAATCTCCCATAATTACCACACTACCAATTTGGTTAGCTTCCCTAATTTCTCTTAGCATTTCATTGTCCGTCTCACCATCTTCACCAGGTGGACGGTAGTATACTCCTATCACTATAGTCTTCCCCAACACACAGGGGATTTCTACCCATAAAGATTTCGATTGTGCATTTAGTCTCATGCAGAATGTTTATCCTGTTGGACTCTATGCCATCCCGGACATAAAGCGCCACACGGCCTCCTGGGTGCTCATCTCTGTCATTGCGATATAATTTGTAACCCGGTATAGCACTGTCCCATTGGTTATCCTCCTTCCACCATGTCTCTGAGATGCCAATTAAGTCTATGTCATCATTCACTGCTATACATTCTAATTCTCCCATCTTACTTCTTAGACTTCTGGCATTAGCATACAAACATTTCAAAGTTTGTTTTTTGTTTATATTTTCATTCTGCTTTTTAATTGATAGGGATAAGTTAGAATTTTTTAGCTCAGGTGATTTTTTAGTTACAGGCACTTGGACTACTTTTCTTATTATTGGAACCTCACTGTCAGGATGCCCTAATTCGAATGCATCATTAGTATCCTTTGAAGATACCTCCCTCTGAACATGCGCTGCTGAGTGACTGTCGGCTTTCCCCTTTGTTCTAGTTTAAAAGCTGCTCTATCTCCTTTTTAAAGGTTAGCGCCAGCAGTCTGGTTCCACCCTGGTTAAGGTGGAGCCCATCCCTTTGGAAGAGACTCCCCCCTTCCCCAAAAGGTTTCCCAGTTCCTTACAAAACTGAATCCCTCTTCCTTGCACCATCGTCTCATCCACGCATTGAAACTCCAGAGCTCTGCCTGTCTCTGGGGACCTGCGCGTGGAAGAGGGAGCATTTCAGAGAATGCCACCCTGTGTTATTGATCTGAAGCTACGAGTTGCTGGAGTTAGCAATCTGTTATTGATCTGATGCCTGATGGGAGAAGCAATCAGATAGTAGTTAGCACTCTGTTCGAACTCTGTAGTTATATTTGAGATTTGAGGGTGGATCCTTGGACCAGTGGCAGATGACCACGCCCCCGGGGGACGATCCCGAGAGGGACCACCAGTCAGGCTCAAAGTTAGGAGACAAACACACACAAGTTCTTTTATTAGACAGTATACTGAACCACCAGAGATGGTAGTAGTGAGCTGGTAAGCCCAGCTGGGCTTTAGTCCCTCAGATACTGGAACAGCGATCCCTGGAAGCTGAGCTGAAGAGAGACTGAGAAATAGTGAGTAGGCAGGGTATGCAGATGGTAACACTCACACAATGTCCCAATGAAGCCCAGAAGCTGGAAAGTATAGGCCCTTGAGGAGAGAGTACCTGGTACCAGGGAAAGCTCAGAGAGAATGATGGCAACTCACTGATGTAGCTGATATAGTTGGCAGTGAAAACTTCCAGGCAGAAGAGTATACGAAGTAAGTCTGGGATGAGGGCCCTTGAGGAGCGAGTACCGGTTCCAGACTGTCACCTGAAAAAACAAGGAGAGAGCAAGGCCCCCGAGGAGTGGGTACCTCTGGTAAGTCTGAGGAGGCAGAGTAGCTTAGACAGACAAAGTGAGTCCGTTGTCAATCCTTGCTAACTTGATGTGTTAGCAAATTCTGAGACCTTAAATATCCGTCGCGGGAGACGTCATCTTCGGGGGATGCCCCCGAGGTTCGCGCCAATGCTGGTATTTCAATCGGGGCCGCGCCACACACTCACCCCTAGGCCTCCAGGAAACATGGCGGTTGCAGCGTCGAGCCGGTTCGGGAACGCCGGAGGGTCCTCGGCAAATGGACAGCGTGGCAGCCAATCTTCCTGCGGGCGGAGAGGGAGGTGCCAAAGAGGTAAGGAGGGCGGAAAGAGGGCATCGGGCACCGATGAACACAACACCCTGGAGGTTCTGGATTTAAGTTTTCTACCTAAGACCCTAAATTTGGCTTCCAGAACCTCCCTCCCACATTTTCATATGTCGTTGGTACCCACATGTACCACGACAGCCGGCTCCTCCCCAGCACTGTCTAAAATCCTATCTAGGTGATGCGTGAGATCTGCCACCTTCACACCAGGTAGGCATGTTACCAGGCGATCCTCACGCCCACCAGCCACCCAGCTGTCTACATTCCTAATAATCGAATCTCCAACTATGACGGCTGACCTAACCCTTCCCTCCTTGGCAGTAGGCCTTTGAGACACATCCTTGGTGGAAAGGACAATGCACCACCTGGAGAGCAGGTCCTTGGCTACAGGATCCTTTCCTGCTGCTTCAGGTTGATGCTCTCCGATCACGAGACCTTCTTCCTCCAGAATACTTTACCAGCAGGATGAATGCATCTTTCCACTTGCTAGCGATGGCATCAAAATCAAAATGGCACCAGACTCTGACCTGAACAACTAAGCAGAATGCTCAGTTGCAATGGGCCTATGTGGGAGGAAATGTGTGCGTGGGGTGTTACTATGCTGGTTAGTACATAGACCCTACATTAGCAAAGCATTTGCTCCAAACTGATAAAGATTATGCTGCTGAACATCACCATCATTTTATTTTAGAATGAGCTTCCTGGAATAGTACCTGGCCTTGAAAATTTAGAATTCATAATACGTGGCCTTGAAAATTGAGAATTCATTAATTTCAATTTCGACCTTCTGCAATCTCCCCACTAACAGCCTGATGAAGCTCTAATGGTTAAAACATACACAATGTAACAGACAAAAGCAATTAAGCCAGGTAATCAAGCTATAAACATAATGAACTTTTATTGTAAGCCAAAAGTTAGACATTTGGTTTGTTAATACATGCTCATAGTCGTATTAGAAAAAAATCTCCTCGGTCCTTATTGCTACTTATGGGAAAATGGAGCTATTAAAAAAGTCACAGAATGTAGCTATTTAAAAAAGTATAAATCTCTGCAATATAGGTTACAAAGAAAAGCTTTGGCTCAAAACAACATACAATCTCAATAAATCATTGGTTCTCTGCTAGGTGTCTTGCTTGTTACTCTGGATATTTGCTGTTAGACATGGTCTTCACTGTCCACCAGTTTCTCCAAGTGCTGCTGCATCATTGACCGAAGGGCACTGAACCTTTCAAAGAAAATGGAAGAAGTTCAGAAGGCAGAGCCACAGAGATCATTGCTATGCCACAAATACCAAACTTAGAACTTGATAAGATGAATTGAAATGTAGCTTATATCCCCTTAACATCTAAAGCTACCCATTTAAAACATGAAATTCAATAAAACCTTCTTTAAAGTACCTTTATCCAATTTTTTTGGCACAGCAGCTATTCCTGCTCCACTAGGGATATTCAGTTCCTACTACATATTCTATGCTGTGTGCGGTGGTCTTGTGGGGATATAAGAACATGCCATACTGCGTCAGACCAAGGGTCCATCAAGCCCAGCATCCTGTCTCCAACAGTGGCCAATCCAGGCCATAAGAACCTGGCAAGTACCCAAAAACGAAGTCTATCCCATGTTACTGTTGCTAGTAATAGCAGTGGCTATTTTCTAAGTCAACTTAATTAATAGCAGGTAATGGACTCCTCCAAGAACTTATCCAATCCTTTTTTAAACACAGCTATACTGACTGCACTAACCACATCCTCTGGCAACAAATTCCAGAGTTTAATTGTGTGTTGAGTGAAAAAGAACTTTCTCAGATTAGTTTTAAATGTGCCACATGCTAACTTCATAGAGTGCCCCATAGTCCTTCTATTTTCTGAAAGAGAAAATAACCAATTCACATTTACTCGTTCTAGATCTCTCATGATTTTAAACACCTCTATCATATTCCCCCTCAGCCATCTCTTCTCCAATCTGAAAAGTCCTAACCTCTTTAGTCTTTCCTCACAGAGGAGCTGTTCGATTCCCTTTATCATTTTGGTCACCTTTCTCTGTACCTTCTCCATCACAACTATATCTTTTTTGAGATGCGGCGACCAGAATTGTACACAGTATTCAAGGTGCGATCTCACCATGGAGCGATACAGAGGCATTATGACATTTTCCATTTTATTCACCATTTCCTTTCTAATAATTCCCAACATTCTGTTTGGCTTTTTGACTGACGCAGCACACAGAACTGACGATTTCAATGTATTATCCACTATGATGCCTATATCTCTTCCTAATATGGAACCTAACATTGTGTAACTATAGCATGCATTATTTTTCCCTATATGCATCACCTTGCACTTATCCACATTAAATTTCATCTGCCATTTGGATGCCCAATTTTCCAGTCTCACAAGGTCTTCCTGCAATTTATCACAATCTGCTTGTGATTTAACTTCTCTGAATAATTTTGTATCATCTGCAAATTTGATTACCTCACTCGTCGTATTTCTTTCCAGAACATTTATAAATATATTGAAAAGTATGGGTCCCAATACAGATCCCTGAGGCACTCCTCTGCCCACTCCCTTCCACTGAGAAAATTGACCATTTAATCCTACTCTCTGTTTCCTGTCTTTTAGCCAGTTTGTAATCCATGAAAGGACATCACCACCTATCCCATGACTTTTTACTTTTCCTAGAAGCCTCTCATGAGGAACTTTGTCAAACGCCTTCTGAAAATCCAAATACACTACATCTACCGGTTCACCTTTATCTACATGTTTATTAATGCCTTCAAAAAAGTGAAGCAGATTTGCCTTGGGTAAAGCCATGCTGACTTTGTTTCATTAAACCATGTCTTTCTATATGTTCTGTGATTTTGATATTTAGAACACTTTCCACTATTTTTCCTGGCACTGAAGTCAGGCTAATTGGTCTGCAGTTTCCTGGATTGTCCCTGGAGCCCTTTTAAAATATTGGTGTTACACATTATCCACCCTCCAGTCTTCAGGTACAATGGATGATTTTAATGATAGGTTACACATTTTTACTAATAGGTCTGAAATTTCATTTTTTAATTCCTTCAGAACCCTGGGGTATATACCATCCGGTCCAGGTGATTTACTACTCTTCAGTTTATCAATTAGGCCCACCACATCTTCTAGGTTCACCGTGATTTGGTTCATCCATCTGAATCATTACCCATGAAAACCTCTACACACAATCTGGTAAAGCAAAACTTAGTTTACTAAATGTTGTAAATATATGGATAACAAATCAGCAAAGTAATATTAACATTTAATACAGTATCACAGTAAACAATACATAAATTAATGCAGGTAAACAGGAGACAGACAGAAAAAAAGACAGAATATTAACAATGAACAAAAGAACACCTCCTATATAAGCCCTCCTCTATATATGCCAGTGTTCATAGGAAATCTGGAGGACTCAGGACTGGGGACTCTGAAAAAGAACCACTTGCTCTGTGTTCATTTCAGCTCATCCAACTAAAAAAAGCAAATGCTATGCTTTATATATCCTTCTGCAAGTTAGGTATTTCAAAGGCATTTCAGCACCAGTCTTTTGATCTCCCATTTGGTAAAAGACACCAATTGTTTAACTGCTAAAGATTAACTGCTAAAGTTAACTGTTTAACTGCTAAAGATTAGTACAGGTACTAATCTTTAGCAGTAGATCTTCACAGCAATATGAAATGCAATCTGCCAGCCAGTTGGATAAGGTCTGCTTGGTCACAGCAACTCCTATGAAAGAAAGAAAGAGTTGTGTGGATTGCCTATGACTTGCCGTCTGCTCTTGCAATCCAGGCTATGGAGAGCCTGTTCACCCTGTTGCGAATGAGGCTTTGGAAAGAAGGTAGGTAAGATGATCGACTGGTTCAGATGGAAATCAGTCACCACCTTCAGCAAGAACTTAGCATGCATACGCAGAACCACCCTATTATGGAAGAATTTCATATAAGGTGGATACGACACCAGAGTTTGAAGTTCTCTAACCCTGCATGCAGAGGTGACCACCATCAGGAAGATGACCTTCCAGGTCAAGAACATTAGGTCACAGGAGTTGCATGGATTCAAAAGAAGGCTTCATAAGCTGGGCCAGGACCACGTTGAGGTCCCAGGACACCGCGGGGGCCTGATAGGAGGCTTCAGTTGAAGCAGGCCCTGCATGAAGTGCTCCACAATAGGTTGCACCAAGATGGGCCCTCACAGAGTTTGATTTTAGGCCAGACTCAGAGATGCAGCAGGTAGTCCAGCAATTTCGGGGTAGAGCAGGAAAACGGGTCTAAACTGTGACTTTCACACAAAGCAGAAAACCGCTTCTAGTTTAGGCCATAAGATTTCCTAGTAGACAGCCTCCTGGACTCCAGCAAGATCTAGGACACCTCATCAGAGGGTTCTTGGGGCTGTAAAATCAACCTTTCAACATCCACGCTGTGAGGGACAAGGCTCGAGGTTGGGATGATTCAACCAGCTCCGATCCTGGGTGATGAGGTCTGGGGTAGTCCCCAGATTGATTGGTTCCCTCTGGGCGAGATCTTGCAGGAGAGGGAACCAGATCTGATGCGGCCAATAAGGGGAGATGATAATCATGTCCTATGATCCTGTTGGAGCTTTAGGTGGGTCTTTGACACTAACGGAAGCGGAGGGTACACATACAGGAGGCTCCTGCCCCAATGGTATGCAAAGGTATACGTTTCCTTTCTTCCGCCCTCCTGGAATATGGAGCAGAACAGAGCTAACCTTCCTATTGCAGGGGGAAGCGAACGGATCCACGTCCGGGGTTCCCCAAAGATGCAAGATCCAATTCGCAACCTCCTACTTTAGAGACCATTCGTCGGGTCTGAATGATCAACTCAGACCATCTGCCACCACATTCTGCAGTCCCGGAAGGTACATGGCCCGGAGAAGGATGCCCTGAGACAGAACCCACGACCAGATCTGAACAGCTTCCTGGCAGAGGAGGTACGATCGATGTACGACATTGCCACCTGGTTGTCTATCTGGATTAGGACCACCTTGTTGGCCTGGCATTCCCAAAATGCCTAGAATGCGTATCGGATCACCCAGAGCGTCAGGAAGTTTATCTGGTATTGCGCTCCCCTCCCATTAACCTTGGGAGGGGAGCTCCTCCACATGAGCACCCCACCCAAGATGGGAGGCATCCGTGGTGAGCACAGCCTGAGTCAGGGATGCCTGGAATGGTACCCCCGCCTTCAAGTTGGACAGGGTCTCCCACCATGACAAGGAGACTCGGAGTGGCTGAATGATTCGAATGTGCACCCGAAAATCCTGTGTGGCTTGGCGCCACTGCGAGTGGAGGGTCCACGGAGCTCTGTGCATGTGTAAGGGAGTGACATGGATCACCGCTGCCATGTGCCCCAACAGCTGCAGCATGCAGTGCACCAAGACCTGATGACTCTGAGAGATCGCTTTCGCCAGGGCCATTAAGGTGAGTGCCCGGTCTTGGGGCAAGAATGCCTGAGCCTGCACCATGTCGAACCTAGCTCCTATGAAGTCCAATTGTTGCAAAAGAAACAGCTGAGACTTTGGGTAGTTGATCAGAAAACCCAGAGTCTCCAAGACCCAAATGGTGGAGTGCAGGGATTGCAGTGCACCCTCCTGGATGGAGCTCTTGATGAGCCAGTCATCCAGGTAGGGAAAGACCTGCATGCTCAGTTTCCGCAAGTAAGTACCCACCACTGCCAGGCACTTGGTGAAAACATGGGGCACCAACACCAGGTCGAATAGCTGCACCCAGTACTGGAAGTGTTGTCCACCCACCATGAACTGCATATACTTCCTGTGGGTGTGGAAAATTTTGACATGGGCACAGGCGTCTTTTAGGTCGAGGGAGCAAAACCAGTCTCCCTTCTGCAGGAGAGGAATCAGGGTGCTGAGAGAAATCATCTTGAACCTCTCCCTTTTCAGGAACTTGTTCAAGGCCCACAAGTCCAGAATAGGACAGAGATCCCCAGTTCTCTTTGGAATCAGGAAATACCTTGAGTAGAAACCGGTCCCCTGCTGATATGGCGGAACGGGCTCAACTGCCCTGGCTATTAAAAGGGCAGAAAGCTCTGTGAAAAATATCTCCTGATCTGCTGAGATGCCCCAAGAGGGGTACGGCAGAGAGTCTGGTGGGGTATCCTGAAAGTTTAGTCTGTCCCTTCGATGAATGATGGACAGAACCCACTGACCCTAGGTGACGGCCAATGGCCCACAAAGAGCTGTAGCCGGCCTCCGACTGGAGGGCCCCCTGTCGAGGGTACTGGAGACTGGCTGGTACTCCCTTGCCACCAGTCAAAACCCCATGGTAGAGCCTTGCTGGGGGGCTGGCTGAGGCCTAGAAGCGCGGGGTGCCAAGTGCGAGACCTAGGGCCAGCTCGTTGGGCCCTCACCCTGGCCACCAGAGGGTAGTATTTCCTTGGGCAGTAAAACAGGTGCTTAGGTCCCTGCTGTGAGGAACTCTTGCCCGAGGACTACTGATCCGAGGTGCTAGCCGAGAGGTGCTGGAGGGTCTCATGATGATCCTTCAGCTGCGCCATTGCCTCCTTAATCTTATCACCGAAGAGGTTCTACCCAACACAGGGCAGGTCCACAATCTGCTCCTGAATCTCTGGACAGAGGTTGGAAGCATGGAGCCAAGCCATGCAATGGGCACTGATCCTAGCGGCCGCTACCCTTGCCACCATCTTGAAGACCTCATAGGTGGAGTGGACTTTATTCTTATCACACTTAAATCCCTGCTGGTCTACTTTCAGGAAGTCTTCCTGAAGTTGTTGGGACAGGCGCTCAACCAGATCCTGGACTTGCTTACAGAGATTCCTGGAATACTGGCTCACTTACAGTTGGTAGCACGTGATATGCACTGCCAACATGGATCCTTGGAAGGCTTTCCTCCCTAGGGTGTCTAGGGCCCTATGTTCTTGGCCTGGAGGCACTGAGGTATGGTCCAAGAATGCCTTTTTGAGGGAAGACTCCACCATCACAGACTGATGCGGGAGCTGATGCCTCTCAAACCCCTTGGTGGTCTTCCTGTTCACAGGGGATACCAAGATGGGGTGTTTCCAGAGTTGGGCAAAGAGATCTTTAAAGATGTCATGGACTGGGACAGCCACCACACCTCTTTTGGTACATTTACAAATTGGAGAATCTCCAACATTTTGTGGCGGTAGTCCTCCTCCATCAGGAACTGAAAAGGGACAGACTCCGTCATGGCCCATACAAAGCCTACAAACGTCAGGTCCTCGGGAGGGGGCCAACGTATTTCCTCAGGAGGTGACAGCTCAGAGGGCAGGTCCTTGGAGTCCTCCGACAAGGACTCGGATACATCATCCCCCCATGGGTCATATGGGGTGTCCTTTTCACTTAGGAACCCCAGGGACACCGGTAGGGTTGTCTGGACCACATCTGCTGCCTGAGGCACTGATGGCACCGAGGGCATCGGAGACTTGGGCAGTGCTGGCTGTGGGGTTAGCCGCGGAAGTGGTGCTATTGGGCCCAGTGGCCCACCCTCATCTGAGGAATCGGCGATTGGAATCAGTTCTGGTGGAGGCAGCATTGGTGCTCCCTGGGGCATCAAAGGCTCCCGAGGCAGTGGCACCAGCTGCATTGGCAGTGCACCGAGGAGCAAGTCCAGGCGCTCCAGCAATGGTGTAAGCACCGACAGCGCAGGCTCTGGCAGCGGTGGTGGCCCCAATGGGGCCGGCGGCTTGATGCCTTGTAGGGCTCGGCTGACTGCCAACTGCACTTTGTGCTCTAACTCCTGCTCGAATGCCTCTAAAGAAAGGACAGCCAGAGGAGAGGAAGGAGGCATAACTGGACTCCTTCGGAACCCCGAGGGAGACTGGTGTCCGACACCGAAACCGGTGGGGACTGTTTCGGGCCACTAATCTCAATGGAAGGCAACACCTCCTCAGGCTAGGGCCGCTTTGTGGGCATCTCGGACCGAGCCGGTGCCTTCCCAAGCCTGGCTTCAAGCAATGACGAAGACTGATGACGGTGCTTCCTTGATTTCCCGTGATGCTTGATCCGATCTTTTCCCGGCACTGAGGGAGATGGAGACAATCCGGACCTGAAATGAGAGGAAATAGAAGCAGGCCGGTCTCCTGCACCCAATTCGATCTGGGGACGCGGTGGAGGAGAAGGCAGCACGGGATCGGCAGCGCTGACTCCCCTTTCCCTAGGGGTGTCAACGCCCCTGATGTCGACGCCGAGGGACCAGATGTCCTGGAGCCAAACAGTTTTTCCATTTTATTGAGGCATGCATGGCGACCCTTGGGGGTCATCTGGGCAGAAAAAGGGCACCCCCCCTGAGATCGTGCAATGCCCCCGGGCACAAGATACAGAGCTCGTGGAGGTCTGTAATGGACATCATCTGGGGGCACTGGTGGCATCAGCAAAACCACGATGACACCATCTGAAAAAGTACCCAACGAGCAGTCGAAGGCCAGCAGCCACTGGAAGACGGCACTGCTGGAAATCGATTGCACAGAACATACAAAAAGGCTCCACTCACCACGATGCCCTTTAGGGCCAGGACGAGAGACAAGGACCCCGGTGCAGGAAGAAAAACCTGAGAAGACTTGACCGTGGAAGTTTTCCAACAAAAAGATGAGCTTTAGATCTGCGAGACGACAGCTCCATGGAAAAGAAGAGACTAAAGAGGGACCCCGCATGGACACGTGAATAGTGACATGCTGGGCATGCTCAGTGTGCCTAGTCAAAGTTCTAGGAACCGTGACAAAAGTTTTTCGTGCCAGGCTCCATCTGATGATGTCACCCAAGTGTGAGGACTACCATCCTGCTTGTTCCAGGAGAATATATATATATATATATTTTTACAGTTACTCTTACATTAAATATAAATATTTTCAACAAGTTTTGCTTTTGTCTTAAGAATTAAATAAATCAATGACTTTGCAGAAATTCCCTGGCTCAATCCCTGAGTCAGGTCTTCCACTCCCTGGGTTTGCCTGTGGCTGAGAAGACTTCGGAGACAGCCCTGAGGGGAAGAGAATCATGGTCATCATTAAGGACCACAGCTGGTGGTCAGATTTAGAGCACATGGTCCCATCCTCAGAGTCATTGCTGTAATAATCAAACTGGGGGATAATGGAAGGGTGAGTCTATCACAATAGAAGGGCAATCCTGGTAGCTGCAACAAAGGCCCAGCACTGGTTTATTTATTTATTTGATTTATATTCCAACTTTCTGGCACATCCTATTGAGCTGGAAGAAAAAGTTGAAATGAGGACCCACAAGGTAAAAAAAAAAATAAAAGAATCACATGTTGTTAATTAGATTTGGAGATAAAGTTGTCGGGTGTTCTTTGATTGGTTTTACTTTTATTATTATATGCTGTACCACTTTGGGTCATCTTTCATGATCAGGAATGCACTCTAGAAAAATTTGTAAATAAACAGGTCACTATTATCCTTTAAGTTTCAATTCCATTTGAACATAGATCATAAAATATTTGGCGAGCAGGCTAAGAGTGCCATGGCCACAGATGTTACTGCTAAAATGCATTTTAGCTGCAGAAGACAGCCTGACATTTTTCATGCTTGCAAGATTAGCTTTACCTCATGGTCAATTTGGTAATTTCTCTCTCCTCTTCTTCCTTTAGCTTTTCAACAAAGCTGTCAAGCACTGGCATTTCAAATTTAATGTACTGAGCAACCTAGGAATATCAAATGAACAAATACTAGTAAAAGATCTCCCAACAGAGTATTTAAGATGTGACTGAGCCATGCATTTCTGCAAGGGTATTGCACATCTTGGATGAAATGAGGCACATGGGTGAAAGCCTTCAAGGCTGCCAACAACATGAGAGATGAAATCCATATAAATACATGGTTTTGGACATGCATTATTGCTAAATTAAAATATCTGAAACTGAAAAATAGTAAAAATGTACTTTGTATTTTCTTGAGATTTATCATGAAGACAAACTTGGCCCAACCTACTGTATGGTTTATGTCTTTCATTTCATAGGTCCTAAAATCCCTAAAGAAATCCAGCAACACTTTAGCTCAGGAAAATCAGGTTTTTAGGTTTATCATGTATGTGCAGGCTGCATAGGCCTACTTGGGAAACAGTCCTGGTCTTTCTACCTGCTCAGCTAAGGAAATAGTAACATTTTGCATCTAGCTAACTTGTGTCAGGGCAATAGGCTGGGAAACCTGCGGAACAAAGAAAGTTTTGAAACCGGTTAGTGTGAAACAGAGGGGGAGACAATTGCTGCTATCAGAAGGGATCAGATAAGGAGGTATCCTAGACAACAGTGTCTTTGTCAAAGGTAAGAAATAAATAATTACAGACAGAAAGAAATGAAATAAGAAACATGAATGTAGATGATTGTTAGGTGTCAGGGTGACCGAGAGCTCAAAAACATACAACAAATGCAAATAGCAATGGCCATGTTTAAGTCAATCAGAAGTTAGATTTTTTCGATCCATTGACATCAGAAATCACATGTGATTCTACAATTTCTGTCTTTAAAAAACATGAGCATGGATGCCAATGGAGTGCGCGTCTCATAGGTGTGCTTTGCTTCTTTTATTGGGTACTGCCAAAGAATAAGGCCCAATAAAGCTGAAGCACGTCATGAAGCACAGAGATGGCTTCCTCTTTCCTCTTCCATTATCTGAAAAGATTTTTTCAGGCCATGACAAATACATTTTCTTTGTTTTGCTCAATATCTACTTTTACATTCCTCAATCCTGCTATTTTTACTCTAGAGGCCAAAATGATTTAGGAGGAGGCAGGGGTGTGGGTGGAGGTGAATAAATAGTGTATATTTTTATGTAACAAATTATCAGCTTTAGAGGACAAACTATAATTTTTCATTCTACAAAATTTTGTCACAAAATAACATCTCAGTACCTATTCTCTTACACATTATGACACCAGTTAACACAGTGAAGGTAGAAAAATGGGTGCAGTCTAGGGAATTGGGGAACAGGATCAGGAATCAGTATCATCAGGACCATTTTGAGTAAGCTGCTTAGTGGTGCCGTTCCTGGGCAGTTTCTCTTTAATTAAAATATTTATATTCCACCTAGCAACCATTCTTTGGAAATCTGCCTAAAGTGACACAGGTACAAAGTAGCTATCTATTCTTACACCTGCTATTTTTACAGATGGACTTAGCAGGAAAAATAAGAACAAATATTGCAAAATCCAATTTCAGTGTGCAGTTTCTTCCCCAATCTAAATACATCCCCAGTAATGCCTATTACTGATGTGGCAAAAAGTCCATGCTTAGAGGCCGATAATCAACTACATGGAATCCAGTCAGTTTAATCAGATAAACGGATCTGGTTAACTTGGATGGAATATTCAGTGGCACTGAATATTTAGAGCTGTCCTGAGGCAGTCCTAAGTATAGCCAGTCCACTTAGCCAGATACAACAGATACAACAGATACAACTTAGCCAGATACAACAGATACAATATTCACATTATCCAGCTAACTTAGCTCCACCTTGAAACATATCAGAGTTATCCAGATGAACATTTAGCCAGAAACTCAGAGGAAATTCAAATGCCGCTGCCTGTCTGGCTAAGCGATGAACTTGATCCAACGACGCTTTGACTATGGGCCTGTCAGTGAAATGTGTACGCACATTTTAGTTCGTCTGGGGAAGACATTTTTCAAAAGCTCAGATCTAGCCATCTAACTTTGAAAATCTATCCCTGGACAGGTTAAGATCTTTACTCTGCCAATTTCCTTGACCTTCAGCTGTGCTTCAAGCTATTCAGCTGATTTTATTTTCAGCATTTATATGGTCTCCCTAGCCAGGAATCTCTATGAAATGAAGAACATAATAGCAGTAGGAGATAGCAGTAAAAAAAAGAATCATCAAAAAATGACAGTAAGCAATGTATAATTGAAACTAAGCATCAGGACAGGCAATTCTGAAGAGAGTCTTCAGGGGTGCAAAGAACTGACAACAAATCAAAACATTTTGAATGGGTGAAGGTAGTTTGTTCTAGTGTATAGCAGCAAGGGTAAAAGCAGAAAAGCAAGTAGGAGACAGCAAGCATAGCCAGAGATTTGAGAATGGAGAGATTAGATGGATGTACACACTAACAAAAGCAGAAAGGCAGAAGGGAGCAAAGAAAAACACATTTGTAAACCAATATGAGGAGTTTTAAATTGTCTATTGTTTAACTGGAAATCAGTGTAAAGTACTAAGAAGTACAATTACATGGCTGCAGCAAGCAGCATGGACGAGTAACTGAATAATATTGCTGTTTTTCCCTTCTTAAGACGCAATCAGCTATTGTTCAACCAGCGATATAATGGCATAACCATCCATCCTAGAGGTGGCTGCGTGGATGTTTTTGGAGTGCTATAAGAATAATCATACTAGGATTTGGTTTGGCTGGAGTGCTAATAACACATTTTCATGACTACTATTTTGAAGAAATGCACCCGTATATTAAGTCTTACATCATAGGGCACTTCTTCTCCAAGATCAGTCTCCATTAGAAATATTTTTGCTATCTTCTCACAAGGTCCATGCAGTATCCTGGAGATTAGAGGGTATTCGGCGTCTCTTAATTTTGACCTTTCTGAAAGAGAACAGAAATTGCCTTGTGAAAGACACAGTTTTCTTGAAAATTCAAATAAAAGTTCTTTTGTAAAAACAGAATTACTTTTAACTTTTACAGTGATAAAATCTGTAATTAATATTTATTTGATCGTTTGGTAGATGTGTATTTGTTTTCAATCACACAACCTACTAGAATAAAAGTTCATATTCCACAATGGTATAAAGGTGTTTACATAATTTAACATAGTGGAAGTGGTGGAGACAAAAATGGTATTTGAATTCAAGAAAGAATGGGATAAATACAGGGGATCTCTGAAGGAGTAATGGGAATTATAAAGCTAAATTAGTTGGGTAGATGGGCTGACTAGATAGGACATATGGTCTTTTTCTGCTGTCATGTTTCTAAGTTACAGTGTCCAATGTTGCAGATCTATCCATGCCTAAAATGTAAGGAGTTAAGTACAGTTAAAAAGATTAGACTAGGCTGTAAATATCTTGGGTTATCACCTAACAAGTGTTAGTTGTAAGGATAATGCGATGTGGCAGCCTAGACCTCTATGAACCCCCCCCCCCCCCCCCCACACACACACACTGGTACATTAAATAAAATATAGATTTATTTCTAACAACTTTTGACCCATGTATACAGTATTGATAAAAATATGAACATGCTGATCACAGTAATGTTGTAAATAACGTACCACCAGATTCATGAACGAAATAAAGTGCAAATTCATTTGGGCTGTTCTCCACCTGCAGCATTAAAAACACCACATCAGTTTGTCACGTAACCTTAAGTTTTATATTTTACCTACAGAGATAGTATTGTAACAGTCTTAAAATGTGACTTACTCTGAATTTGTTAAGCAGCAGAGTCAGTACTTGAGGAGTGGTCATAGTGCTGTTGACGCGAACATTGGTCATGGAACCATAAGCTGGTGTAAAAACAGATGTCTAACAAGGAATAAAGCTTGATCAGAATACAAGAAAACTGAACTGAACTAGGCAACATGAGAAACGTATAAACAGTAATGCCATTAGGCCACAACCCTTATTAAGGTTCAGCCACTCATAAGTACAGCATATACTGGGCACACTGGAAGTGAGTCCTTGGACAGCAGCATGGGTCAAGGACTTCACAATGGCATTGCTACTCACAGTATTCTTTTTTCTGTATGCTAGCATGGGTCCAAAATACGCTATGAACTTTTTCTCTAAATGTAAACAGGTGATAAGGACTACCAGTTTTATAGTTTTCTCAAATTAGATTGTTTCTGCGAGCTGAATACCTTGTCTGTTCAACAAAATGTTATCGAGGAAGGAAAAGTAATAGATTAAATGAAACGACAAAAGACAAGTAGGTCATTATGGGGGTCATTTTGTAACAGGCCACAAAAGAAAGTTGGCAAATATGCACATAGAGTGTCAATATTCAAAAGCATTTAGATGACTAACTGAAAACATATCTATCTAAATGGCTAACCAGTGATATTAAAAGCCAGAGGTAGGCGGGAGGAGATTACGGGAGGAGCGGAGTTAGCCACTTAACTTATGTGGCTAACTCTAGTCGCGTCCTAGGGCTGTCTTAAAGTTAAATGGTTATGAATAACCGGCTAACTTTAAGATAGCTAGGTATATTCAACCGAGATGCCAAATATACCCTGCTAGTTAGCCAGGTATGTTTATCCGGCTAACTAGCTGAGCCGCATAGGGGCTGAAAATGGACCTTGTAATTTTCAAAGCAAACTTATGAATGTGTTATTCCACCCAAACTACTCTCCCTCTCTTGCATCTGCTAATTTGAACATAAGAACATAAGAAATTGCCATGCTGGGTCAGACCAAGGGTCCATCAAGCCCAGCATCCTATTTCCAACAGAGGCCAAAACCATGCCACAAGAACCTGGCAAGTAACCAAACACTAAGAAGATCCCATGCTACTGATGCAATTAATAGCAGTGGCTATTCCCTAAGTAAAATTGATTAATAGCCATTAATGGACTTCTCCAAGAACTTCTCCAAAACTTTTTTGAACCCAGCTACACTAACTGCACTAACCACATCCTCTGGCAACAAATTCCAGAGCTTAATTGTGCGTTGAGTGAAAAAGAATTTTCTCCGATTAGTCTTAAATGTGTTACTTGCTAACTTCATGGAATGCCCCCTAGTTCTTCTATTATTTGAAAGTGAAAATAATCGAGTCACATCTACTCGTTCAAGACCTCTCATGATCTTAAAGACCTCTATCATATCCCCCCTCAGCCGTCTCTTCTCCAAGCTGAACAGCCCTAATCTCTTCAGCCTTTCCTCATAGGGAAGCTGTTCCATCCCCTTTATCATTTTGGTTGCCCTTCTCTGTACCTTCTCCATCGCAACTATATCTTTTTTGAGATGCGGCGATCAGAATTGTACACAGTATTCAAGGTGTGGTCTCACCATGGAGCGATATAGAGGCATTATGACATTTTCCGTTCTATTAACCATTCCCTTCCTAATAATTCCTAACATTCTATTTGCTTTTTTGACTGCTGCAGCACACTGAGCTGACGATTTTAAAGTATTATCCACTATGATGCCTAGATCTTTTTCCTGAGTGGTAGCTCCTAATATGGAACCTAACATCGTGTAACTACAGCAAGGGTTATTTTTCCCTATATGCAACACCTTGCTCTTGTCCACATTAAATTTCATCTGCCATTTGGATGCCCAATCTTCAAGTCTTGTAAGGTCCTCCTGTAATGTATCACAATCTGCTTGTGATTTAACTACTCTGAATAATTTTGTATCATCCACAAATTTGATAATCTCACTCGCCGTATTCCTTTCCAGATCATTTAAATATATATTGAAAAGCACCGGTCCAAGTACAGATCCCTGAGGCACTCAGCTGTTTACCCTTTTCCACTGAGAAAATTGACCATTTAATCCTACTCTCTGTTTCCTGTCTTTTAACCAGTTTGTAATCCACGAAAGCTTGTAATCCACCAGTTTGTAATCCACAAAAGGATTACAAGGATTACAAGGATTTGCATGCACAACATTTTCTGAAATTCCAAACGTATGAGCTGAATCCAAATCCTTCTGCAATCCCGTCCCTGGGAATACCACTGCTCAATCCAGGTAAGCGTACGCACACACAGGACATACCCTTACATAAGTTTACCCACAAACTGGGTGGGCAACTTTATAACAAACTATTTCCATGGGTAAAGCACCATTTTGCCCAGGAAATGCCTTTGAGAATTACCTTTCCTATTCATAGGAAATATTCCATTTAATCATCAATTTCATTTGTTACAGAATAAAGTAAGGTGCAAGTTATGTTAGTCCACTTGGGTAAATAGAAATAAAGGTCAACCAATAAGCATTAGGCGATACCTTTAATGAAACTGACTTAATACATATGTGACTCATTTTCAAGAGCTGTGCTGTTAATTACATAAGTATTGCGAGAGGAGGAACAGATGTTAAATCGTTTTAGGGTATTTTAATCTAAAGGCGTATAATATGTGCTTCATACCGACTGGCTATAAAAGTCATAGGAAGCAACTGCTATATAAAGAATGCTTGAACCAGAAACGCCTGAAAGATTAGGATTCCTCAATTAAAATCCTGGAATTTCCCTTTCTCTTGTGACCTAAAATTGTTGTACAGTGTTTTAGGGAAGTTAAAGTCAGCTCACTTAGCAACAAGACTTTTGGTGTGCTGCATCATTTTGAAAAGCTTTCTGTTCCCAAAAGGTTAGTCAATATTGTAATGCTTTAGGTCTGAGGGAACCATTATTGTTTTGGTCTATAATAGAACAAAGCAACACCATCTTACAGGCTGCTATTATTCTAAACATTGATACCAATTTCTCTTATCAGTAATGCTAAATTAGAACTAGAAAAATTGAATAATCTAAAATGTATTTATTTTTTTTACTATTACAATGCCTCATTATTGTGAGAGGTTGTAAGCTAAGGGTCTATTTCTAGTAAAGTCTGCAAGAGATGTCATAAGGATTAGTAGTGTTCAAGGTTTATGCTATACAAAATGTATATTTAGCATCTCTTAGCCACTCAGGATAGTGTGTAATTCTATTATTAAACATTATTATAATATATATTGTAAGGTATTAAAAAAAAAACATGATGGTAATATATAAAAAAGTTCACAATATACTAGATGGTATATCTCAACAGCAAAATACAAAAAGCTACCTTCAGAATACAATAAATATACTTCTAAACAATAACATGAATGGTATAAATCATAAGTAACAACTGGATAGATGATGTCTTAATCATCTGTAATATCATAATGTATGCAACATTCTAAATAAATCAAAATGAACATAAGAATAATATCTCAAAACATGCAAATGGGGATTCATTGTAAGACTGAGAAACTGAAGACATATGAAAAACTTGTGAATTTTCATTACAAGAAACTTTGGGGAGTAGTATAACAGAGTCTGGAAACACTGGAGGAAAGTTTTATGCTTTATTAGTGAACTGGAAGCATCTGTAAAAAAATGTTTTAATAAATGCTTGGATATTCTTGATTGAGAATGTTTATAGAATGTAAAAATGTTTTTGATTTAAGCTAGACGGTCTCACTGTAATGGCTGTTTGAATGTATGTATAAAAATGTCTCTGTTTTGAAATATTATTCTTATCTTCATTTTGATTTATTTAAGATGTTGCATACATTATGCTATTATAGATGATTAATGACATTGTCTATCCAGTTGTTAATTATGGTTTAGACCATTCATTTTATTGTTTATATGTCGATTTACTGTATTCTGTAGGTAGTTTCTTGTATTTTGCTATTAAAAGAACATGCACATGCTGGGTGGGCCCTCCGGGGTTCTGGCAAGGACAAGCACTTGTGATAATTCAAGAGGACTGGCTTAGGACAGAATATATTTAAAAGCCAGCATTTCACAGAACAAAACTGAACCATACGGAGGCGTGATGAATCAAAACACTAATGCTAGTGGTCTAAACTGCTACTGCTCAGCAACAATTTATTTCTGTTAGGTCCTCAACCTGAATATTTACTCACAACAGAAGCATAAAACAGCAGTGGAAAAGGGGGGGGGGGGGGAGGAAAAGTGTTATTGGAAGTCAAAAAGGGCAGGGCAGGTAAGCTTTACTGACAGAAAACTGATATCAAGGTTCTGAGCTGGAGATAAAGGAGACCCTTTATATTTAAGTAGGTGGGGGATAATCGGCAGGCTGATTGGCCTGGTGGTGCTTAGCTGCCATCAGTTCTCTAACTAGCATCTTGCCAGAGCTGGCACTTGAACCCAGTCAAATGTTAGGGTTGCATGAATGTTATCTTTGAAAGATTAATGTCAAATACCTAATCTGCTTAGGAAGAGACTTTCTGGAGACTGGCGATCTAAACAAAAGCTTCCCTACCTGGTCCTGAAACTGCATCTACTAAGTCTGGCTTTTGGGACAATGAATATGCATGACATATATTAGATTAGACATTCTAAGTATTCTGAAAAAGCAGACCTGTTAGGTTAAGATTTTAGGTCTGCTTTCAGCAACATGCTTAGCTGCCACCTTCACATTCATTATCCCTACCTACTGCAGTAAGATAGGCCATCAACACATGATTTCTTCATAAACATTCATGTCAAAGCCATAAATCCCAACCTGAACAATTTGTGGAATTACAAATCCTGTAATACCATGGAGGTAATTTTCAAAAGCAATATGCATGTAAATGTAACATACTGTCATGGTGATTTTCAAAAACTTATTTATGCACTTAAATTGCACTTACATTTTATTTATTTATTTAGTGCTTTTTTATACCGACATTCATGATACAGATCATATCATATCGGTTTACAAGGAACAAAGGGGCAATAATGTTAACATAAACCAATATAGCGAAAAAGTTACAATAAAACAGGGGTACTCGAACTGGGAAGAGGAAGAGCCAGAGGCATGAGTAACTCAGAACTAAATAATATCAGGTCATATACAATATCAGAATTGGGGTACATCGGCTAGAGGACCTTGGAGTGTTACTGTAGTTGGGGAGGTCCCAGATTAGGGGAAGGCTTGTAGAAATAGCCAAGTCTTGAGTTTTTTTTCTGAACGTCAGTAGACAATAGACAATTGTCAATAGGTTTTACATGCCAGGGTGCTGTCCTAGAAAAATAGTTTGCACTCCTATCACAAAGGACCAGCATTTAACAAGAAATAAAGGTCAATATTCAAAAAAGATGAGCCCCTAAATTAGACTTCTATATTAGGATCCTAAGCAAGATGCCTATTTTTAGTCAAAATTAGGTAATTTTAGGACCCTAAGTTTAGGGTCCTAAAATTTATAATTCTAAATTTAGTAACCTAAGGTGCCTAGTGCTAATACTCAGTGCTATTCTGCTATTATACTAAGTACTTTCTTTGAGGAAAGAAAACTGTTCGTGGATTTGGACACCTGTGGATAAGATTTTCTATCTCATAGTGGTAATGACAAGGGACATCACAGACATATAAGATTAATTACAAAACCAATTTAGAACTGTCTAGCTTTAGTTACTCCAGAATGATAAATGTACAGCATGTGCTACACAGATATGTTTCTCTGTGAGGTGTGGGTGTTTCTATGTACGAACTTGTTCAGAACTGGGGTATCCTAACAAATCTTGTTAATCTTGTTTCCGGTATCATAATTTATGGCTCTTATATGAAGTCATGATTTTCCATGTGAAACAGTTTAGAAATTCTTCTCCACCTCTGAGCTCTGCTTATTTTTAATGCAGGCTGCTCAGTAGTTTTCTTCCCTGCATATCTACTTTCAGTTCTAAATGAATGATGCCTTGAACAATTTGTAGGGTGTTTTATACTACCACTCAATTATGAATCCTGTAATAAATATTCTGCCATTGTAAGTTTATAAAACAACGCTCTATTTATGGAGACCAGCTTTATGGAGGTCCTTATTCAAAAGCATTTAGCCAGCCAAATAAATATTTGGGCACATATCTGGCTAAATTCTAGCTGTTTAATAAGTTAGGAATCTAGAATTTAGCTGGATAAGTTAGGAGTGTCCGGGGGCATAACTGGGAGGAGTTGAGTTAGCCTGCTAAGTTAACCCCCCCCCCCCCCCATATTCAGAATTAGCCGGATGACGTAGGCCTGGATTTATCAAAATACGCCAAGTATCGCATGTGATAGCAAAAGGAGTGTGGTTTATGCTAATATACAGTTTATCACAATTTGTACTAATTACCTATGCGAAGAGCTAAGTTAGCGCAAATTGCGATAACCTTTTCAATACCTGATGTATTTCCTGCATTCAACGAGAGAGAGAGAGAGAGAGAGAGACAGACTAGCCATAATGTCTTCTCCCTAGATAGGTATTTGTATCCCTATGGGAGGCCCACCTAGCAACTGGAGGTGAGGTTTAGGTATTAGTGTAGGGGCTTAGGTGCCACTTTGACATTCAACGTGAGACGTACAAACAGAACAGTGGTCTCTTGTGAAGATTTGATGACCTTCGGAGTGAGGAAACTCACCCAAAGATGAGATTTGTGCAATATTCTCTCAACCTAGCTTAATGGACTCTCTACCTGGGTAACATCAAGCTAGGTAGAGAGAACATTGCACAAATCTCATCTTTGGGTGACGTTAAGTCTGTGCATTAAGTCTGTGCGATAGCACTTTGCAGACTGGCTAACCCAGCCCATTCCCCACCCCTAAATCCTCCTGTTTTTCAAATTTGCATTGCACCATACGATGTGGTGCTATCGCGTGCGTTAAAGACGTGTTTGCATACGTTAACGGGGCTTTTCGCATGCGATAAGCCCTTAATGCATGCAAAAACGCCTTAACGCATTTTGATAAATGAGGGGGATAGTTGGCTAAGTCAGGTCAGGCCAAACAGCTGTCCTAATGTTATCCGGCTAACTTTAAGATATCCGGCTATATTCAGTAGTGTAACTGCACTATTGAATATACCTCCAATGTTAGTCACTTTGCTATCCAGACTGTGTCTGAATATGGATCTCATAGTGTACTGTTTTCTAAATCCAGAACTGGTGACAAAAGAATTAAAAATCACATGTTTTCACGAGACACTTTCAGCAAGATAATATTTTGTTTTCAATAGTGTGCAAAGACCTGCAACTCAAAAACCATGAAGCGAGCAACAGCTTTCCACTGATACCTGGTTACGGCAGAACTACTCCAAAACGTAATAGCATTAACCGGATAATGAAATATCGTCAAAGAATCAGAGCTGCTGGACTAGTTAGGAAACAAAATGTCAAGAAACCACACACTTTCAACACTCTAAACAGCCAAAACCAAATTGCTCTTCTGTAGGCTTCAAAATATTTTGAAGGCAATTTTTGAGTAGGCTGTGTAGTTGCAAACTACATGGAAACTTTTAACATGCAAACTTAAATGCAAACTTTCAAACACGTTGTTTCTCTTTGAAACTAGTAATGCAGCTGAGCAGGGGCTAAATAGAACGCATACAGCTGAAAACTGAATGAATGCCATTGCGGGTCAATATTCAGCCACTGGGCAGCCAGCAAAGTTAGCTGGATAAACTTGGTTGAGATATTCAGTGGCATAGGTGCGCTGCTGAATACACTCAGCTAATTCCATGTTAGCTAGATTTTGCTAAAAATTGACCTATCCAGCTAATTTAGCTGTTCTGCCCCAAAACACAATGATGCTAGCCAGCTAAAAAGGTATCTGGCTACCACTTATCCAGCTATATCAGGAACAATCCAAATGGCAGGATTTTTAAATCCCATGGTTTATCTGGCTAAGTCCAGGACTTAGCTGGACAAATATGATGAATATTCCCCCCTCCCACAACATGCCTCTTCTTCCTGTGGCTAACGTATGCATGCTATGGAACCTGCATGTACCTTTAACCACATTTCAGGACGGCAATTTTCAGTCACACCATTTTACCCAGTTAAATTCCTTTGAAAACTGCCTTCTTTATGGTCAAAAGTAGTTTGTAAAGAGATCACATACTGTTGCGTTTGTGCCTGCTCTTGCCCTCGCTCCACCCTCTCTACCTCTGAGGCGACTCCCTTTGGGTCTGATGGACAGTTGCTGCCGCAGCTTCTCCTCGCCATTCTTCCCGGAGTCCCCGGGCTGGCCTGACGCTGCGGATCCGCCATGTTCCTGATGACGTAGGGCGCGCGCACTCCAAAGTTTATACCAGCAAGGGCGCGAACCTCAGGGGCGTCCCCCTGTAGTGATGTCATCCGTTTCCAACATAAAAGGTCTTTGCTTACACTTATGAATACAGTTAGCAAGGGATTGATTGCAGGGATCATCTCGACCCGCTTCATTCTCCGCTGCTCTGCCTCCTCGAACTTACCAGGGGTTCCCACTCCTCGGGGGCCCCGCTCTCTCCTCTTGTTTTCAGATTGCTAAGATGGAATCCGGTACTCACTCCTCGAGGGCCTATGTCCCTGAACGCTCAGAAGACTCCCTATTGCCTGGAAACAATTGCAGACGTGAACATTGTGAGCAGGGCCGGTGCAAGGGTTTTAGGCGCCCTAGGCGAAACGTCAGCTATGCCGCCCCACCCCCCCGCCTCCACACACAATTAACTTACATTGTGCATTAATGAAAATAACGAAGTCTGTATTTATAACAGAACACTTATTTGACATTTTTATGCCATGTAAACCATTGAGATGATTTGTCTTATCGACGGTATAGAAACTTTTATAAATAAATAAATAAAAATAAATAAAATAAACATAAACCAAAGCTATACTTGTTGCTCAAACAAAAAAAGCAGACACATCACATAATATTAAATAATTAAAATGGCAGTCAATCAAGAAAAATAAACTTAAAAAGCCACTTTTACCTACCCCCCTCCAGCAGCTCTCCTACTCCTCTTCCATGCAGGCTGTAGTACACAACAGAAGCAGCAGTAGTGGCTAAGCTCTATACTCATGGTCCTCTTCCTTAGGGCCCATGTCTCTCACACACACACCATATCAGTCATGCCCCCATGACCAGTTTCTGTCTCTCACACACCAATCATCTCCCAAACAGTCTTTGACAAACACACCAGTCACCTTCCTGAACAGTTTCTCTCATGCCATACACACACAGGCTTCCCACTCCCGTGTTCCACTTACATATATGGGCTTCTCACTCTCATAATCACTTTCTCTTTCTCACACACACTCACCAGTCTCTCACTCTCATGCTTGTTCTCTCCACATGCACAGGCTTCTCATTCCCATAATCACTTTCTTTCTCTCACACACATACACAAACACACACACCAGTCACCTGATCTCTCTCATGCATACACACACACAGGCTTCCCACTCCCATGTTCTCTTTCAGATATACAGGCTTCTCACTCCCATGCTGTATCTCACACACTCCCAGCTTTCTCACTCTTCACATGCACAGGCTTCTCATTCCCATAATCACTTTCTTTCTCTCTCTCACATACACACAAACACACACCAGTCACCTGTTCTGTCTTACATATACAGACTTCTCCCTCCCATGCTGTGTCTCACACACACCCAGGTTCTCACTCCCATGCTCACTCTCTTCACATGCACAGACTTCTCATTCCCATAATCACTTTCTCTCTGTTACACACACACACACACACACACACATACACCAGTCTCTCTCTCATTTCCATGCTTGCTCTCCAGGTGCACAGGCTTCTCATTCCCTGAATCACATTCTCTCTCTCTCACATTCACATACACACCAGTCACACCGTCACCTTACCAACCAGTCTGTCTCTCATACGTGCACACACACACAGGCTTCCCACTCCCATGCTCTCTCTCACATAATCAGGCTTCTCACTCCAATGCTTTCTTTCACATACACCCCCACAACACCAGGCTTCTTACTCCCATGCTTTCTCACATACCCAGAGTTCACACTTCCATGCTTTTTCTCTCTTTCACACACACACACACACACACACACATCAGTCACATCCCTGACTGTCTCACACTCTCACACATCAGTCATCTCCTTGAGCAGTCACTTTCATTGTCTCTCACATATACACATACATCAGCTCTCTGACCAGTTTCTCTCAATCACACACACATGCTCTCGATCAAATACATTCTCTCACTTACACACAGGCTCTCAATCACACACAGGCAGGCTGGCTGCTTCTCTCTCTTTCTCTCACTCACTTCCTCCCCCCCCCCCCAGCACAAATGGTAGCTGCAACAGCCTCCTCCTCCAGCCCCCGCAGGCCAAAAAGGAAGAATGCCATCGGCTGCGGGAGGCTCGTGCTGCTGACTCCTTTCCCGATTACGGCTGCTTCAATTGCTCGGGGGCCGATGCTGCTGTCGCCGCTATTTTTTTCATGCGGCACCGCTCTTTCTCCTTCCCGCGCATCACTTCCTGTTTCAGGTCGGGGGGGGGCGGGAGGAAGAAAAGGGCAGCCGCGGATGCCACAGCTTTTTTTTTTTTTTTTTTTTGCACTGCTGCCGTTCCCACTGGGCTTGAACGTGCTGATAGCCCGGCAGCAACGGCAGCAGGGAAGAAAGAGCAGCGGGAGAGACCGGGAGCACGCGAACCGCTGGGGGAGGTCAGATGGGTCTTTTGGGGCGGGCTGCCGGCAGCGGCTCTTTTATTTTTATCGGGGGGGGTGGCGGCTTAATGCAGCTCTTTTCATTTTACCGGGGCAGCGGCTGAGCGCGGCTCTCTTAATTTTACCGGGGCAGTGCCGCCCCCGGGAAGCTGGCGCCCTAGGCGACCGCCTAGTTCGCCTAGTGCTTCCGCCGGCCCTGATTGTGAGTTTCTATTCCAGTTGCATATAGGAACCGGTACTCACTCCTCGTCTTCTGTCTAAGACGCTATCACAGGTACGGAGATCATGAGTTATTATTACAGATAGGAACCAGTACTTGCTCCTCGAGGGCCCATGTTCCTAAAACCCTCCGAAGACTCTCTTCTATTTCAGAAGCTATTTCATATACAGGTATTGTGAGTTCTTATTTGAGTTTGCATATAGGAACCAGTACTCGCCTAGAGGCTCCTGTTCCTGAATTTACTAACTATTCTCTATTGCCTAGAAACCATTACAGAGATAGATAACTGTGAGTTACCATCGCTCTCTCAGAGCTGTCCCTGGAACCAGGTACTCACTCTTCGAGGGCTTAACTCTCTCCAGCTACTGAGCCTTCTTATTAATCTATGTGAGTGCATCATCTACTTCTGGTTATGTATCCAGCATACCCTGTCTACTCACTATCTATGAGTCTCTCTCTACAGCTCAGCAAACCCGGAGATAGCAGTTCCAGGATCTGAGGGACTTCAGCCCTGCCGGGCACATCAGCTCACTACTGCCACCTCTGGTGGTTCTACTACCTGTCTAATAAAGAACTGTGTCTGTCTCCATACTCCAGCCTAGTCGGTGGTCCCTCTCATGATATCCTCCTGAGGGCGCTGTCATCTGCCATCGGCCCAAGGATTCACCATTCTACATTAGAGTGCTCATCTCTCACACGTCAAGAGCTGAGTACAACAAACTGCTACCTTGCAGTCTAACCCTCAACTGTTGCTAACATCTCCTTCCTCAGGAACTGTATCATAACCAATTGCTACGTCTTGCAGGAACCATACAGATGGCCAACACCTCCCTTCAGGGGAACTTTTGTACATCAGGTTGCTACTCTGTGCGGAGATCCATAATAGATACTAACTCCTCCTCTCTGGAAGAACAGATCTTATATGGTTGCTGATCTCTCCTCTCTGGGGAGTAACTCCATAACAGTTTGCCAACAGATTGCTAACCCTAGCAGAGTCGATAACAGATTGCTAGCTCCTCCCCTCTGGGGGAGCAAAGCTCAACAGGATTGCTAACTCCTCCCCTTGGGAGGAGCAAACCCTAACAGACTGCTAATTCCTAGCAGCTCCTTCAACAGATTGCTACGCCGCAGTCTAACCGATAACACATACACCTGTGGGAAGAGATGGTAACTCTTGAATATGTCTTGGCTCTTTGCTTGCTAAGATATTTGTAATCTAATGGTAATAGCCACCTCGCATCCTTATGACAATTGCTTAAGCAAACAGGTAAGCACATCATCACCAATACCTTGTGATTATAGAAATGACCGTTAATTGAAAATCGGTGACGTTTTATCCTTTGAACATCACCAGGGCTGCGATAATTATTTCTTCTTTGTACCATGAAACTAGCATCACTTTTTGTTCGCATTAGCTGAGGAATCTCCTCTTCACAGGCATCTGCTGTGTGAATGAAAATATAAAAACAAAGTTAGCATTAGGTCATTGATAGGGAAACTCTAAAGCTATGTGAAAAGAGTGAGTTATAATACAAATCTATTACTGAGAACTGTAAAAGCGTGGAGCTGTCATATATATAAAATGAGTGGAGCAAAGTTCTAAACATTTCCCGATGTGCAGTCTTTCATCCAAAAGTTGATTTAGAGGAATAGTTTTAGTTAGTTTTTTGTTGCTTCAATTGGTATTTAAAAACAATAAACTCATAAGATTTTTTTTTTGTTCCAGTTTTTATTCCTGAAACAATGTCCTACTTAGCCATTCCTACGATTATGCATGTTGGTGCCCCATGAAGGCATTACACTGGTACAGCTCAGGTCCAGTTATAGCATAAACTCAAGTATGATCCTGGGAGAAAAAGATCTGTAAGTTTAAACAGTGACAGCAAACATGTAATGCATGCTTTTAATGAACTGGAAATTGTACTGCTAATTGATTTTAGTAATGTTTTCAACTGTTCCCCTGCATATACCCTGTGCCTTTAAGAGTAGCCATGTTTGGAGTGGCATCACTATATGGAGTGGCATGCGATTGTTCTTTTCAGTATGTGCGATATCATTTATGGCATTGGGGTTAGAATGGGCCAAGCAAATCAAGTGAACACGAAGTCAGCGGTGATACTCTTGCTAAGGTGGTTGCTGCCAGAGCTGAAAGGAAGCTGCTTAAAGAATCGTTTGTTAATTAACAGGACTTAGAAAATTCTTCTAGGACTTTCTCACCAGGGGTGAAATGCAATAATTATTTACCTTCAACCCCAATAATTTGTTCTAACAGGCAGGGGAGCATGATAGGAGTATATTATGAGTGTATTTGCTCCTGAGTGAGGTCCAAACTCACCATCCTACTCCAGCCCAGCTCTCGGTCTTCTCGCCCCTGCATCACCCATGTGCAGTCCCTCGCGCTCTCTTCCTCTCCTCCCTCATATCTTTGCTGCAGTTCTCTCTCCCATCCCCCTCCCGGCCCTGATGGGGGGAACAAAGACACCTCCCTCCTCCCCACCAGGGCCCTCCAAGGCTGGAGCCCTCTCCTCTTCCCGGGTCTATCACTGCTGCTGCCTGTTCCCCAGGCTGCAAAAATCCACTGACCATTGGTTAAGAGGGGGGGGGGGGGCGAGAGGATTTTCTAAACCTTCTTAATTGAAACAGTGAGAATTTTACTACTGTCACATACTTTTGAAATACTGAATAGTACAGGGGTATTGTGCAGTAATGGTCACTAAGGAGCCCATGGATTTGCCCAATAAATAAGATACTTTTATGATGCTAACGATCAATACAATGTCAAAGAAGAAATATTTTTTTTGAGGCATTTGAGCCAACTACTAGTGATGACAGTGTGCAGAGTTATGCATATATATATATATATATATATATATATATATATATATATAAAAAACTTAGCACTGGAGAAGAAATGGAGAAGATGATACTTTTAAAAAAGTGAAAGTTCAGAAACAATTACTATGTGGGCCCAAATATGAGAAAGGGTTTTTTTGTGAAAAATATTTCTCAAACACCAACCTGGTCTTATATTTGCAGCCCACCAAGGAAATGCTGGGCCCCACAGGGAGGCACAAGCATTCCGCCAGCCTGGCTAGGGAAGAGGAAGTGGTGTTTGGCCAAGCCCAGTAGGGGAGAAGGTAGCAGTGGCAGCTTGTAGAGACTGCCGTTGGCCACACTAAGATGTTTCTACCACAATGGCCCAAATGTAAGGGGGTTGCTTTATATTCAGGACCAATACTGTAATACATGAAAACCATCCATGCTGTAGTCCAATTCAGAACCTTTCAAATCATCCTGAATCAATTCCAGATCATTCCGATAATACTGCATTGATGGCATGGACTTGGCAAAATTGGGGATCCTGACAAGTGCATGAAACCTACAAAATCATTTATAATTATCATTTTTGGTTTAAACTGTTTTTAGTACTTTACTCACTTGCATCCGATTTTAGGCTTATTGAAGGGTTTACTGAATTATTATTAGACTCATCAATTCTGTCCGTGCTTTCCACCAGTGAGGATTCATATCTGAAAAATATCAGCACTTGATAATATAAAAGAGAAAATATACTTTTTAACACAATTTTGTCTCTTGTGGTTTTATTTCACCAGACAAGCAAAGGACATAAACAAAGTCCCCAAACTGAGACCTTTAGCAGTAGAAAACTGCCTGTTTTAAATTATGACAGCAGTAAGGTGAAGTAAAAAATGACAGATTCAGTAACTTGTAGAACACAGAGTAAAACTTAAATCAAAATGTTGAAACCTTTATGTTAGGCTTTTTCTCCCAGTTTAATACATTATTTTACTTTGGTATTGTTCCTATGAAATAATTTATCCACATTTTTCTTGTATGCGGAAGAAAAACTATCTAGAACTCAAAAGAAGAGGTTATGTCCAATGATCCTGTGTCAGCCCTATGGGAAACACAGGTTCCTTTCCAAACCTGACTGTTGCAACTGTCGCTGCCCGACGGCTTCACTCCGCCTACCTTTCTTTTTCTGTGACTCCTCCTGCTCCCTGTGCACGTATGGCTGCCGCGGCGTCTGCCCGCCGTCCTCTCCGGCAGCCCGGATCGGCTTGGGTGCTGCCTCCCGCCATGCTCCTCAGGTACATTAGGGTGCGCGCATCGCGTGGCCCTCATTCTTATTTCCTCCATAGCGCGAACCTCAGGGGCGTCCCCCTGTGATGATGCCACACTGCCCGGATATTTAAGCCTGTTGTTTATTGCTAGCCTTTTGAGTTAGCAAGGGAATTCCTATGGATGGGATTCGCTCTCCGTACCCAGCTACTCTGCCTCCAACTTTTATTTGGACTCTTTGCTGTTAACGAGGTACCCGCTCCTCTGGGGCCTCTCTGCTTCTTTCAGGTCACTATCAGGAACCGGTACTTGCTCCTCGAGGGCCCATGTTCCCTGACTCGCTGCCTGTGTCCATTTCCTCTTCTACTTGGAAGAATTTGCTACAGACATCATCTGTGAGTACAACTACCATCTACTCCTCAGAGCTGTTTCCCTGGAACCAGGTATTCGCTCCTCGAGGGCCTGCCTCCGTTCCAGTACCAGTGCCATCTTCCATGGAGAACTGCTGCGTGAGTACTTGCCAACGAGTCTCTGTGCCCAGGGATCTGGTACTCGCTCCTCAAGGGCCAGCTCTCCCTATATCGGGGCTTCTCCATACTGGGGACTCTGTGAATATCTGAGTGTACTCATTTTCTCAATTCTTCCTACAGCACTGCTACCAGAGAAACCACTGTTCCAACACCCTGAGGAATACTAGTCCAGTTGGGTTCCATCTTCTACTCACTACCGCCACCTCTGGTGGCTTCATAAACTGTCTAATAAAAGATATAATCTGTGTTTGTGTGGCCCCTCATGGGACTCCCCCCATGGGTGTGGTCAGCTGCCACAGTGTCCAAGGGTCCACCCAAACCCTACAAAACATAACTGATTCCTGCTCCTTGGGCAGAAGTTATTAACACTGACGTGCCAGCATTCACAGTCCCTAGAACAGAGTCTTGGCAGTCATGCTTTTGTGACACCCAGGCCCTCTCAGAGGTCTAGAGATGCTTAAGCCACTTATCCAAATTTTCAGTCTCCTAGCCATAATAAAATAAAAAATGCCAACACAAAAAATTAACAATTGTCTAAATTTGAGTCCCCTTTCAGCTTGAAGCCCAATTGGCCCTAGGAATGTCTACTAGCTGCTCAGTGTGCACGTTACACCAGGGCCTGCGATGGTCAGGGGAAGAGGGAGAAAGATGGGCAGGATGAAAGATACAACAGGAAAACATACAAATAGATGAAAATGAAGACTCACAGAATCCAATAGGCTGCCAGAGCCCATACTTCACTGATGATCAACAATGAAAATTGCCAAGCAGTGAAAAGATACAAATAATAATCAAAAGAGGAGTAATGCTATATACCAGTGGTTCCCAAACCTGTCTTGGAAGACCCTCAGCCAGTCAGGTTTTCAGGAAACCCGCAATGAATATGTATGAGGGAGATTTTCATGCACTGCCTCCACTGCCTGTATTTTATCTCATACATATTCATTGTGGATATCCTGAAAACCTGATTGACTGGAGAGCCTCCAGGACAGGTTTGGGAACCTCTGCTATATACCAAATCTGTTTTCCACATGATGATCTGTCAAATATGTAACTGTTAAATCTAAATTCTGACTGGGGGGCTATAAAAATGTTTTATTTACTTTTGTAGTAATCACTAAATATGATGCTAATTTTAGACTACATGTATCTGATTTTTAGTCATGTTTACTGAAACAAAACACTAGGTATATCATTTTATTTCACAAGTAAATTCACAATTCAAATACCTTGAAATATTATTATATACAAAACTATATTCAAACACAGTCTAAGAGGGTATCAGGAGTGTTCTGTAGGAAATATCCCAATTCTTGCTAACAAGGACAAGCAGCTAAGATGGAGCCTCTGATGTCAGTAAAAATTGACATTGGCCTATTTGGGCTTCACACAGCTAAATGCAGAGAAAATAGACAGGCCCTGTTCTGCCCTAGGCAGCCAAATACAGTATTGTGTACGTTACAAGCCTGAAGGATTTAATAGCCTTGCTAGCCGAGCTGGTTCCAAAATGGGGCCAAAAGAAACATCAGCACAGATGGTCCGGTGTGATAATCGGACCTGCAATAATATTGAGGCCTCTTTTTATGGTCCTAAATGTCTAACCAGGATCATAGTTTATCAGAGCCTGCCAAACCTGTGTAACTGTCATTCATCAGAACTGACCATTTGTTGAATTCCACAGCAAACAAAGAAACTGGTACAAGAGTGGGAAGGTCTGCTAATTAAAAGCCTTAATTATGCATTCACCTGACTATGTATGAGCTGCTGAATTAGGCATATGTGAGCCCTTGAAAAAGGGCAAGCTAACAGCCCTCTTGCTTTCTGTCTTCAGCCCATCATTACCCATCTCAAGTGAAGGAGGCGACCTGAAGAACATGCCATACTGGGTCAGACCAAGGGTCCATCAAGCCCAGCATCCTGTTTCCAACAGTGACCAATCCAGGCCATAAGAACCTGGCAAGTACCCAAAAACTAAGTCTATTCTATGTTACGGTTGCTAGTAATAGCAGTGGCTATTTTCTGAGTCAATTTAATTAATAGCAGGTAATGGACTTCTCCTCCAAGAACTTATCCAATCCTTTTTTAAACACAGCTACACTAAGGGGCGGATTTTAAGAGCCCTGCTCGCGTAAATCCGCCCGGATTTACGCGAGCAGGGCCCTGCGCGCCGGTAAGCCTATTTTACATAGGCCTACCGGCGCGCGCAGACCCCGGGACTCGCGTACGTCCCGGGGTTTTCGGAGGGGGGCGTGTCGGGGGCGTGTCGGGGGCGGGCCCGGTCGTCGCGGCGTTTCGGGGGCGTGTCGGGAGCGTTTTGGGGGCGGGTACGGGGGCGTGGCTACGGCCCGGGGCGGTCCGGGGGCGTGGCCGCGCCCTCCGTACCCGCCCCCAGGTCGCGGCCCGGCGCGCAGGAGGCCCGCTGGCGCGCGGGGATTTACTTCTCCCTCCGGGAGGCGTAAATCCCCCGACAAAGGTAAGGGGGGGGTTTAGACAGGGCCGGGCGGGTGGGTTAGGTAGGGGAAGGGAGGGGAAGGTGAGGGGAGGGCAAAGGAAAGTTCCCTCCGAGGCCGCTCCGATTTCGGAGCGGCCTTGGAGGGAATGGGTTAGGCAGCGCGGCTCGGCGCGCGCCGGCTATACAAAATCAATAGCCTTGCGCGCGCCGATCCAGGGATTTTAGTGGATACGCGCGGCTCCGCGCGTATCTACTAAAATCCAGCGTACTTTTGCTTGAGTCTGATGCGCAAGCAAAAGTAGGCTGATCGCGCTTCTTTTAAAATCTACCCCTAACTGCTCTAACCACATCTTCTGGCAACAAATTCCAGAGTTTATTTGTGCGTTGAGTAAAAAATAACTTTCTCCAATTAGTTTTAAATGTGCCACATGCTAACTTCATGGAGTGCCTCCTAGTCTTTCTATTATCTGAAAAAGTAAATAACCGATTCACATCTACCTGTTCTAAACCTCTCATGATTTTAAACACCACTATCATATCCCCCCTCCTCAGCTGTCTCTTCTCCAAGCTGAAAAGTCCTAACCTCTTTAGTCTTTCCTCATAGGGGGGGCTGTTCCATTCCCTTTATCATTTTGGTCGCCCTTCTCTGTACCTTCTCCATCGCAACTATATCTTTTTTGAGATGCGGCGACCTAAGAAGTGATTTCAAAATTAATGTATTCTAGACGTAATCGATGCAGTGCTTTCTGAATAAAAGAAGTACAGCATTTACAATTTACAATTACGGGATAGTTGTTACAGCAGAAGGAAGTATAAGGGAGAGGAACCTTTGTTACCTGCAGTATCTCAAGTAAATGGATTTCACGTAAAAGCCTGAATGCTGCAAAGCCATTTCTGATCCAAGGATGTGCTAATTCAACCACTTTTAATGTTTGCTACTATGTGTTCAATACATGCACATATTTTTTCTATGTAAAAGGATGCTTTGCTTTTATTCTCTATATCCCTCTATCATCCCTTTGAATCAAAATCTTTGAATAAATAAATTGCAATACAATGTAACAATACAAGTAGCCTTAACTAAGAAACCTAAAATATAATGCAGATAATGTAGGCCAGGCAGAAGATAGGATGGTGCCTGGGATTTGGGAGTTACAGGACAAACAGAGATGGACAAATAGCAGGATAGTTTATTGACTAACTGACCTTTGTAGATAAGGAACTGGTGTATGCCAGAAAATCATGTTTTAAGGGGCTGGGGGCTAACATATAAGGAGAAACAAAAATAGCTGACCAGACAATTCAAACTTGTTCAAAGACTTGTTTTGTCCTAAAACTCACCTAAAGTCCATACCATAAAAGGACATTTAATCTGATAAGAGTAGCAAACAGGTAACAGAAAATAGACATTACATTAATAAAATGAACAAATGAGCAACACAAAAAAGTGATGTAATCTTTCATATATAATAATGATTGTTCCCTTATAGAGTCAGTCTGGATTGCACTCTCCTGCTGATTACCACTTCAGAGACCAGTACCCAAGGGAGAGGACTAGCCACTGGGGTGAAGGGGGCAGTTAAGGGAATTTGACTGGCCATCTGTTCTTTTACCCCTTGGAAACTCTTGCAGGTCAGGACATCTCCAGGAGAGGGACATTTTGTTATATGATTGTTAACAGTGCTTATGTATGTTTAATAAAGCTAAATTCAGACTGAGATAAAAGGAGACATTCTGATCTCGGGACATATTGGACTCAGGACAAAGATCCTGTTGGGATATCATGCTCACTTTTGACCTGGTATAATCACAGCAACTTCAAAGCTATTGGCAAAGCAAATCAGAAGCAAAGGTAATGCACCATAATCTGGAAGGGTGAAAAAGGCAGCTGAAGATATGCATATGAACAACCAGAGAAAAGTCTGGTACAAGCCAAGTCAATACCTAGATTATGCAAACAGGGCAAAACATCAAAGCAGCAGGCTAGTAATATTTATTATTATTATGTCATATCTGAGGATTGAACTGAAACATATTTGTTCATTGTAATTTTAGATGTTTTAAATTATTTCTTTGCAATCTGCTTAGCAAGGTGGTCCGTTATAAGCGAAATACAAATATTTTAACATAAATAAAAAATAAATACATAAAAGAGATTCCAGCCACAGTTTTGGTCTGTGTATCCTAGAATCCATTTTTCTGTTTAAACAAAATATGCACTATAAACAGAATACCAAATTGGAAAAATGTGCTCCAATAATTTTCATCCAAGCAAATCAATTCTCAAGACGCATCCAAGTAAGAATGAGTGCCCGGTATCTGAGATATTTTCATCCCGCTCCTAGGATCTGCAGCATCACAGAAAAATGGCAAACGCCAAGGGTGCAAGTTAAAGAAGTCAGTGGAGAAATTTCCAACTGGGGTTGCTGCTGGCAGGATGGAAACAGACATTTTGGAGGGGTGTGGGAGCACTGGGTACAGATGAAGAGTTTGGAGTTATATTTGGGAGTTTGGGGCAAGCACGGAGTTGGAGCCCAGAAGGTCTCTTTGGTGTTTGAAGGCAGGTTAGGTTTGTTTATTTTCAGGGGGATGGGTGAAGGCCTGGGGTCGAGTTTGATGTTTCTGGGAGTAGAGGGTTTTGAGTCCAGGAGACCAAAGTTAAAATAACTACTAAGGGCCTGATTTACTAAGGCCTTATCCTCCCATTCTGTGCTTATGGGGAAAAAAAGCTTAATAAATCAGTCCCTAAGACTGCTAAAATTAACTACATCTCCTTAGCCTACCGAGTTTTGTTTGTCCATGTTATCAGAGAACCCCTTAAGCAAGAAATATACTTGTCTACACATGTTAACCATGTTTTTATTTATTTAGATTTTTATATTCTGCTTTTCACACTTTTTTCAGCACTTCAAATTCTACTTTAAAGTAGAATTTCAACATGTAGAGATTTTTCAGAAAAGTTATTTTCTTCCAATGTCAGCTGGTGGTCCCCCCCTCCATCTCTTCCCTCTCTCGTTCACTGCATTATGCCTTACCCCCATTTTCCAGTGATGCCCAGTGCCCATTCTCTTTCTCCATCTTCTCACTCTCATGTCTTCTATGGCCCTAGATCAGCAGTAGCTGCATGGGCGTGGCCATTTCTCTTGTCTGCTGCCAGGTATTCACATCTTTTATTCTTCCTTAGTTGAAATGGCAGTCTCTCTATCTTAGGGTTTGCAACTGGTCTGACCAGTTTTGATTAAGGGAGGCCAGTGGGACCTTTTATTCTGCCCACCACTGGGTCTTCCAGCAGCAAAATCCCCATCTCCTCATGCCTTCATAGCCTGTCCCTCTGCAGACCTCAACTCCCTCTTCCCAAACTACTCCCTGTCCCCAGATTTCATCTCTCCATCTCCTTCACACCACTGCTGCTCCCCTCTCTCCCTCCCCCATAAACTCTCCTTCTCCCTGCCCTCCCCCTCAGACCTGCTCTCTCCTCCCCCAGTCCCCCAAACCCATGGACCTTCTTTCTTAAGAAGTGGGTCTGACTCTTCAGTCTCACTGGTGGTGGCGGCAGTAGTAACATATTGTGAAGGAATGTAGGCCAGGAATGATGCCAACATGCAATCCTAGGTTCCACCTCCTGTGGGCAGGGCCCCGGAGCATGTGTTAACTCAGTCCCTGGCCCATTCTCTTTCACAATCAGCAGAATTAGCACCATTTCATGAGAGCAAAAGTCTTCAGGCTGAAGGAAGAGGAAGAGAGAAGGTTCATGTTGGGGAATGGCTGCATTTGTAACCCTACTCTTTTTCCTGCAGTGTTTTGACAAGTCCATCTCCACTAGTTGGAGCCCTCTTCCTCCTGTAATGCAGCTTAACTCAACAAACCTTTGAATACAATGAAATTAGCATAGTTGCACCTGAAGCTGATCTGGTTGCAGCCAGGTTGTCCACAGGTTTCCCCCCTCCCCCCCCCCCCCTCCACGCTGTATTCAGAGCGATTCAGGAAGCACTCATTAGTATCACTTCAACAGAGAAAGCACATAGAGAGAGAGAGAGGGAGACTGAGTGAAATATTGGGCTGCTCTGCAGAAAGCTAGTTCTTTTTACATAGTTATATGTGAGGCAATTTTCATAACCATCCACATAAGTGCAAAGTCTATGGGTACTTTTACTTTTGGCTTTGGACCAATTTTCAAAAGGAAAGTACAAACATCCTTTCTCTTTGCAAAAAAATACCTGCAGAGCTTTACCTCATCTTTTTCTATGGAAAACCACAGCCATAGCTTTGAAAATGCAGAACTATGTGAATTGCTGCTGTCCTCCACCCTGCCTCTGAGCCCACCTTCCTTTTCCCCTGGGGTACGGGAGTTGTCAATCCCTGCACATACCTTTACCTAGGCAATTTTCAGGCTGTCAGTTTCCCTGGCTAAATGCTTAGCCTGTGTACTATCTAACTGTACTATACACTGGTGGGGCTCTCAGTCTGCTTGACAAATTAGGTCCTTATAGCATGCACTTTTACATAGTGGTATCAGTCTAGGAAACAGAATTTGAGTTTATAAACAAATTAAACCACAAAAACACTTTTCTCTCTCTTTGATAGCAGGTAAACCACCTTTTAGCTCACCTGTTGAATTCAGGTTGTTCATTCTTCCACAGTCCAGAGGAAGGAAGACAGATTCTTTCATTATCATCCTGCATCTGAAGCCTGATAGGCCGTCTCAGCCCCCAAGAAATATTCAGAAGACCTTCAATGATCAGCTCGCCTTCTTCCTATCAACACAATTACACCATTTATAGTATATTTTCATAAAATATGAATCTCAAAACCATTTCAGGCATCATGAAAAAGACAAAGAATACCATGTTAGGTCAAAAAAATAAAATTAGTTAGAAGACGACCCACAGAGTTGTTGGCTAGAGAGTATACCTATTGTAACTTCAGAAAGGTAATGATTTTTGAACAAAAAGAAAATCAGGCATCAGGGAGGGAACAGAACTAGTGATGTACATTTGAGCTTGTGCACTTGTTCACAGCGACACCGAAAATCTAGAACATATGGAAAGGTAGCCTCTTTTAGAGAGAGTGAGCTATAAATTACTTGATTCCAGGGTTTAATCCTTCCAAAGTCCCACTAAACTCTGGTGTGGATTCTCTGAATGGAGCGAGAAATCACCCCATGGCCCAAAGTGTAGGGTAATTGTCTCTATAGGTGTAGGTTACAGCTCTCAGTCTCTGTCCTGGAGATGGCCAGTAACCTGACTGGACACACAAGAAGGAGTATTTCAAAATAAAAATGTTTACAGCTCAGCTCGTTCAATGGTAATTAACTGGCACTGAGTACATTTATTTGTTGTTATATTCATAATCACTTCAATAAATAAAATCCAAACTGATCTGTGTCTGGGGCTCCATGATATGTTTCCAGGTTCCCCTCTATTCTAGTTAAGTGGAATATAAGGCTGCACTGGAATGGATTCTCCTATCCCTTAAGGATCTCTCTTGCACAATATTTGGGGTCAACTGCTTGACTGAAAAACTCCAACTTCTCTTTTCCTGTAGGGAGCCTCGGGTTTCTCCTAACAGGATCCTTCCACACCCTAAACCTCTTCCTAGAAGTCACTGAGATCCTTCAGATTGAAAGATCCAAAATTAATGCAAAAAAAGGGGATGAAGGTCCTTTTTTCCCCACTCCTTTCTCATGGGCACGAAAGGAGGATTAAAAATTTCCTCCCATATAAAAATCACCAAATAGCAAAGTATTCAAAGCAGAGCTCTACCTTCTCCACTGACTGCTGGTCAGAAGGGTGGATCTCTCACTTCCTAACTTACTCAGCACAGGATTGCAGCCAATACTGGGTAAGGACGGCAGAGCTACAAAAACATCAGATCGCTCTCATCCAAATCCGAATTAAAAATGCCTCACTAAACCTAAAAGTCACCAGCTCCTATGCAGGCAGGAAACTACTATTGCAGCAATTTCTAATGGGGTGCGGTGATAAAATGGTACATTCCTCCAACTGCAAAAAACTGGTGGAGAAATGCAAAAAAACCAACAATTCGCATGCCAATGAATGAGACAAAAAAGGGAGTCCATGTGGCTTGTTGTTTTTGGCTGTGATATTGTTGTTGACAGATTTGTCTCTGCATGCCAACTGGCCTGCGGTTCTGCAGAATTTATTGTAGGTCATCAGCCATGCAACTTTCTGGCGTTTTAAATTGTTTTTATTCCTTGGCTGTCTTATTCTTTTCCTTTCTATTGGCTGCAGTGCTGTTACTGACGGAGCTCTCGCTACGCTCCGATTGGTTTGTTGTTTTGTAGGTGTCATTGGATGTGATCAATCAGGTGCCCTTTTTGGAGCCTTTTTCTGTTTTTCTGTTTTTCACCCTCCCGAACCCCCCCAAAATGTTTTAAATTACCTGGGGTCCAGTGGGGGGGTCCCGGCGCAATCTCCCTCTCTCTGGCCACGGCTGCGTTGAGAAATGGCGCCGGTGGCCCTTTGCCCTTATCATGTGACAGGGCAAAGGTAGCGCCGGCGCCATTTTGGTTCCTGGCTCCCGATGTCACGCGTGCAGGAGATCGCCCCCGGACCCCCGCTGGACCCCCAGGGACTTTTGGCCAGCTTGGGGGGCCTCCTGACCCCCACAAGACTTGCCAAAAGACCATACAAGACCATACTACTTCTCTGTGCTCACTTGTGTCCTTTCCCCTCCCAGATTTCACCTTCTGCTGCTGCAGGGTAACAAGTGCAGTGATTCACTATAGGCTTCTAAGACTATATTACTCACACAATAAAGTAACACTGTTTCATTCCTTTTCCCATTTTTTCTCTCTAAAGCGCTCACTATCACTCTGACGAGCTGTTCACTTGCAGGGCCAGTTCTGCATGTGCAGAATGTTAATTCCGTCACACCTAGAACACCAACACACTTCATATTGGAAGGCGCAAATTGGAAAAGAGAACAAGCTGGGCTGCTACAAATCCTTATACAGAAAATACACAATAGGAGGATACCTCACCTCTGTCAAAGGCAAAAAGCAGACAGGCTCTCACTAAACAAAGAATAAGTGATCACAGACTAGAAATACAAAACTAATCTGGAAATCCCAAGATGCTAGACTTTAATGTAATGCAACACCGGAGAAACAGAAACAGAAATGCATTTCTTCCTGTGCTGTACAAAAAACAAAGATATCAGACATGCACATTTCCCAGAGAAAATCAAACTTCCTACAAATGAATGAGCAGGAAAAAACAGCAGCTATAAACAGCAAAATATATGGTATCCTGCTACCAGGCCAGAAATGAAACCTGACCAGTGACAATCCAGACCAGCACCAAAACCTGAGACATATCCCTGATGCTGTACTTTCTGTAACCTGTACCTTTAACTTATTACCATTTTGTAATTTTTTTCCTTTTTTTCTCACCCTTTTATTTTCATTATTCTGTATACCTTGGCAACACATGTAAAATTGTCATGCCAATAAAGGTACCTGAATCTGAATTTCTGGATTAGGAGGAAATCGATTACTACACCACTGTTTCCCAACCAGCACACTGGTGTGCCTTCAGACCTGTCCAGATGTGCCATGGAAAAAAAAAGTGATCACTCCCTGACACTCAGATCTAGAGTAGCACCAGGGCTCTGCTCTCACCACCTCACAGCAACGAGAATCACCAGAGGTGGTTCTTAAACGCGTAGAAGCTCATTTTGAGAACATGTGCAATCATACATGCCTCTTCTTTCTAGCTAAAGCATGAACTCTGGAAATGGGCAGCATACAGGGCATGGACAGACATGTACCAATTTATTTGACACACTGCACCTCATCATCTTCTTCCTTGGAGTCCTTCCAGCCTGTCTTATCCCCAGGCTGAGTGAAACAGGGACAAGGTCGGTTCAAGCTTATCTGGCACCCTAGGCGAATCTTCGGTTATTTACCTTCCTCCCCCAACTTATCTATCGGTGGCAGCTCCAGTACAGCATTCCCTCCTCCCTACAGCAGTGGCTCCAGGACTGCTCTGCCTTCTTTGGCAGGACTGACTCTGGTCCTCACACTGGTGGGATTTTGCTGCCCCCAAACTCTTGACACTCTAGGCGACCTCCTACTTTGCCTGGTGGAAGCACTGGCCCTGAACAGGGAGAGCATGCAGTGAACACTGGATGTAACTAATTTTGAATGTTGGGAGGAGCAGCAGTGGAAGAGCTCTGGCAGTCACTTACAGCAGCCCAGATAAATAACCAAGTTGACTACCCACAGTGTAGTTTTGCAAAAGTACATGGGTATTGAGTACCTACTGGCCCCTACCAAATGAGTTTTCAAAAAGAACCTCTATGAGGAATTTTCTTGCAGCTTTGTGGCATGTTTTACTGCCCTCCCCATGAATAATTAAAATATTATATTTAGGTTAAAGCTATAAAGAGGAAAAATGAACTTACTAATTAAGGAGCTCATTTATTAAGGCTTTTCTTCCATTATCTGGGGGAAAATAGCTCATGGCCAGATTTTACTACCTACACGCAGGCGTAGATTTGTGCGCGCAACCCAGCGTGCACAAATCTACGCCCGATTTTATAACATGCGCGTGCAGCCACGCGCATGTTATAAAATCCGGGGGTCGACTTGCGCAAGGGGGTGCACACTTGTGCACCTTGCGTGCGCCAAGCCCTAGGGGAGCCCCGATGGCGTTCCCTGTTCCCTCCAAGGCCGTTCCGAAATCGGAGCGGCCTCGGAGGGAACTTTACTTCCGCCCCCCACCTTCCCTCCCTAACCTGCCCCCCCCAGCCCTACCTAACCCCCCCCGACCTTTATTTTAGAAGTTGCGCCTGCCTCTGGGCAAGCGTAGGTTGTGCGCGCCAGCCGAGTGCCGGTGCACGATCCCCTGGCCTATCGGCCCTACGAAGGCCTCGGGCCACGCCCAAGGCCCGCCCCAGACCGCCCACACCTCGCCCCTTTTTTCAAGCCCCGGGGCTTGCACGCGTCGCTGGGCCTATGCAAAATAGGCTCCAGCTGGATTTACGCACGTAGGGCTTTTAAAATCTGCCCCCTAGTGAAACAGACCCTAAATGCTAGTAAGAAACAGAAGATAAGAATGTTGAGAGCACATAGTTCAAAATGTAAAAAATAAACCAGAAACCATCATATTAAGTAAGCTAAGAGCAAGTGTAAATGGTACATAAGATATCATAACATTTGGTTTCCAAATATTTAATTTTAGAATCCTTTCACCTTTTGAATAGTAACAAAATTACAGCCCATACCATAAACAATGCATTATTTCAAACTCATAAAAATGGAATTGTAAACAATTTTTTCCACTGTAAATCAGACATTGTGTATTTCAAATAATTCACACACTGCTCTCTCACTGTTTTGGTTTATAGCTGCTTAATAGCCATAATGTTACTATATCCCAGGACTCACTATAAGTTTTCAGGCCCTCAGAAATTTGTGCATACCCCCACTTTGGAAAGTTTTTGCTTACTTCAGAACATCTTATGAAAGAGAAGGGGCAAGTAGAAGAGAAGGGGGAGTATTAAGAATATAAGATTTGCCATACTGGGTGATATCAAAGGTCCATTAAGCCCAACAGCCCGTTTCCAACAGTGTCCAATTTAGGTCACAAATACCTGGCAGGATCCCCCCCAAAAAGTCGAAAGATTCCATGCTGCTTATCCCAGGGATAAGCAGATTTCCCCAAGTCCACCTTAACAATGGTTGTGGACTTTTCTTCCAAGAACTTATCTAAACCTTACACTAACAGCTTTACCACATCCTCTGGCAAAGGAATTCAGAGTCCAATTATCCACTGAGTAAAAAAATATGTTCTCCTGTTTGTTTTAAAGGTACTACTTAGTAACTTCATTGCGTGCCCCCTAGTCTTTGTACTTTTTGAAGGCGTAAACAACCGATTCCCATTTACCCATTCCACTCTACTCATTATTTTATAGACCTTTATCATATCTCCCTTCAGCTTTCTCTTCTCCAAGCTGAAGAGCCCTAACCTCTTTAACCTTTCCTCATAGGGAAATTGTTCCATCTCTATTATCTTTTTGGTCACCCTTCTCTGTACCTTTTCCAATTCTGCTAAATCTTTTTTGCAATACAGTGACCAGAACTGCACAAAATACTCAGGGTGTGGTCACACCATGGACTGATACAGAGGCATTATGAGATTGTCTGTTTTATTCTCCATTCCTTTTCTAACTGCTAGCATTCCATTTGCTTTCTTGGCCACTGCTGCATGCTCAGCAGAGGATGTCAGCTTATTATTACTCCTGGGGGAATTCTGCGCTACTGCGGAGTGCAGAATTTGCACAGAATTCTCCTCCTGTGCAGAATTTGCAGCAGTAACCTGGCATACTGTCAGTGGAGCCCATTCCACTCACAGTGAAGAAGGAAGCAGCAGACCCCGGTGTGCCACACTGCGGCAAAGAAGAAAGTAGCAGCCTCCAGTGTGCCACATCATGGCGAAGAAGGAAGCAGCAAGCCCCCGGCATGCCGTGTCATGACAACAAAAAAAGTAGCAGGTCCCGGTGGCCATGAGTGGAGCCCATCACGCTCACAGCAAAGATGGAGCAGGCCCCAATGAGAGTGACTCTGTGCATAAAGGTTATTTGTATGAGATACTGAGATGTTGTATAGGTGTGTGTGTGTTTTTGAGAGAGAGAGCATGTGTGAGGGTGAGTGAGTGTGCCAGAGAGATGGAGTTTATGTGAGGAGATTGAGAAGGAGTGTGTGTATGTGTGTGAGAGGCTGTGAGCATGAAAAAAGGATTGTGTGTATGTGAAGGAGCTTGTTTGTGAGAGGGAGCATGTGTGTGTGTGTGTGTGTGAGTGTGAGAGAGGGAACCTGTGGGTAGGGGTGTGTGAGAGAGAGAGGGAGCCAATGTGCAAAGGCTGTAAGAGAGAGAGATAGGTAGCTTGTGTGAGGGTGTATGCATGACAGAGAAAGGGAGCCTCTATGAGTGTGTGTGCATGAGAGAGAGAGAGCCTAGGTAAGTGAGAGAGAGAGAGTCTGTATGAGAGAATGTGTGTATGTGAGCGAGAGGGAGCCTGTACAAAGGGATGTGTGAGGCAGTGCCCCTAGTGTTCCCCTATTTACCTGTGCAGGACCAGGCTGGATGCCTGGTCCACCTTAAATGACTTAAGAAGAGTATGCTCTATGGATCGGATCCTGGGGGGCAGGTGGGGCTCAGAGGGTGTAACAGAGACTAGGGAATAAGAGCTGGGATCCAGGTGGGGATAAACCAGACCAGGCCAAGGCCTCCGGAAAGAAGGCAGCTCCTGTAACGCAACCCTGTCCAAACACTGAGCTGAGACACAGTACAAACTGTGAGTAGTAGAGAGAGAGTACACTGTCTGAAGGTAAAGACATTCTACTGTTGTGTATATGATTGAAGCTATGAATAAAAATTATGTTTTAAGAAAGGCTGGAGTCTGACCAGTTCATGTCTCCAGGCTTGAAGGAATTCACTGTTCATTCCCACATATTGTGGGAGCAGTGGGAATTTTTCTAAAGCTTTGCACAGAAAAAACCCCCAGCCTCCAAGAAAGTATTTGTTGGGAGTACAGAGAGTTGTGAAGAGAACCTGTGGTTCTAAACATAGTAGAGAACATAGGGTGCCTGAGGCTCTAAAACAAAGTACAGAGCTCAGGGATGCACACAGTACAATAGTTTGTGAAAGGGTGTGACTCAGCAGCTGCACTGAAGAAAACCCCCCCCCCCCCCCAAAGTTAAAAAATTTCAGGTAGAGAGGAAACTGTGAGTGGGCCTGGTTGCAGGGACAGCCAGGAAGTGGTAGGTTTGTACCGGCTAACAGGAGAAGCCCAGTGGGAGGTAGAGAGAGATTAAAAGGGATTTAGTTATTGCTGGTTATTTTTGGGTTTTTTACTTTTTTTGCCTTGAAAAAAGAAAAGAGGAAGGAACACTGGTGCAGTAGGCCTATGCTGAACAGGGTGTGGTCATGGAAAAGCCACCAGAGTGGGCTGTGAGTGCGGTGAATGGAAATAGGGTGGGGGAACCCACTCCCAAGAGTCCAGGCCATGCAAGAGAGTAAATGCCTAGACTGGCTTGACAAGGAGTACCAACAGTTCATGGAGGAACTGGATGAGAGGCTGGCAGAGGGGTCCAGTGAGCTGACTGAGTCATGGCAACAGTCTGAGATTGGCGTTACAGGTGCTCCTGAGGAAGATCCTGTAGGGTGCCAAAACACTACCAGGAGTCCAAAGACTGCTCCTGGGAGAAGCCCGAGAAGGGAGCTGTGAAAACCCTTGAGAGAGGGGTCATAGAGAGCCCTGGGGAGGGCAATACAGACTGCCCAAGAGGAGGCAGTATTGAGAAGTTGGACGTCGACGCTACAGGAGATCCAGAGGAAGCCCTGCAGGATATCCAAACACTATCGGGAGTCCAGAGACAATTCCCATGAGAAGCCCAGAGAGAGAGGACAGGAAAGGCAAGTGAGAGATGCAATTTTGAGCCCAGATGGTGGCACTGTGAAAACCCCAGCGAGTGAGGCTGTGGAGGAGTCAGTGACTGGCGTGGGTGAGTGGCCAGAGTGCATAGAGGTGGAAATTGTGGAGAGCCCAGAGGGAGGCACTGCAGAATGTACAGAGGAGGAAACCGTGGAGAGTTCAGAGGGAGGCGCTGCAGAGAACCTGGAGGAAGAGTCCATGGAGAGCCTAGAGGATGGCACCGTGGAGACTCCAGCAACTAAGAATATAGAGGAGGCAAGGAGGTGCTCTACGTCAGAGATACCAGGAAGCGGGCGCAGCTGGCTATAGAGGAACCAGCGCTGGTGGTTCCCCAGTTGGTCCATAAAACTCCATCACGGTGGAATTCGAACTTGGAGCCAGCAAAGGACTTAAAGGACTGGGAATGAGCACTGCATGAATGGCACACTGGGTGGTGGTCGTGATGCTGTCGAGAGTAACCCTAAGAGATGGGGGTGAGCATGTAACTAGGTCCCTGTTCCCAAGCATAGCTAGTAGGAAGCGAGAGGAAGGGAAATGGGATGTCTTGGACTCTCTTGGACGGGATCCTAGAGGGAATAAGGATGCTTGGCTCGACAGGTCCAAGCTGAGGGGAGGAGTATGTGAGGCAGTGTCCCTAGTGTTCCCCTATTTACCTTTGCAGGACCAGGCTAGATGCCTGGTCCACCTTAAATGCCTTAAGGAGACTATGCTTTATGGGCGGGATCCTGTGTGGCAGGTGGGGCTCAGAGCGTGTAACCAGAGACTGGGGAATAAGAGCTGGGATCCAGTTAGGGATAACCAGACCAGGCCCAGGACTCTGAGAGGAAGGTAGCTCCTGTAACGTAGCCCTGTCCAACGACTGAGCTGAGATGAAGCAGTACAAACTGTGAGTAGAGAGAGTACACTGTCTGAAGATAAAGGCAGTCTACTGTTGTATATATATGATTGAAGCTGTGAATGAAAATTATGTTTTAAGTTCATGTCAGTGGCATATTGAGCTTATGGTACGTTTGCATCACAGAATATATCACACACCAATTTTCTATTCTACCTTGTTCCCAGATTATAGCACACAATGCTGGAGAGGATGCAGGGAAACTGGCTCCTACTTACATATGTGGTGACATTGTCCAGTAGTCAGGCAATTTTGGAATAAAATAACGGAAGAGATAACAGATATAATCTGTCTCCCTGTTTACATAGTGCCTATTACCGACTTACTGGGTTGCTGGGAGGGTTCATTGATACCTCATAAGCATAGAGTTTTGGTCAGTCAACTATTACTTGCTGCGTGCTTCACAATAGCCACCTTTTGTAAAATAAATCCTTGTATTAAATATTTACTTTTGCAAGTACAAAATATTGCTGATATTGAGTGCTTAAGCTATAGTTTCAAACAACAGCAAGTTAAGTACAATGCCATCTGGGGTCCCTTTCAAAAGTACCTCGCAGAGCAATGCAATTAAGATATCTCTCTATATGGCTTGTTTCCTTTTTGAGTGATTTGATTATCTGCCATGATGGTGTAGTTTCTCTCTTACTTGACTGTATGTACCGATGTCAGATGATATACTCTGTATAGTATTATGTTGTGTTTGTATGCCAGAAAACTTTATAAATAAAAAGTTATAAAAAAAACAACGTATGTTTTAAGAAAGGCTGGAGTCTGATCAGTTCACGTCTCCAGGCCTATGGGAATCACTGCTCGTTCCTACAGGGTGAGTATGTAGGTGCGAGAGAGGAAGCCTGTGTGTGTGTGTGTGTGAGAAAGAAAGGGATAGAGGGAGCCTGTATGAGGGGCAGTACTGAGAGAGGGGTCAAACTCTGGGAGTGGAGATAGAGTGAAAGGGGTGGAGCCTGTAGGGAAGGGAGGAAATAGTGGAGGGTGGAGGAGTTTGGGTGCTTGAGAGGGCAAAGTGAAAGGAGACTGGCCAGGGGAGTAGGGAGAGAGAGTGGAAGGGACACTCTTACAATGTACTTCTAGGGAAATTCTGCTCAAAATATTTAAAACTCTACATCTTTATGTAATAACTTTTTTTCTGTATTACATTTTAAATTAATTACAAAGACTGGCATGTGTACTGTGTTCTTTTGACTAACAAAGAATGCAGAATTTTGCAGAAGTTTCCATTTTTGTGCACAAAATTTTCAATTTTTGTGCACAGAATTCTCCCAGGAGTAATATTATTCATGATGACGCCTAGATCCTTTTCCTTAGTGGTGGACTTCTAATGTTAAACTTTGCAGCATGTAACTATAATTTGGGTTGCTTTTCCCTACATGCATCACTTTGCACTTGTCCATATTAATAAATATCATCTGACATCTGGATGCCCAGTCTCCCAAGGCCTTCTTGCAATTTCTCACAATTCTCTTGTGATTTAGCAACTTTGAATAGTTTTGTATCAGCCAATTTGATCACCTCACTTGCCATTCCTATCTTTAGATCATTTATAAATATGTTAAAAAGCAGCAGTCCCAGTACAGATCCCTGGGGCAGTCCATTATTCACCTTTCTCCATTAAGAAAATTGACCATTTAGTCCTATTCTCTGTGTTTTATCTTTTAATCACTTCTCAATCCACAATAGAGCATTGCCTCCTTTCCAATGATTTTTTAATTTCCTCAAGAGTCATGAGGAACTTTGTAAAATTCTTTCTGAAAATCAAGATACAGTATAACAGTTATACTGTTTTAGTCATGCCTTCAAAAAAATGTAGCACATTAAATCCATGTTGGCTTTGTCCCATAAAACTACTGTATGTTCAGTAATGTTGTTCTTTATAATAGTTTCAACCATTTTTCTCAGCACTGACATCAGGCTCACCAGTCTGTAGTTTCTGGGATTACCCCTTTTTGAAAACTGGAGATACATTGGCCACTTTCCAATCTTCAGGTACTATAGCTGATTTTAATGATACTTTACATATTGCTAATAGTAGTTCTGCAATTTCATTTTTCAGTTCTTTCAGCACTCTTGAGATGTTGACCATCTGGTCCAGGTAATTTGCTACTCTTTAGTTTGTCAATTTGCCCTATTACATATTCCAGGTTCACTGAGACTTGTTTCATTTCTTCTGAATCAGTCCCTTAAATATCACTTCTGGCATGGGTATCTCCCTTGCATATTCCTCAGTTAAGACCTAAGCAAACATTTAATCTCTCCACTATGGGCTTGTCCTCCCTTTAGTGCTCCTTTTACCCCTTCGATCATCTAATGGTCCAACTGACTCCTCGCAGGCTTTTTGTTTTGAATGTACCTGAAAAAAGTTTTTATTATGAGTTTTGGCTGCCATAGCAACTTTCTTTTCAAATTCTGTCTTTGCCTTCTTTATCGATGCATTGCATCTAACTTGTCAGTGCTTATTTTGTTTCCTGTTTTCTTTATTTGTATCCCTTGTCCAGTTTTTGAAAGATGCTTTTTTAGCTAGAATAGACTCTTTCACTTCACCTGTTAACCATGCTGGCAGTCATTTGGCCTTACTTCCATCTTTTTAATACATGAAATACATCTGGTTTGGGCTGCCAGGATGGTAATTTTAAACATCCATGCCTGATATTTTTTTTTCATTTTATCATAGTCTTCCTTTTGAAAGTTAAATGCTATTGCAGTAGATTTCCTTAACATCCACTCCAAGTATCAAGTCAAATTGGATCATAGTATGATCATTATTGCCAAGTGGCCCCACCACCATTAATTACTGCACCAAATAATGTGTTCCACTAAAGATTAGGTCTAAAATAGCCCCCCTTTTGTTGTTTCTTGTACCAGTTGCTCCATGAAACATTCATTTATTTCATCTAGAAATTTTACTTCCTTGGCATTTTCTGTTTGAGACATTTACCCAGCTAATACTGGGGAAATTGAAATCACCCATTTCCATCCTGATGGAATGGGTTCCACTTTAACCGCCATGTGTCAATAAGCGATGATAAAAATATGAACATTGATCAGAGGTTCCCAAATCTGTCCTGGGGGACTCCCAGCCAGACATAAAATTTGCATGCTATGGCTGGGGCTCCTCCAGGACAGGTTTTGGAACCACTGACAGATTATTTGAGAATTATGCTGCACCACAGCAGGAATAAGAAACTGTGTATTAATTCATCTTCTTTCTTCAGATAGCAAGTTTATACCATAAATCTTACTACAAGAATGTAAACATTTCATTTCTTCTGTTAGACTATTAGGGGTCAATATTCAAAACTGGCTGGTTAAGTAACTTAGGGGTCATTTTCAAAAGCGATCGCACGTGATCACTAAATGGGGGCGGACTCAGCCCTGGAAGAGGAGGAGTTGGGACGGCACCGGGGCCGACGCTGCACAGACATCGCTGGTGGCGAAAGATAAGAACCTTTATCGCCGCCAGTTTCATGCCGAATAACTACATCCATCGGGATGGAAATGCCGAATAACTACATCCATCGGGATGGAAATGGGTGATTTCAATTTCCCCAGTATTAGCTTTATGGTGTAGTTATTCGGTGTGAAAGCAGGTAGCCAGTGTACTGCAGCGGTGCGATGGCTGCCGGCTTTCGCAGGCCCACCCCCCCCGCCACCGCCGGATTTTCTAAGGTCTGCGACCTTAGAAAATCCAGCTCTTAACCAGCTAAGTTACGATGTATATTCAGCGGCACAGCTATGCCGCTGAATATGCGTGCATAACTGAGTGCTTAGCTGGATAAGTCTAACTGGCTAAGATTAGACCTGTTCTATGGCACGTTTACATTATCTGTACAACGTATGTGGCTAAGTCCGAATATCAGCAGTTAGCTGCATAAGTTGTACGGCTAACTTTGGATAACTTGCTCTGCCCCGATCTGCCTATAACTTATTTGGCTTTTTTAGCAGTATAAGGAACTTTTACGGCTAAGCGGTGGCCACTGAATGTGGACGCATGTTTAGTGGGTGCTACTTAGCCACATAAATCCTGCTTTTCTGATAAAAAGCGCTGAATGCGTTTTGAATATTGAGCTCTCTGTGTTTTAAAGTGTACAGCTGTTTGCACAGGCAGTATGTACTGTGGGTTCCTAAGCACAGGTTCATTGAGTTCTACTACTGATTTTGTATGGTTAGAACTCTAAGAACTTCTACCATTAATACGTGAAAGCCTGGAGTTATTGACACTAACATCAAAGCTGCAGTCTAAGCTAGGGCCTTAATGTCAGCTGCCTGTTTCTTGGCTACGTCATTTTTTGTTTTGCTCTTAGGCCCTTTCTTTTTTTTAATAATGTATCTGATTTTATTATGATTCTACCCAATTTTTAAATAAAATGTATGCACTTGTATTACAGCAAATCCCTAATTCAAAAAATCTCCTTCCCAGGGTACTTTTTTTTTTTTAAAAGTTTTGGCTATCTTCATACTGTATACATGTATCTGTGCTCATATGATGTTCTGTTAAGGATCAACACAGCACCTCCATGATTTAAGTAGATTAATAATGACAAGTCACAAGAGTCATTAACATTGAACTGTATCATATTCTTACAAATGTAACAAATCAGAATGATATAGGGGTTTCTTACTGAATTTTGTATTCATTTTCTATGTTTAACAGAATGTACTGTTGCTTTAAATTACTATTTCAGTATATCTGACTCAAAAGATAGGTTAAAATGATTTTAACACCTATAGAAAGTAACAATAACTTTAAACTGTGTTTTCCAACATAGTTTCAGGAAAAGGTCACACTAGGACCTAGGTAGGGATGTCACCAGAACTGATTTTATTTTTTGGGGGGAGGGGGGCAATAGAGATGGGGGGCACTGTGGTCTTCATGACAGTGGCTATAAAACCTTTAACTTCTGGCAACATCTTGTATTATCTATCTTTTCACTCTCTCCCTGTCATGGCTTTATGCAATTATGTAAAGAGGCTTCCAACCACCAGACATCCCTGAACTTTTAAGGTGCTGAGAGAAGGGGGGATAATTGCCTGCCAAAAGTAAGCAGAAATACTTTGATGGCCTCAGATCTTACTAGTCCAAGGGCAGTGTTGTTTCCTTGTTCAAGTTAGCCTTTTTAAGAGTGCAGGAGATCATGGACTGGCAGTCATTCCAGTGCCTAAAGTAAACACTGAAAGTAAGTGTGGGAATTTCAAAATGAAAAATTGCTGCATATACTCCCCTGTCCCTGCCTCACCACTTCTGCCACCATCATCCAGTCTGCATACCTTTAGCCACCTTCACCGGAGGAGGGGGGAAGAAATCAGGAGGCTGTTTAATAATCAAACCCCCCATTTTAGGAGGATAAACAATTTTTTTTTATTATTGACCCCTAAAGTTTACTTGGATCCCAGTCAGACCCAGATTTCCCACTAGGCAGAGCAGGCTACTGCCTAGTGGTGCCAGGTTGAAAGGGTACCACCTTCTCCTCCTAGGTTCCAGTGGCACTTTTTGAGCAGCTGTATCCTATTGGATATGCCCCCTTAAAGGCAAAGGGGCTTATGGACTAGTGATATTAGGACTGCACAATAAAATTGCTGCCAGCCCACCTATGCACCGTTAAAAGGGCGGGTGTGACCAGATGTTGTTGCTTAGGAAAAGTGCTGCTAGGAGAAAGTTAGAAATACCATTTCGGGGGAGCAAACAAACGAGAAGGGAGGAGGGATTCGCCTACCCTTTGTGCCACCCGGTAAATGCCAAGAAAGAACTGAAAACAGGGAGAATTTTGCCTACTCTCCCTGTGTTTCCAATCCGAGAAGGAAGCTTGAGCAGGTGAGCCGGAGTCTCAGCTGTGTGATGTCAGCTGAGGACCCCTTCTGACTACAAAATCAGCGGAAGGGCGGCTCCAGTTGGGGAGCGAACAAACGAGAAGGGAGGAGGGATTCGCCTACCCTTTGTGCCACCCGGTAAACGCAGAGAAAGAACTGAAAACAGGGAGAATTTTGCCTACTCTCCCTGTGTTTCCAATCCAGCCAATCCGAGAAGGAAGCTTGAGCAGGTGAGCCAGAGTCTCAGCTGTGTGACGTTAGCTGAGGACCCCTTCCGACTACAAAATCAGCGGAAGGGCGGCGCCCCACTGCCGCTGGCGTGTCGCCTAAGCCGCGTGCGCTGAAGGGGCACGCGGCTTGGACCGGCTTAGACCGGGAGCCAGCTAAAAGCTTCTTTTATACTATCTTAATGGGTAAGAAACGGAAGGCGAAAATAATCATCACCTCATCCCCGCTGCAGCAACAACGCATAGGCCCTATGGACCAACACGTCATTAGGGGCGGTGACGTGTTGGAAACACCAAAAGAGGACAGTCTGGGAGGTATGTCTTTAATCTCCCTAAGTCCTGGTGAGGGACATACACCTCCACCACAGCCGATGGTGTTAACATCTCCCGGAACATCAAATGAACTGGTAGGAGCAGCTCAGGGAGGTACAGATGTTAAAGTACAAGCGGTACCTTCCTGGACTGAGAATGCAAATTTCCCTAACATTGAAGTGCAATTAAAACCTCCAGCTCATTTAGAAGTAACATTTATCCGGTGGTAGTACCTGACAATGTTACTATGGCTGATCTTGGTAGAATGATAGTGAAGCTTGATAACAATGTTATTAAAATGAATGAATCGTTGTTGACTGCTATTAATATTAATAGGAATTTAATTGATGATCAAGTGAAAAAGGTGGATAAACATGAGAAAGATATTGTGGCTTTTACAAATAAGATTCAGTTAATTCAGAAATCTGAGAATGTATTTATACGTGTAGTATTATGATGCATATGGAAATTGAGCATATAGAAAATCTGTTACGTTCTAAGAACATGAGAATTTTAAATTTTCCAATTACTCGGCTTCTATCTCCATGGGAGATGTTTAAAAAATTCTTGAAAGAGATATTATTATATCAAGATGAGGAAATCCCAAAAATTTCAAAAATGTATTACTTGGGAAAAAAAAGGCACCCAGAGATTCTGGAGGGCAGAATGATAATGGAGAAATCCCATCTACTCTGGCAGTTGACTTTCTTAGAGGAGTCGATTGATATTATTAACAAAAGAGCTACTCTCTTTATATCATTTATTGCTGAGCAAGATAAGGAGAATATATTTAAGAAGTTCTTTAGATCAAAAAATATGTTATTTTGTGGGCACAAATTGCAAATATTTCCAGATGTGGCTAGAAGAAAGTATTTCTTATGGTTAAAACTTCATGTACTTGCAATCAGTGCGACATTTTTCTTAAAATTTCCGTGTTTATGCCTTGTTAATTATAGAGGGAAGAGGTTTGGATTTATAGATCCTACACACTTAGAAACCTTTTTGTCCAATAAAAGTCAAGCTGAACCATTGAGCGATGATGTCCAGTAAAAAAAATGAATACCTCCTTTCTTTGTTTTTGTTTCTTGCTGTTTAAATAACAGAATGAAAGAATTGCTTTGATTTACTATTATATGTGAGGATTATATATCAATAATGTTTATTTAATGTCCCAATTATGGGATATGTATCAACAGGAATAATGATGGTAGATTTGTATCTTTCTTTTTTTTCTTCTTTTTGTTTTCTTTATGTTGTAGTACATATTTTCTGGTTTTCATAATGTAATATTTGTGAAAATTTAATAAAAATTAAATTGAAAAATTAAATTGAAAAAAAAAGAAAAAAGAAAGAAATACCCATTTCATCACAGTACACCTTCAGAAGGGGGCCCACACATTCCTTCCCCAAACTTAGGGGTGTTTAACAGCTAAATCTGGCCTTAATCCTAACTCACAACAGAAATGTATTTAAAAACACTGGGGTATTATAGGTTACATATGTAAAGTGCAAAGAAATGTATGCTTTTAATGGCATGCAGTGATATAGAAGAACAGAAAATACTACTGCTGTTTGGGTTCCAGAATGACTGGCTTTGAGTACTGATTGTAATCCCACTGCCAAACTTCCATAGGGGAGAGGGGGGACTGTAGTTTTGCAATACACAGAGATCGACAACTCAAAATGTCAAATTCCTTTACTGAGCAACACCTCTCTGTTGATGACTGCTAATCATTTGAAATTGAGCACAGTAAAGCTATACTGCCATTTTCTCTCAGTCAGTCTCATCTTTTTTTCCTAGGCATATAACTGCTAAAGATTATTCACTTTATACCAATTAAAGACTCAGGATCTTGCTTGGCAGAAACCTCTCTTTCTTCTACACTGGTTGTAATTGTTGACTTTTCATTGCTCTGTATTGCTGATATGTTAACATTCATTACTTATATAATTACTTTATATTACATATATTAATTGACATCCAAAATAATCTAGTAAAGGGAATGAGGAAAATACCCTTTCCTACGTGCTACAGAGCAGGTATGCTATTAAACATGCTGTGTGCCAAAGAGGAAGTGCTGGAAATCTGAATCTGTGACCTTTCAAATCAAGCACTACAATTACTTGGTTAGAGGAATCGCAAAGCAGGAACGATGATTCAGACACTCTAATACAAAGAGATATGTTATGTCATGCACTGCAAAGTCTGTTACTGTTAAACAAAACAAGTTTTTTCCCCAAAGGGACAAGGATAACTGTAGCTATCCTAAAATGGTAAAAATAATTGTAGAAACCTGACTTAATATTTGAAATATTTTTTTGCAAAAGATTTCATGATTATACCATCCTCACAAAGGCACACACAGTCATAGAAGCTCTACTCTCACAAAGACTTCCAAAAGTGAAATTCACCAACTGCCACAGTGAGATTCAAGGTTCTTCCATTGCTGCTTTCCATTCCAATCTCTTCTCCCCTGACCCATCCCTGCACTCTTGTCTTCAAGAGTGGGAAGGATGTCCAAGGCAAAGGTACTATAGCACCTTCATTCACAGCACCCTGGAAGGGTTTATTTTCCCTGCATATCTTCCATTCCTCGTTCCTTTTGACCAGGTCAAGGATTGCAAACCTGGGCAACCACAGGACTGGCTTCAGCAACCCAACTTCCTATACAAAGAGTGCAGAGAGATTTCTGGAATCCTCAGGAAAAAACTGGCTGCCAGTGGGAATTACTGGAGAGCAAGCATCATTAATCCCCCTTGCTAGAGTATGTGAACAGAGTACTCCCAACACTGACTAACTTGAGGAGAAGTGGACTTAGCCCTGAAACCTGGACTTTCATAAGATCTACCAGTGAACTTTGCTTGCTAGTTGCATCTAATGCAAGCTCAACATTAACTTTAGAAATAACATTTGCTGAAGAAAAGGTTTGCAGTCAGAGCAGTGAAACCTTTTACAGGGAAAATAAGCAGCTCTGCAAAATTTGATTTCTATCATCTACCAAGTCTGAATAACCCCAATGTTTTTCCATCTTAAGTTTCCTCTGCTCTGAACAAAACATTGTTCTGATACCATGTTTGAACTTATTTGATCCAGTATTCCAGCTGTAAGAAGCACTGGATCAAATGAGTTTATCTATGATATCGAAATGACACCTGGTAGAGAATAGGAGAGAGACTTAAGATTTTATTTGTAAAATGTTAAGGGGAACTCTTCCCACTGCTCAAGGTATAAAAAGATGACAAGAGGAACTCAACAGGGCGGGCCAATGTGTCATGACACCTCTAGACACAAGTATTTAAGGGGGGCAGTCTAAGTGACATGTCCACATGGCATGCCCTTCCCCACAGCATGGCCTGCTATCTTTTCTGCAGGCAACACTGGTGTGCTTAAAGCCTTGGGGGCTATTTTGCATAGGCCGCTGGCGCGTGCAGAGCCCCGGGACGCACGTAAGTCCCGGGGCTTCATAAAAGGGGCGGGAGGGGGCGTGTCGGGGGCGTGGCAGAATGATGCGGCATTTCGGGGGCGTGACGCGGCATTTTGGGGACAGCGACGTGGGCGTGGTTTCGGCCCGGGGTGTTCCGGGGGCGTGGCCGCGGCTTCCGGACCAGCCCCCGGGACCGGAACACGGAGCGGGGCAGCCGGCCGGCAGGCTTAAATCATGAAACAAAGGTAAGGGGGGGGTTTAGATAGGGCTGGGGGGGTGGGTTAGATAGGGGAAGGGAGGGCGAAGGAAAGTTCCCTCTGAGGCCGCTCCGAAATCGGAGCGGCCTCGGAGGGAACAGGCAGCGCGCGCTGGGCTCGGTGCGCGCAGGTTGCACAAATGTGCACCCCCTTGTGCGTGCCGACCCCGGATTTTATAAGATACACGCGTATCTTATAAAATCCAGCCTACTTTTGTTCGCGCCTGGTGCGCGAACAAAAGTACGCAATTGCGCAAATTTAGAAAATCTACCCCTTGGTGTTCATCTTTCCGCACCACTGTCATGCAGATTATTAGGGATGCAAGTAAAAGATTTTGGTATATAGAGCAAGCTGTCTGTTTGCTGGTTTCCTATGTAGCATATCTACCATATAATAACAGTACTAACTGCCAAGACTCAAACATCAACAGCTCAACCTATAAAAAGGCAACATTGCAAATATTATAACAAGTGCTAGAATACCAATATAGTTCCTACTGGGAAAACAAAGCACATCAAACTGCTAAAGGACCCTACATAGACCACTAACAGAATACTTCACGTCTCTCACATGTAGAATACAGATATCTGAAAACAGAATAAGTGACCAGAAATTAGAAATAGAAACATATAGACAAAAATTGAAATGGAAAATTCAAGAAGTCAGACTCTGCATGTAACACTGGAGAAATACAGAGCCCAAGATCAGACTGTTGGCTTCAGGGAGGAGCAGTTATGGGAAAGAAAGTTACAGCATGTTAACAGTCCCCCTTCCTGAAACTAACACTTAGCACTTCTAAGTGACCCAACTGGCCACTGTCAGAGACAGGATGCAGGGATCCATGGACCATTGGTCTGATCCGGTTTGGTATTTCTTATGTTCCTATTTGCTAAATAGTGAAGCAGAGAACAAATAAGAAGAGAATAAATACACTTCCGTATTTAAAAAGTCCTAAAAACAGTGACATGCAATATACCAAAATTCTAAACTTCAATTAAAAACAAAATTCACCATCTGATGTAAACTGAGAATAATATGTTTTCTACCATTGCTTATACTGTTTTCAGTTTTTCTCTGCTTTTATCTCGTCTGTCTTTTCCTGATTCTTCGTACTGGGCCTCTTTTCCTTCTATGTGTCTCAATGCTTCTTTCTCCGTCTTTACCTGACACTTTGCCATCTTTTCTCTTTTTGCCCTCTCTTCCCTCCATCAACCCCTTTTCACTTTCTTCTAAATCTCACACCGTGTCGTGCAATGCTTGCTGCTCAAACTCTTGTTATTCTATCCCCCTTCTCATCTCTCAAACTTCTCATTTCTAACTCAAATTGCCCCCCCCCCAACCTTCTATCTCCCCTATCTCTTAACGTATTCCCCCAAAGCTACTTCTGCTTTATTCCATATTCCAAGTGTTCCCTCTATCCCTTCCTCCTTCCAATGTCCCTCTTTGTGGCTTCTCTCTTCCCAGTGCTCTCTTTGTTCCTGCCTCCCAGAGTCCTTAGGACTTTCTCCCCTTTTCTTCCTCCCAGCACAATTTCTCCATTCTCCTTCCAGTGACCTCCATCTCCCAACGCTTCCCTCTCCCACTCCTCACATTCCCTCTTCTCATATTTCTGATTTCATCATCCACGCCCTTAAAAAAAATCAGTTTCCCACTGCTCCATGTCCCCCCCCCCCAGTCCCTCTCTCACCACCCAGCCCATCTTCTCACTCCTTTCTTGTACTTTCCCCACCCAGAACTCCAAGAACGGTTTTTGTTCAGCTAACAAGGGGAACAGCATTCCCTTCCATTCTCCTTCAGTTCAAGCCCTGATCTGACAGCAAGCTCCCAACTGTTCTATCCTGAGCGTTGGTCTACAATACATGCTCTAAAATCACCCCTTAAATAAAGAAGAGGTGCTACATATTCACTCAAAATTGGCTAAGGAATCCATTTCCATAGTATTCGTAAGACAAAAACACTCTAAAAAATAAATGTTGGTGGATCCACTGTACATTTTACACCCAGTGTATGCTTTTGGGACTTTCCCAATTTGTATCCATAGTCTTCTGCTTACACAATACGGAGAAGCAAGAGGTTTTGGGGACTCTGCAAATATATTGGGCAAAAGAAAAAGAGAGAACATGGGCTCTGCAGTCCCAGGCCCAAGTAAAATTCCCCTTTTCCCCAAAACAAAACATGAGGAGAAAACAAAAGATAGGAAAATGTTTTCCCCCAAGGATGTCTAACACAACAGCTTCATTTTTCTATCTCATGAGAAAAAGAATGAGAGGCCACACCAGGGTGAGCTCCAGTCTCTTTCCCTGCAGATCCACACTGCTCTACCAAGGCAAATACAAATTAAAATTTTTTGAAGTTCTGAATGAAATACAGTAAATCAACTAATTAAACTAAACCTAAATTTTATCTGCTAGAATGGGCCTTCCCCTCAGCCCTTTTCTGATTAAATACTGCATAATGCAAAAAGCAGATGAACTGCTCTTGCTCTAGCTCAGGTTGAGAACAGAATATAATTTATTGCATTTTATATACTGAGATTTGTTGCCATTTCTGTGGTTGTCAAAATATAACTACATAAAAATCATAGTATATTAACCTGACTAAAAATTGAAGGGCTACGTGCACAGTTGCTCATAAAGCTGTTGCCTTAAATCAGTCCAGGGTTTGACCTAATTCTTCCGTTCTCAAGAGTGGATGTGTGCTGAAAATAGGCTCCCAGGTTAAAAATAAACCAAGCTGCATGGGATGGACTCCAACACAAGTTGAAACACCAGGCACTCATTGTAAAATGCCACATCTAAAGCTGTCAGCTTCAGGGTCTTTGTTACACAATGCAAATAGATCATAACTCTAATCTCTTACTATAGAGAATAGCCCAGAGGGAACTAACTAACAAAGGGCAATTCTCCTAAAGATTCTGGTGATATAATATAACTCAGGAAAGCTTAAAATGGAATTATAAGAGCTGCTCCCAAATACCCACTTTTAATTTTATTTTACTTAACATATTCAATCAATTTATATCCTCTGCCATGTCCAACACAGAATATGGTGAGTCAGTGTTTTGGTCCTGCAATCAGGCCTCTTATCTTAACTCTGACCAGATTCTTTTTGTGCTAATACACATGATGTCATGCCTATTACTCCTAATCAAATTATTATCTGAAGATAACCAAATATGGTAAATAGAAAGACATCAATATTCTAAATAGGGAAGCAAAAATATGTAATACTGTTTAAATGTGCAGATATTTGATTCATGTTACATAGATATTAGACAACACAACTTTTTCATAAACAAAACCCAAGAGCATAAAAGTTAAGGAAAGTATATTAGATAATACAGAAAAATAATCAGGTTGTTTAAAATTGCTTAATGTGTATAAAATGCAGTATATAATAGGGATGTGCAAAGCTTCGTTTTTGGCCCGCTGCGGGAAATCTCGTATTTCCTGCAGTTTGGGCCTTTAAAATTCAGGGAGACCTGAATTTCGGGTTAGTGCGCACTAACTCCCTGTTAGTGCGTGCTAACAAAACATTGTTAGCAAGCACTAACGGGGAGTTAGTGCGCACTAACCCTGTTAGTGCGTACTAAACCCGAAATTAATTTTTCCCGAAATTTCGGGAAAAATTCCTTCAGATTTCGGGCTCCCTGATCCAGGACGAATGCACATCCCTAGTATATAAAGAACACACAAGCAGAATATATAATTTAACAGAAGATAATAGGATGAAACTCCAAGGCTAAATGGACTAAACTTTCTAAAATGAGCTCTCATGGTTTTTGAAATGTTTCTCCAGCAGTCTCCTCTACGACTGGGCAGTAAGCCCTGCCTGACATTTCTGCTTTAACTATCAATGAGTTACTGGCACTTGAAAGAGGCAAACAGCTAAGTATTGGGGAGGGTAATTTTCAATCAATTTAAACTCATCATCTGAAAATTCCCATCCCTCATTCAGGCCGATCTAATAAAGCAGTGCGGAAAACAGGTGCTCAGTGTTGAACACCCACTTTTCTAATGCGCGCCCAGCCACCTCTCCTGGGCACCCGATCAAATATTTAAATGAGGGGTTGTGCTGCCAAGGATGCGCTAGGGACAAATGTGCACCCCCTAGCCCTCCTTGGCTGCGCCCCCTGGTGCACAGCCAGGGGTTAGGAAAATGGACGCTCGTTAATTGAGCGTCCCTGACTGCTGGCACACTTTAAAAAAAATATTTTGTATTTTTTTTTTACTTTCTGTCCTTTGTTCCTCTGATTTAATATCACCATAATATTAAGTCGGAGGAAGTACAGAAAAGCAGTATTTTCTGCTTTACTGTACACTTTTTTGGGCTGCTCAGTAATTTTCGCCATGTGAGTCAAGCACACATTTATTTTTTGGATTGAGGGAGAATAGCTAATAGCCTCATCAACATGCATTTCCATGTGATGAGCGCTATTAGTTTTGTAGGGGATTGGATGCGTATTTTGGACGCGCTAATCCCCTTAAGGAATAAGGGGTTGTGGACACACGTGCACTGTATTGAACTGGCCTGAATGTGGCTAAGCGTCCATACACTGTCCCACAAGACGCACACTTTTAGCTGCAGTTAGAGCTGGCATGTTTAGGCTGGAAAGGGGAACTGAACTAAGATTGTATTTTGAACTCTTTGCATGTTATTTTCCATGAAAATAACATTAGTGTTTGGGTACTTGCCAGGTTCTTATGGCCTGGATTGGCCACTGTTGGAAACAGGATGCTGGGCTTGATGTACCCTTGGTCTGACCCAGTATGGCATTTTCTTATGAAAAAAGTACCCACACAAAAGGCAGTCGTAAATATCCATTCTTACAAAGCACCCATGGTAAACTTCAAAAGGAAAGTATGAATAAAAGGCAGAATCTAAATCAAATAAATAAATGGACTTTTATTTAGTACAAATTCCACAGGTCTAAAGTACCTGCAGACATTTTCCCAATGCAAACAGTTTGAAAATTTGCCCCCAAAAGTCTTCATGTGTGACCTTTAGCCATAACCATCTGTGTCCACCATTCCTTCCTACAACTGTGCTATCAGCCATAATGTAATCATAATTTGTATTTCTATAGTGTTTTTCATCTTACAGAATTCCAACATGCTTTACAATCTGAACTCTTTAGAAACAAACAACTACTTATGCCTCAGAGTGTAGCTATAAATTTTACCTAATCTGTATGAAAGCAGCCAACAGGACGTGAAAGATGAAACATCATTACGCAGATACAATGGAATAAACTGCAACAGAGGAGGATGGAGATTTGTCCAGGGCTGCAGAGTGACAGCAAGCTTAGACACTTTCCTCAGCTCTTTCATTTGCAATTCACCAGCTTAGCTAAACAAAGAACTGTATAGACAATCATTCTGCAAGCAAAATGTCAGGACAACACTACCAGAAGAGAGTTTACAAAGTACCTATCAAAGGCTGTCAAGTAAGCATAGTGCTATAGTGCATGGCACTGGCTTCCTCTTGAAGATATAAGCACAGTCTCTGCCGACTCTTGGTTCTGGCTGGCTGAGCAGCAGGCATGAACCCTGACAATCTGTGCATGCATAGCCCTTTTAACAGAGGTAAAGCATGTGCATCATTTACAGCAATACTTTTAGGAGTGCAAATACCAACTATTCTCAAGGCAGAATGCCAGTAAGTTACGCATGCCATAGGGAAGTTTACAACATGTGCTTTGAAAAGTGAAATCAAATCTAGATAAACCACATAAATAAAATAACAATGAAATAGGCTTATTAAACATCATTGGGCCATGAAGGTCTGGTCTTTATGAGCAACTAGTTTTTTTTTTTTATACAAACAATTCACTTCATTGCTTATGTGATAACTGTAGTAACAGAGTTTGTCAAAACAAATTCTGTAAAGGTCATAGTGCAACTGGAATGTACATAAGAACATAAGATATACCATACTGGGTCATACCAAGGGTCCATCAAGCCCAGTATCCTGCCTCCAACAGTGGCCAATTCAAGTCACAAGTACCTGGCAAGAACCCAAACATTAAATAGATCCCATGTTACTACTGCCGGCAACAAGCAGTGGCTATTCCCTATGGATTAATAGTTTATGGATGTCTCCTCCAGAACTTATCCAAATCTTTTTTAAACTCAGCTACACTAACTGCCTTAACTGCATTAACCACAACCTCTAGCAACAAATTCCAGAGCTTAATTGTGCGTTGAGTGAAAACACATTTTCTCCAATTTGTTTTAAATGTGTTACTTGCTAACTTCATGGAGGTCCCCCAGTCTTTGTATTATGTGAAAGAGTAAATAACTGTTTTGCATAATTGCTATTCATTCACAATACAGGCACAACAGCATTTTAATTAAGATATTTAGTGCTTATTCGGCTACAATATAAGGAACCATGGGGCAGATGGTAGGAGTTAAATTTTAGCATGGGTTTTACTTAATACGTGCATTAAAAACAGGGGTCATTGTGGGATGCAGTAAGTTAATGGGATGCAAACTGAGCAGGAGTAAAACAGTGGGCTAAAGAAAAAAAGAGCACTAAAATGTGAGTTGACCTGAAACTCCACGCTATTGCGTAAAAGTGCTTTAAAACAGGAGTAAGGAGGTAAGTGCTTGAAGTTGGAATGCTTGTGACCAAAATGAACTTGCATGCAAGATTGGAACTGGGCATTTCGACTTGGGTACAATATCATATGCAAGACCATATGAGTAAGGCAAGCCTAATGAAATCAAAGGGTAAGTTCACTAGGACAGGCACCTATAGCTGAACAGTACACATTTTGCTGCTGTGCATTCCAAATGGCTATAGTTGCCTGTTCCAGAGAGCTTACCCTTTGATTTCACTTGGTATGCCTTGCTAAATGGCCTTGTTTGTGAGACTGTGCCCAGGTTGGGATGACCAGTGCCAATCTTGCATGAAGAACATTTTGGTCACACTACTTCCAACTTCAAGTACTTACCTCATTACTCCTGTTAATGTGCATTTTCAGGTTAACTCCTTGGCATGAGGTGGAGTAACAGGTAACTCACATTTCTGGTGAGCCATGCCTTTCTTTTTCTCTTTAACATTTATGCATGGCTCTGCTATAACATATACTTCTGGCTTTTGCAAAATAGTACTTACTCGTGTACATGCTACTTATGCCTGCGGCAGTAGCCTGGGATATACTTAGTGTTTGAGTACTTGACAGGTACTTGTAGCCTGGATTGGCCTCTGTTGGAAACAGGATGCTGGGCTTCATGGACCCTTGGTCTGACCCAGTATGGCATGTTCTTAACTTCCAAATTTTATATGCTGAAACCTTTTGAAAATTATCTCCACAGACACTAATATGCCCAATCTAGTTTATGCACATTAACAGCATTTTTAACATGCATAAAGTAGATTGAAAGAGTTTTCATGCAAAAACCATGTGCTTAGTTAATGAGCTAATCTACATAATTTTACATCACATTTTGGACATATATAAAATTGTGCACAAAATTTAGCTATTTACAAACAGGCCGATACAGTACAGTGCGCTCCGACGGAGCACACTGCTACCCTGCTATTGGACGCGCGTTTTCCTTTACCCCTTATTCAGTAAGGGGAGGAAAACGCACGTCCAACCCGCGGCACCTAATAGCACCCTCAACATGCAAATGCATGTTGATGGCCCTATTAGGTATGCGGCGGGATACAGAAAGTAAAATGTGCAGCCAAGCAATTTCAGAAATTAGTAAAAACTGCTTTTCTGTGCACCCTCCGACTTAATATCATAGCGATATTAAGTCGGAGGTCCCGAAGAGTAAAAAAAAGTAAATAAATAAATAAATTTGAATTTGGCCCGCGGCTGTCGGGCCGAAAACCGGACGCTCAATTTTGCCGGCATCCGGTTTCCGAGCCCATGGCTGTCAGCGGGCTCGAGAACCAACGCCGGCAAAATTGAGTGTCGGCTGTCAAACCCGCTGACAGCCGCCGCTCCTGTCAAAAAGGAGGCGCTAGGGACGCGCTAGTGTCCCTAGCGCCTCCTTTTGCCCGGATCTACCGCCGGACCTAATTTAAAGACTGCATCGCGCGCACCGGTGAGTGGCCGGTGTGCGCGCCGGGAGAGCGGGCGTTCGCCTGTTCTCCCACAGACTTTACTGATCGGCCCGAAAGCAAATAGCTAAAAGTTGCATGCTAAAAAGGCAATTAGTATGCGCTACCATTAATAATATATACAATTTTTTTCCCATTGATACACTGGCCTATATGAGGTCCATATTCATCTGCAATAAATAAGTTTATTTGCTTATCAGGCTAACTTAGCCCATATAATCAGCAGTGCGGCCGCTGAATCCAACTAAGTGGCAGCCATTGACCGAGGCCAATTATTAAAACCACACTACTTAATCGGATAAGTTGGAACTTATCCGGCTAAGTGGTGTTGAATATTGACCTTTAAATTTGCTGCCTACTTTGTGCTCCCAGCCCTACAGCTTGACATTCAAGTTTGAGAATATAACTATTTCCCTGAACACTGACATTTGATCCAAGGGTCTGCCCCTTGCAACTTTTATAAGACCAAGAGACTACAGTAAAATAGAAAACACATGCTTTCTGTGAACACTTTCCAGATCTTGCAGGGTTTTAAAAGACAAAGCGGAAAAGAGCATTAAAACTAATCCTACTTCTTAAAATTAAAACAATTTGGCACAGTGCAACTATTGTAATAACAGGAAAGAATGAGAAAAAAATAGCAGGAGAGTGTAACAGACATGGGCTTATCTTGCATTTTACTGAAAGCGGTACATGTTAAAATCTTAATGAGAAACTGTCAGTATACCTTGTGTATGTCAACGTGCCTTGGCTCACATCGACATCCATGTGAAAAAAGTGCTACAATAACCATTACAGTAAAATACACAATAGCTCTGTGTATCAAGGAAGCAAAACTGGAAGAGCAAACATTTGCTCATAAATGATGAAAGCTGCAACGCTTCTGGGAATTTACCTTCCTGAGATCTCCATGGTCACTCAAGTTGCTATATTAGGAAAGTATTTTGCTGTGATTGATGACTACAGGAAGGTATAAAAACCCTTGATGCCAGCAGCTATTGTTCAGAAGCATCCTGGACTTCATCTAGGAGCTGCTCCAAGCTCTATTATTGGAAACGGCTCCCTGTGCAACTACACTACTGACTATGTTCCATCCAGTCTGGACTTGACTTATTATTTGATCTGAAAAGAGCATCGACCACTGAAATTATCAAGTGCTTTCAAAGACCACAGCTGCAGCAATTAAGTAAACTACCCTGCTATAAAGAACAGACAAAAGGTAAGCTGTCCGTCTTATCAATTTAAGTCAGTGTGGTAATATAAGATTTTAAAAGTGGATTTATTAGGATTTAAATGACAGTGGTAGAATAAGTAGTATAGACAGTAAGTAGGCAAGATGTGTTTCATATTTTAATCTCTTAAACTTTCCCTCTTTCAGTAAAATTAAACATGCGCTAACTTGTTTGACGGAAAGGCTTTCTTTGTATAGTAACTTGTACTCAGCACTTACTAAAACTGATTGCACAGTTTATACCACAGTGTAATTAGAGAAAAAAATAAAGCAGTTTATAATCATGAATACAGTGCCACTATAATTTCAAGAAAAAGCAATATCATCCAAAATTAGTCACACAACTTGAAAGATCAGATGAGGTAAAACAGCTTATTAAAACCATGTATTTCTTATTTCTTGAGTTTTATGATTCAAATATAAAATATGATCAATTCTAACAGCATAAATTCTATCAGTTCTGATGCTAGTCTGATTCAGAACTCGGAACTAAAGTGTGGCACGTCCAGACGTCACATTAGGATCCTGGATTCATACCCCGAGGCTGTTGTGATACAGCAGCACTGGGGAAGACATTAACGTCAGGTTCTCTGTACTTAGACATTCAACACTACCTGCTTCTTCTTACAACAATAAGTACACCAAAGGAGAATCAGAACCCTTTACGATTAGTCTCCAAGGCACAATGGGTAAATGAATAGTACTTTTTCCTGTTTATTATAGGAATGCCATGTTTGTTTTCAAAACCGTAATAATACCCAAATGATTAAACTATTTCCTTATTTTTGTTTCTTCTCAGAAATGAGATCAAAGCTTGACATTTTTGTAAACTATCTGCCAACTATCTGCGAATACGCGGAGGAGGCTTCCCAAGATGAAACCCAGGAAAAGCATGAGGAGGCCAGCACCAAGACACCGTCGTCCCAAGCTCTGGACGAATACATAAAATCTATCCGGCAGCTAGCTCAGCCAACTTCTCTCTCCGAGGATGCTCTACGTATTCAACCCAGCGCTCAAAATAAACTACAAAGGAGGAATAATGTGAAGCATGTGCCTTCATTAAGAAATCATGAAAGCAAGACAGTGCCTTCCATGCATGGGACGTCATTGCAAGACATTAATATCCAGTTCCAGCACCAGACTTTTCTGAACAATACTGATCCCCTAAACTTGCTTTATGGATGCTATGAGAAAAAGACAAATAAAGAAAACAGTCCTTTGACAAGAATACCTGCTAATTTTCACTGTCCACAATCATTGACCACCACATGCAACCCAGCTTCAGCGGTGCACCCACAAAAACAGACTGAAATGGGGAAAAAATGCTCCAAGTGGGGTGTCAAATGCTGTGAAATGAAAGCCTGTGGAAATGCAATTCAGAAAATGGATGACTGTACAGAAACGTCAGGGAAGAGAAGTCAGGCTCAGAGACTCCATAGAAAATAGTAACAGCAGAGGGAGACTAAACAAGTCACAGAACCAACATTTGCCTGTTATTTATGAACTATGAGAGAAATGTAGATTTATTCTTCATATGTTTGACATGTACTGTAATTCTCTAATTTAGAGGAATCCTTCAATATGAATTATCTGTTTTTCACAGATTCTTGAAATAAAGGTTATAAATTAAGAAACTGCAAGGCTGTCCTGTTTTCTGCCAAATCAATAAATGTTTTTTTTTTTAAATGAATTAAACTCTTCACAGTGAAGTTTCAGAGCCTTTAAAAATCACTACAATTTGTTGTGATGTACAATTTGAAAAACTGACATCCAGAACAAATTATGCATCCATGTAGCATTACTACCATTTCATTTAATTCCCTTTCTTTCTCAGCCAGCACCGTGAGAGTCCATGGTAGGGGCCCACAGGCTACGACTCCTCAGAATTCAATACACATGCACCCGCCATCTCACCAGCCAAGTATCACTGTAGTGCAGGAGTCTCTTTTGCCCCCTAGGGCTGTCAATATGTTTGTGGTATCCCCAGCCCATTCTGACTGGATGAGCAAAAGCAGCTGGACCAAAAATCAAACCCAGATCTCAAGAATGACAACATGTGCTGCTGCTACTGGACCATGAGGCTGGCTCCAAGCAAGTCATTTAATTAGAAATAATATAAGTTGCTATAATAAACAGAATTGCGCCCCATTTAGGATAGGTGTTATCAACCTGCATCTTGCTGAAAATGAATGACTGTTATTTTAACATATGTGTAATAAAATTGCTTTTTTAATAGCTCTTACAATTTTTCAAGTGCACCACCAACAACTAACAATACATACACACTAGCATCATCATTAACTGGGAAGAGTTGACTTACCAGACTATTCTCCAAATAAGTGCCTCTGCCAGACAGCTTTATTCTTTGGTCTTTTGCAGTGTGTTAAGCCCCACTACATGTCTAACAGACAGACTATAAAAGTCGGCATCAGCCCATAGATAAAAAGAGTTCTAAAAGTTTAAGAATTGTGTTCTAAGCCTTTTTCAGGTAGAAAAAAAAAATAGTATTGCCCTTACAAATAAGCTGGATCTAAAGTAATTTTTAATATACATGAACAACCCCCAGTTTCTTCTTGCAACTCAAGGATAGATCCTGCAACAAAGTTTTTGAAACTCAGTAGTATATTTCATAAATTTGCACAGTAGTGTAAATTAAATAAATGTAAATTTTATTTTACATTCTAAAAGTAAAGTAATTTCACATTTATTTAATTTATTTCTATTTACTTACAAATGTTTATATACCGCTTTTACAATGTAAAAATTAATCAAAACGGTTTACATACAGAACATCCATGATAAAAATGCAAAAACCAGAGCAGTATAATATAAAAACTAGATAATAACAAAAAACAAGGACGGTAGGACAAAAATAAAAACTAAAAATGATATCCAGTCTTAGTATTCAGAATACCAAACCACACACATTGTTAAAAGAAATAACTGGAGAACGGACGAAAGATGATAATCGAGAGTGGTTAAGTGTGTTCTGATGCAAAAGTCTCAAAAGTAAATTGAAATTGGTATGTTTTTAACGATTTCTTGAATTATTGTGAGTTTGAAATCTGACGAAGTAAATATGGTAAGGAATTCCAAATAGATGGACCTGCAACCGAGAAAGCTCTTTTTCTAGTGATGTCCAGCCTAGCAAGACTGACTGAAGGAACATCTAGTAGGTTTTTATTAGGGATCTTAAGTGTCTAGTTGGTTTATAAATTCACAAAATGGAGCAGAACCAGGTTGAAGATGGGTTGTGAATGAGTGAATTTGTATGCCTGGATCATGTATTTTGTGATTTCTTAGGGATTTTTGGGTGGGGGAGAAAGGGATCTCAGTGATGGATGTGGTGAAGGGGGATATTGGGAATGGAAGATTGGGAGAGGATGATAAGGAGAGGAAGAAGAGAGGGTTAGTTAATCCCCATACATTATGCCTTCCTCTCCACACTAATCCTCCCCCCTGCCTCACCAGTCAGCAGGAGGAGGAAAATGCCACCTAATGTCAGATCTCTTTATGGCGTCCCACACATTCTGACCTGGTGGCAGAGGAGGAGAACATGGTCTGCGTTGCACTCTCCTCCTACTGCCGGCCAGTGGGGCAAGAGTGTGGGCTGGCATGGAGTTAGGGGAAATGGGTAAGGAGAGACGTCACCAGCTTCTGATCTGGTTCATCCTCTCATGGTCAATCCTTGCAGGGTTTGCTAGTTTCCTTTGATTCAGTGGGGAACAAGAAAACCTGACAAGAGCTAGATTTTGCATCCTTTCCCACAGAGAAGCGGGGGGGCTGGGGGGGGGGGGACTCTGCCTATACATAGTGTGGTTATCATACATGGGCTGGATTTACTTTGTAGTATTCTGGAAAATAAGAAAAATAGATAACACGCAATTTATCTCATTGTATTGAGTTCAAAGATAGCTTTATAGATGCAGTTCTGAAACATAATGCATAATAATCTTCAGAAGGATAGCCATGTTAGTCTGGTGTAGCAAAACTGACAGGAGTCGGTGGCACCTTATAGACTAATTTATGAGCATTCTATCTTTTCACACTTACCTTAGTTGTCAGTAGCCTATACCATAATGCTATTAACACTCGCTCCATACCATGTCCTACCTAATTCAATGCCTTCTTTTTGTTTTATATATATATATATATATATATATATATATATATATATATTTATTTATTTATAAAACCCATTTCTTGTACATCACTTCATGCATCTAATGACATGGACTCTGTCCTTAAAAGCTCATGCTTCAATAAATTTGTTAGTCTATAAAGTGCCACGCGGCTCCTTTCAATATCGTGTAATAGATTCATTAGAATTCTCTGTATATTGGCTAATCTTCTGGTTGAAACTTGCTTAATCTGTATTTGATAAAGGTAAATGTAAAAAACAAGGAAGTGAATTCTTGATCATGGGCAGTGTAAAATCATTAAAAGCAGCAGTGTAAAAAAAACCCCAATAATTAAATAAATAATAATAATAAAATATATATATATACTTAAACCCACAGACACATACACAAAATTGAAGCCAGTAGATGGCAGGCTTTATGATACTAAGCTGACTGAAAAATCAAGGCTGGAACAGTATTTTCCAACCTTTTAAAAGCCAAGGCACACTGACTAACAAAAATGTTGTGTGACATACTGACTTCTATGGATCAGGCAGTGTAGACATGGAGAAGGCTCATATGGCTAAAGGAAGAGCTAGGGAAGCACTGAAATCCTTCTTTTCTAATTTTTATATCAAAGAGTGAAAACGGCCATAGACACATATGAACCCATTTGGACCAGCTCCCTCTATATACAAGTGCATGGGAGTGGGTCAGAAAATGTAGGAAGCAGCCAGCTTTGAGTAGAAGCTTCTCTGTTGGTGGCGTTACCTGGATCCATGGGTTGGAAGCGTAAGGGCCATTTGAGAGTTTTTTCAGTGGCTCCTTCCTCTACTGTCCTGAGGCCGATCAATTTTCACCCAGGGACCATGGCGTCTACTCTGGTGCAGAAGTCATTTGGGGCACCCAGGGAGGAAGAAGTTACTTCCTCCAGCACCTGCAATTTTTCGCATGGCATGGTAGTAGAGTCTGTGCACCCTGATGAGTGTTGCGACCGTCGCTGCCCGACGTCTCCACTCCACCCTCCTTACCTCTTTGGCGACTCCTCCTGCGGTTGACGGACGTTTGGCTGCTGCGGCGTCTTCCTGCTGTCCTCTCCGGCATCCCCGGACCGGCTTGGGTGCTGCCTCCCGCCATGCTGTTCAGCTGCCTAAGGATGCGCGCACCGCACGGCCCTGCTTCAAGTACCTTCAGTGGCACGAACCTCAGGGGCGTCCGCCTGTGATTATGTCATGCATCCAGGATACAAATAGCCTACGCGATTGCTAGCTTATGAGTTAGCAAGGTACAGAATGGAAAAGGTTGGAACTCCTTCGGATGGGATTCGCTCTCCGAACCTAGCTACTCTGCCTCCACTTGGACTACTCTATTGGGGTACCTGCTCCTCGGGGGCCTCTCTCTCTTTTCTCTTTCAGGTCGCTATCTGGAACCAGTACTCGCTCCTCGAGGGCCCATGTTCCTGGACTCACTACCTGGACTTCACTTCTGCCTGCAAGACACCATCTATGAGTTACCATCTATCTCTCTCAGAGCTATTCCCTGGAACCAGGTACTCGCTCCTCGAGGGCCTGCCTTTACTTCAGCTCCTGTGCTCCATACTGAGAGACTGCTGCGTGAGTACATTACCAACGAGGTTCTAATCCTGAACTCTGCATTCCCTGCTGCTACTCACGATATCAGTTTTTCTCCTCTACAGCACAGCCATTGTGGGATCGCTGTTCCAGAGCCTGAGGGACTACAAGCCCAGCCAGGCTATATTCCAGCTCTCTACCACCACCTCCGGTGGCTCACCATTACTGTCTAATAAAAGATCTGATTGTGTGTGTGTCCTAAGCTGAGCCTGACCTGTGGCCCCTGACGGGACCTTCCCCCGTGGGTGTGGTCATCTGCCACAGAGTCCAGGGGTCCACCCAAAATTCTCACAAACAATAACAATGAGATCAGCAGTTTCCCGTTAGCACATTGTTGGAAGCATGCTACTTGTAAGTTCTACAAGGAGGATCGTCGCATGGTGGTGATCCAAATCCTAGAGGTAATATCAAGATCCTTACAAGAAATGGAGTTGGAGTAGTATCCAAGACCCTGTTAGCTCCCACAGAAGCTTCTGTAGTAGTTTGTGTGTGATAAATTGCAGGAGGCCCTTGCAAGACTGGAAGATTGGGCATCCAAATGGCAGATGAAATTTAATATGGACAAGTGCAAGGTGTTGCATATAGGGAAAAATAACCCATGAATAGCTACACGTTGTTAGGTTCCATATTAGGAGCTACCAACCAGGAATAAGATCTAGGCATCATAGTGGATAAAAATGAAATTGTTGGCTCAGTGTGCTATGCTGCAGCAGTCAAAAAAGCAAACAGAATATTAGGAATTATTAGGAAGGGAATGGTGAATAAAACGGAAAAATTTCATAATGCCTCTATATCGCTCCATGGTGAGACTGCACCTTGAGTACTGTGTACAGTTCTGGTCACCACATCTCAAAAAAGATATAGTTGCGATGGAGAAGGTACAGAGAAGGGCGACCAAAATGATAAGGGGACTGGAACAGCTCCCCTATGAGGAAAGGCTAAAGAGGTTAGGGCTGTTCAGCTTGGAGAAGAGATGGCTGAGGGGGGATATGATAGAGGTGTTTAAAATCACGAGAGGTATAGAATGGGTAGATATGAATCGGTTATTTACTCTTTCGAATAATAGAAGGACTAGGGGGCACTCCATGAAGTTAGCAAGTAGCACATTTAAAACAAATCAGAGAAATTATTTTTCACTCAATGTACAATTAAGCTCTGGAATTTGTTGCCAGAGGATGTGGTTAGCGCAGTTAGTGTAGCCGGGTTTAAAAAAAGTTTGGAAAAGTTCTTGGAGGAGAAATCCATTAACTGCTATTAATCAAGTTGGCTTAGGGAATAGCCTCTACTAATATTGGCATCAGTAGCATGGGATCTACTTAGTGTTTGGGTACTTGCAGGTACTTGTAGCCTGGTTTTGCCACTGCTGGAAACAGAATGCTGGGCTTGATGAACCCTTGGTCCGACCCAGTATAGCAATTTCTTATGTTCTTAACAATTATTGTTCAAATTCAAGGATTTTAAGACAAACCCTCAATGTTTAGTGGTAATTTTGAGACTCAAAAAATAGAGATTGCTAAAATTAAGCAACATCTTCATACAGTGGAGGTCAAGATTCAGCAGACTTAATCCAGGGAAGAAGCGTTCAAAGACTCTAGTAATTCACAACAAATTGAAATCAGTTGAAAACACTGGGGTAGATTTTCAAAGGGTTGCGCGTGTAAGATACGCGTGCAACTCCCGAAAACCTACCCCTGCCTCCCCCTGCACGTGCTGAGCCTATCTTGCATAGGCTCGGCGGTGCGCACAAGCCCCGGGACGCGCGTAAGTCCCGGGGCTTGAAAAAATGGGCATTCCGGGGGTGGGGCCGTGGGCGGGGCACCGGCCTGGGGGCGTACTGGGGGCGGGACCGAGGCATCCGGAACACCACCGGGCCGGGGATGGAGAGCCGGTGCGGGCTAGATAGGGGAAGGGAGGGGAAGCTGCAGGGGGGTGGAAGGAAAGTTCCCTCCGAGTCCGCTCCAATTTCGGAGCGGCCTCGGAGGGAACGAAGGAAGGCTGCTCAGCTCGGCACACACAAGTTGCACAATTGTGCACCCCCTTGCGCCCGCCGACCCTGGATTTTATAACATGAGTACCACTGCGTGCGCATTTATAAAATCTGGCCTGTTATGTGTAAGCATAATTTATATTTAATTAAATTTTCCTAGAGTTTCTTCTATCACAACTTTGGAAATGTTCAAGAAATGTATTACAGTTTTATTTATTTATTTATTTAAAAGTTTTTATATACCGCACAAATGGATAAAGTATATCCGTCTAGGCGGTTTACAAATGTTCAAAACACATGCATAATTTTAAAACAAAGATACAAACATTTATAAACAAGACGAAAGTTAAGTACAGTGCATATAAAATGGATTGTGAAAATATTATTGTAATTGAAAAGCTTGAATGAATAAATGAGTTTTCAGTGATTTTTTAAATTCTCTGCGATTGGAAGTCAAGCGGATACAGTCTGGTAAAGTTTTGAAGGTGTTGACTCTATTCTGCCTCTTTCCAGGGTCTTTTACCTTCCTTTGTATTAATGTCATGAAGCTGAGGGGAAAGTTCAGCCTTCTCAAGTTTCAATGGGTGTTCTGCATTTAACTGGGTTCCTGGGGAGATTGGAGACAGACAAGGTTGCATTGGCTACTATGGTTATTATTTGTGTACTTCAGCCTGATAGAGACAGATTATTGATGAGTACAATGGTGGATGAATGTATCTTAGGACAGGGTGAGGCCCCTGGAGCAGGAGTCTTCGCCTGAAGCAGCCTCCATTCCCCGCAAGTTGAGCCCTTGGGTTCAGGTGGTTGCCAGGTCTTTTCAGGTGCAGGCAGGACAGATACATGGATAGCACTGGGGAACCAAGGCAGGGCCGGAGCAGAAGCTAGCAGCTGGAACAGAAGACAGGAACCATGAAGCCAGGAACACAGGAACAAGGCCAGGTGATGGATGAACTTGGAGCGAACTCTGTATGGACTGTTGGACCAGCAAGAGTGTGGCAGGCTGGGCTTCCTTATACATATACTGCTATTAGGAGCTACACCTAATGCTGGGCCAATGGGAGGCCTTCAGAGATGAGCCTCCTCAAAATTTCTTCTGTTGGTATATTTACCAGGGGATCTGTGGCTCTGTTGTTAAGTCCTCTGGTCCTGAGTGCCCAAGGCTGCTGGTTCAAACCCACTGTCCCTGACAATTGAGGATGTTCAAGGCCACTCTCTAAAATTCAAAAACAATCATAATAGGCTGATTATGTTTTTGAATTACAGGGTTTGAATATTTCCTGACCTCTTTAAGAAAACTCAGAAAAAGAGGTGGCAATTCTTTCTTTTGAAGCCCAAAGTTTTGAGGCATGGGGGTTTATTTTTCTATGATATCTTTGTAAATGTTTAATTATATTTCAGGGAATTAGGCATGTATTTTTCATACCTTCTCAACCTATGCTTTTCTCAGTAATAAGCATAATTAACCATTCAACAGTTTTGGCTATGGTGCAATTTGTGTCTCATTTTCTGGCTTTAATTTTCCTTTATATTGTGAATTATATTCCCCCTTATCCAGAAAAATAGAGACAAACTCAAAAATTCTTAGTCTCTATTTTTCTTCAGGATTGATATATTGTTTTTGTTCTCTGTTAGAAAATCTTTTTCATTTTACACTGGAGAAATTTTATGCTCCCCTGCCAGAGATGGAGATGGATCAAGTTGACGTCACAGTATACATAACCCTGCAGTGACCCCAGCCTGCCAGTATTCTCTTCAAAAGCAACTGTGGACAGACTAGCAAAAAACTTGATTAAAAGCAGATAAACATTTCAATACTTAGCCAACATGAAACACTGAGCTCAGACAAGAATACATTAATAACAGTCTAGGGGCTAGAGTAACACTTACCAGAAATCTCTGGAACACGTAGCCACACAGGAAGACAATAGTACAATCATAAGGCAGCCAAGGGCGGGAAGCTGAACCCATCTGTCTATATTAAGGAAAAGGAAATTATCAGGTAAGTAGTAATTTCTCATTTCCAGCACATAGACAGATGGGTTCAGGATCAGTGGGATGTACCAAAGCTACTCCTGAATAGGGTGAGAAGCTGCCCACGGTCCAGTCAACACCACATGTGCAAAGGCTGAATCCTCCAGGGCCTGCACATCTAGATGATTTTACCTGGAAAAGGTGTGTAAGGAGGACCACGTCGTAGCTTGGCAAATGTTGACAGGAGACAACAATCTAACCTCCGCCCATGACACTGCCTGAGCCCCAGTGGAATGACCCCTAACCTGAGCAGGCAACAGTTTTTCAGCAGCCACATATGCAGCCATGACTACCTCCTTAATCCAGAGAGCTATTGTAGCACCGCAAAGCTGGCTCATCCTGTTTACCTCCAACAGGAAGGACAAACAGGCGATCCATCTTTCGGAGAGGTTTAGAAACCTCCAGATACCTCAGGACACATCTCTAGAAATCCAAGGGATGCAACAGATGATATTCCTCCGCATCTCTTTCCTTATCCAGAGACAGCAAGGAAATGGACTGATTCAAGTGAAAATCTGAGACCATTTTAGGCAAGAAAAAGGAAACAGTACATAATTGAATCATTCCTGGAGTCACCAGAAGGAATGGTTCCCGACAAGGCAAGGCCTGCAGCTTGGAAATTCTATGCGCAGAACATAATGCCACCAGAAACACCATTTCAGGGTCAGTAAGTGCAAGGAAAGGGAACGCATCAGTTGAAACTTAGGACCCGCCATAAAGTCCAAAACCAGATTAAGACTCCACAAGGGTACCGGTACCTGTAAGGGAGGATGAAGATGTTTCACTCCCCTCAAGAAACGGCCACAAGGATGTGACGATAAGAATTCACCATTCACTTGACCCCTGAAAAAGGCAAGAGCCGCTACTTGTACCTTCAAGGAATTAAGGGCCAATCCTTTATTCAACCCATCCTGCAAAAATTCCAGAATGAGCAGGATCCTAACTGAATGAGGAAACACTCCTTGATCCTCACACCAAGCCCCTAACATTCGCCAAACCCAAACATAGACTAAGGAAGTGGAGAATTTTCGTGCATGTAACAAGGTGGCAATCACTGCACTAGAATATCCACACTTCAACAAGTGAGCCCTCTCAAGGGTCATATCATAAGACAAAATGTCAGATTTTCATGAGGACAGGTCCCTGCTGCAACAGATTCCTGTGTGCCGGAAGACGAAGGGGGGAGTCTACCAGAGTCTTTGCAGATCTGCATACTATGGTCTCCTGGGCCAATCCGGTGTCACCAAAAGCACCATCCCCTGTGGCCTTTGACCCTACAAACTATTCTGCCCACCATGGGCCACAGAGGAATGGCATGCAGCAGGTTGTCCTCCAGCCAGACCTGCACAAGAACATCGATACCCAAAGACTTCGGATCTCTCCTGCGACTGAAGAACTGAGGAACCTTTGCACTGCGAGAAGTCGCCAGCAGGTCTAGGAACGGAAAGCCCCAGCGATCCACTATCAGCGGAAATGCCTTGTCCAACAATACCCATTCTCCTGGATCCAGACTCTCTCTGCTGAGAAAGTGTGCTCTTACATTGTCTTTTCCTGCAATGTGCAAGGCCGAGATCTCCTGGAGATGCATTTCTGCCCATTCCATAAGTTGGTCTATTTCCTGCAACACTTGATGGTTCTTGGTTCCTCCCTGCCGATTGGATGTAAGCCAACGTCATTGCGTTATCTGACATTACTCGGACCACTCAACACTGCAGCCTGCCACTGAACTGCAAGCACATCAAAAGGACCAGGCAGGCTTCCAGCTGATAATGTGCAGAGAGACTCCTCTGAATTCCAGCGCCCTTGTGCCAATAGTTCCCGACAGTGAGTTTTCCAACCCTGGAGGCTCGCATTTGTCATGGGTACCAACCAGCCTGGTGAAGTTAGGGAAACTCCCTTTCTCAGATGATCCACTTGCAACCACTGGAAGTGAGAGCAGACTTCCATCAGCAGGTGATGCTAAATCGAGTAGTCCTGAGTCTGCGGGTTCCAATGAGACAGCAGGGAGCACTGAAGAGGATGCATGTGCACCCTCACTCATGGCACCACTTCCAGGGTTGCTGCCATCAAACCAAGTACCTGTAGATAGTACCACTCTGTCAGGCATATAGTGTTCACCAAGTGATGCAACTGCGCCATCAACTTCTGAATATGAGCTTCTGGCAGGAAAGCTTTGCCCTGCCTCATGTCGAATCGAACACCCAGATGCTTCAATGACTGAGATGGCTGAAGACTGTTCTTGGCTAGGTTCACCACCCAACAGGTCACCAGGTGGCTCTCTTCCAGAGACTTAGCCCAAATCAGCCAGTCATCCAAATGTGGGTGTACTAGGATCCCATCCTCTCAACTCTGCTGCCACCACCACCACCATAACCTTGGAAAAAGTCCTGACTGTGGTGGCCAGAGCAAAAGGCAGCGCCCGAAACTGATAATGGCACCCCAACATTGTGAAACGCAAAAAACATTGGTGCTGGAAATGGATTGGAATATGGAGGTATGCCTCTGATAGATTCAAGATGGTCAGAAACGCCCCCGTCTGCACATCCATTATCACTGAGTGCAAGGTTTCCATGCGAAAATGAGTCACCCGCAGATGACAGTTGACTTCTTTGAGATCCAGAATGGGACAAAAGGAGCCCTCTTTCTTGGGCACAATGAAATAAATGGAATATTGCCCCATATTTTCTTGAGACTTGGATACTGGAATCACAGCCCTCAACCTGAGAAGCCTTGAAAGCAAAGACTCTACCGTCGGTTTCATCTGCAGGGAGCGGCAGGGAGACACCATGAAAACATCCTGAGGAACACTGCAAAATTCTAGTGCATATCCTTCTCATATCAACTCCAGGACCTACTAATCTGATGTGATCTCGATCCACCTCTGATAAAAGAGAGAGAGGGGCATCCCCCTATCTCCTGTTCACGAGGTGGGTCAGATAACCTTCATTGGGAGGTTCGGGAGGTTCCACTGCCCGAGCCCGGTTGCTGTCTGGTCTGTCTGGGTTGAAAGAAATGAGTCCTACCAAAAGAACGAGTCCTCTGAAAGGTCACACCTTTCAGAGGACTCGTAGGGTTGAAAATGCTTGGATCCCTGAGAATGTCCTCTTATGGTAAAGGAGCGCGGCATCTGCTTCTTATCCTCTGGCAAGCAAGGAACTGGGGATTCGCCCCACTTACTGGCCATTTTCTCCAACTCGCTTCCAAATAAGAGTGAGCCTTCAAAGGGAAATTTTGTAAGGTTAGCCTTAGAAGTCGTATTGGCTGACCAATTTTTCAGCCATAACTGACATCAGGTCACTATTATTGAGGGCCACCCTTCTGGCCAAAGTGCGGACTAAATCGCAGCCCACATCAGCCAAAAAGGCAGATGCTGGCTCCATAACTGCCCTGTCAGGCTGCTGGCTCCATAACTGCCTCACTCCAGAGGCATCGACCTCCTGAGAGAGAAGTAAAAAAGAGCGAGCCACCAGGGAACAACAAGAAGCCACCTGCAACATCATTGCCACTGCTTCAAATTCCTCTTTAAGGATGGTCTCAATTCTCCTATCATGAACATCCTCCAAGGCTGCTCCTCCCTCTACAGGGATAGTCGTCCATTTGGAGACTGCACAAACAAGTGCATCCACCTTTGGAAAATTAAATGCTCTCTCGCCACTGGATCCAAGAGGTATAGCCCTTCCAAAATTCAGCCCCCTTTGAAACTAGCCTCCGAGCGCCACTCAAGATCAATCAACTCTTGAATGGCCTCTCTAACAGGGGAAAAAACAAGAGGCTTTACTCAAGGAAAACAAAATAGGATTTCTGTTTGGCTCAGAATTGGAATCTGTCCCAGGCACTCTCAGCATTTCAAAGTCTGGGAAATCAGAGCTGGCAGCTCATCTCTATAAAAGAACTGCAACATAGTCCTGTACGGTTCCAGTCCCAGAGGAATTTCCCCATCCTCCAGGGAGTCTGGATCAGTCTCATCATCCATGGCATCCAGGTCCCTAATGGAAGACCTTTTGTTGATCTAGATGTATTCCAGCATTTAACAGCAGTAACAGGCTGCAGCTTTGCCCTGGCAGGACTGGGTTGAGCTGAGGACTGTGCCGGGCTGAGGACTGTGCCTGAAGAAAGGACTGAAACCCCTGAAAAAAAAATTCTACCCAAGAAACGGTAGAAGGATTTGACCCAGGAGGCACCTGAGCTGCGCCCACTGAGCTACCTTCCCCCGCTGACGAATCAGTTAAGGCAGTTCCAAGATTGGGCATTCCTCATGACACATCTTTAACCAGTCCCTCATCAGGCTGAGAAGAACCAGGCTTAGTAAAATCAGAGGAAGATAACTCTCCCTGAACCTCCAAACAGCACTGGTACAAGTTAGAGGGCACACCAGGCTGAGATGCCCGAATATGACAGGCAGCGCATAGGGAAATTCGCTTCGGTTTCTTAGCTATAGGCGCCATTCTCCTCTTTCATTTTTCTTCTTTTTACTTTTATATGCGCCCAAACATTTTATGCATCCAAGACTTATGCGTCACAAGGCTGGGTGTCCCAAAGATAAGTGCACAACCAATTCACCCCAAGTTAAGCATCTGGTTAAGTGCCTACCTAGCCCAGATGCAGCTTAATCTGGATGTCCAACCCGACGCCCACCTAGGTGTCCAAAACCTGGATGCACAACCAGATGCACTGCTTGAACCAATGCTCCTGAAGAGGGCAGTCGAGTGCACAGAGAATGAGCGCGAAATACCACTGCGGCCTACCACACAGCACCCAGAAGAAAAGCCTAAGAGCAGGGCCTAGCCCAAAAAGCTGCCCACGTTCCTGAAACCTCCCTCGAATTGGGATGAACATCGAAACGGCACTCCGAGCACAGAGAATGGGTAAGAAGGAAACCCTCGCAAAAAACCCTCTTTATGCATCTCTCTCTCTCTATATATATATATTTTAAACCTTACCTGAACTTAGCCCTTCCAGCTGAGTATAGAGATGGTCTCCGGCTGAGGGGAGAAAGGGCATTTACTGTCACTGCCATGCTCGGCTTCCTGCATCCGCTGCCTTTCAGCTATTTAAATCAGCTAAGCCCATGCCGGCTGAAAACCAGCTACTCGACCAAGGCACTCATCTGAGGGACCACAGAAATCACTTTAGGAATTCTCAACTGGGGGAGTGATCATTTGCACCGCAGGAGAGCGGGGCAAATTAATTTTTCTTTATATTTCTCCTTCCATATCCAAAGCAATCCCCAGTAGTGAGATGCATGTCCACTAGGGATGTGCAGAGGGACGCCATACGTTGCATTTGGGATTCGGATTCGTCAGGGGGCAGATACGTTGCATTCGGCCGTATGGAACCCCGATAAGTTAATACGTCGATTTCTATTCGTTCCTCCGCTAAAATTAAATTAACTACAACACCCCCCACCCTCCTGACCCCCCCCAAGACTTACCAAAACCCCCTGGTGGTCAAGCAGGGGGTCCGGGAGCCATCCCCTGCACTCACACCCTCGGTGCCGGTTTCAAAATGGCGCCGATAGCCTTTGACCTACTATGTCACAGGGGCTACTGGTGCCATTGGTCAGCCCCTGTCACATGGCCATCGGCACCATCTTGTGCTCCTACCATATGACAGGGGCTGACCAATGGCACCGGTAGCCCCTGTGACATAGTAGGTCAAAGGCTATCGGCGCCATTTTGAGTACTGGCATCCGACGGCCGGAGTGCAGGAGGTCACTCATGGACCCCCGCTGGACTTTTGGCAAGTCTTGTGGGGGTCAGGAGGGTCCCCCAAGACTTGCCAAAAGTCCCTGGTGGTCCAGCAGGGGTCCAGGAGTAGGTCAAAGGCTATCGGCGCCATTTTGAAACTGGCAGCTGAGGGTGTGAGTGCAGGGGATGGATCCCAGACCCCTCGCTGGACCACCAGGGAGTTTTATTAAGTCTTTGGGGGGGGGGGTGTCAGGAGGGTGGGTCTTTGTTTAAATTGGTTTCTTTAGGTGGCCGAATAATTCGGCGAAGATTCGTGTATTCGTGGGGAATCATGATACATTTCGCTTCCCCACGAATACAACGAATATGGCCACATCCGTTGTGGATTACCAATACGTAGGGACCGAATGCACACCCCTAATGTCCACCATCTGCTGGAGACAGAGAATACTGGCAGGCTGATGTCACTGCAGGGATATATATATACTGTGATTTCAGTTTGTTCTACCTCCATCTGCCGGTAGAGGTGCATAACCCACTGGTCCTGAACCCATCTGTCTATGTGCTAGGAAAGATTCACTTTTCATTTCAGTACCTAGCTAAGCTTAAGATCACCTATGTTGATAAGACAGTGATTTACAGCACACCTGATAAAGCTCAGCAATTGTTACAATCCCTATGTTAACCGTAAGCATCTTTAAGTGACTTTGCTGCTTCGGTGTTTTTCATTTTGCCTTTGCGCAGTTATGGGTCAAATATGGTGGATGACTCGTCAGCTTGGTTGGGCCCACTATACTGGTTCTGTGGACATTTACATTGAGCTTTGCATGGACCCTCGGAAGTGCCAGGATTTGGGTGTTATGCAATGGTGGGGAAATGGTGCTGAGCGCTGAATGTTATGATTAGTGCATCTAAAGTCCCCCCTCTGCAGAGACGTCATGATAATAACTATCTGATGAAGGACAAGCTTTGTTCACGGCTCTTTGTTAAACACTCGCTACAATCCCTGTTTCCCCAGTGGTCAAATATTGAGCTGATTGTTCACCACATAATTTTATATTCTTTTTTCCTTTACTCTACTTGTTTAATTGCTTCTTTAGCTGGGACTTTATTCTTACTCTTGCATATATGTCAGTGCCTGTGGAGGTGTGGGGTGGAGAGATCTTATAGCATGACTCAGGTGATTTACCTCATGCGTGGGGATGTCCCAATATTAATCCATCCTGTTATGAGAACATTCCACTTTATAAAGAAGCAAGACAGAATGAGGGTCAATTTCAGATGGCATGCAGATACAAAGCTTCCTTTCGAAAATCCCACAGCCGCAATGATGCTGGGGTTTTCTTTTTTCCAGTCTTTCAAGGAGAAACTCCCCACTGAGAATCCCTTTGAAAACTGCCTCCCAATGTGAAAATGAAGCTGGTTGGCTGAAATATAGAACTAATCAACAAAGGAGTTCTGCTTTACCAAATTAATAGTTCAGGATACTCCTGTCAGGTGCTGCACTGAAAAACGCCACGACTTTCCTTTTAAAACAGACATATTTCAGCTGGTAATAGCAATATTCTATGGATAAGCATTTACTGTCAGTTAGTTCTCAGAGTTAAAGGTCCTTGATTATGCCTCAGACTAAGAATAATTGTCAGTAAATGCCCTGTCCTTTGGAGATTATTCCTTAAAATAACATCACCCACTTCATGAGCACTTTTACAAGAAGAATTCACTGAGTGAGATATGATCTCATATTCATTTAAAATATACAAGTGAAATGCACGTCTTACCTCTCTGTGCCTTAGTTGGAAGCTTTTTCCCTCATGGTAACAATTATATGTTTTTAGCAGAGATAATAGCTCAGACCTAGAAACAAAAATGCATTCATACATTTTAACGAACAAGAATCTGTACTGAATCTACACTACATTCTGTAAGTTTAAGCTTCTGCAAACATTAAAAAAATAGAAATAAGTGCTTTACTTTAAAGTTAGGAAGCAAAGTTACTTACCTGTTACAAGAATTCTCCATGGACAGGAGGATAATCAGCCACCCAAGGTGCTGATGAGTAAGTCCTAAAAAGTGCTGGTATTCACTGGACTTCCCACCCAGTCACTGACATGGAGCCCCCTCAGTCCTATATAATCCCTGTCAGTGAAGGGCCCAATCATCAGGCAGTGAAGCGAATACATATTAAATGCTGGTCCAGCTCTCAGCTGTGCCAGAATTTACAATTCAAGCCAGTGAAAGGAGGAAAAGCCTCTCCTCCTTCCCCCTGGCTTATGCAGGAACTACTGGGGGTTGGGGATAGGGGAAGGCAGTCCAGGGGTGGATTTGGGGGAGGGGGCAAGTAAGGGGCTGGCTCGACCTGCTAGAAGGAATGATTTCTAGGGATCGGGGATGGTAGTTGCCCAGCCATTTGAATTATTTGTGAGGTGTTTTTTTTCTTGGGGGGGGAGGGGGGAGTTTGTTCTCTGGCTAAATGTAACTTTTGTTTTACTGTCCAGAGTCAGCTGGAGGACTTTAGCTAGCGAGCACAGATACTCAGTGCTAGCCAGGTAAATGCAAACCATGTCCTGAAAAGTCCCCGCGCCCTGCTCCTTTTTCATCGCAGTAATGACTTACACAACTAAAAACATAGCCATTCAGCAGGGAAGGAAATTTAAAACATGGCTTTTGTCTGGCTAAATCCCAAATTTAGACAAACACAGAAACAGAATTCAGACGGCAGAAAGAGACCATAAAGTCTATCTAGTTTGCTCATCCACAATTACTCATCTCTACAATCCCTACCACTCCATCAGACATCCTCTGGGCTTATCCCATGCTTGCTTGAATTCAGATACTGTCCTTGTCTGCCCCAACTCCACTGGGAGGCTGTTCCATGCATGTTCCTCCCTGTAAAGAAATATTTCCTAAGATTATCCCTAAGCCTACCCCCTTTCACCCTCATCCCTGAGCCTCCTTTCAATTGGAAGAGGCCTGCCTCCTGTGCATTAATACCTTGAAGGTATTTAAATGTCTCTACCATATCTCCCCTATCTTGCCTTACTTCCAGATCTTTAAGTCTTCTCTCCACATGTTTTATAATGAAGACCACTGACCATTTTAGTAGCCACTCTCTGGACTGTCTTCATCCAGTTTATAAACTTTTGAAGATATGGATTCCAGAACTTTTCACATTATTGCAAATGAGGTCTCACCAGGGGTTATATAGGGGCAATATCACTTACTTACTTACTTACTTAACATTTTTATTTACTTAACATTTTTCTATACCGTCGTTTGGTGGGGACCGTCACAATGGTTTACATTCAGGCACATAAAATGAGGCTAACGTATCTTAAGTTACATAGGTGCCATTTAGGGTCGGTAACATAGTTTGTACATGAAAAAAATTGGTAGGTGTAATGAGTCATTTCCGATTCACATTCTTACAGTTTAGGTTACTAGATTACCTTTATCATTGTACTTTCATCCTTCCGCTGAGCATTAAAAAATGAAACTTGGTCTGATTAAAAATACACACAAAGGGGGGAATTTTCAAAAGCAGTTACATGCGTAAATGTAGCTACTATTGTAGCAATTTTCAAAAGCCATTTACTCAAGTAAAGTGCACTTATGTGAGTAAATCCTATAGACAAGTCAATGGCATATATTGTAGCAATTTTCAAAAACCCACTTACTCAAGTAAAGTGAATTTACTCCAATAAACCTGGTTTTTACTCGAGTAAATGCTTTTTAAAATCAGGCCCAAAGATTTTTGCAGACCATTCCTCTTTCTAGGCACCCAAGCATTTTCTGTTTTTTGTTGACATTTTATCCACTTGTTTGGCCACCTTAAAATCATAAGATAAGGTCACTCCCATATTCTGCCCTTGTTTCATGCTTAGAATTGTATCCCTACACTGGACCATTCCCTTGGGTTTAGTAGCCTGAATGCATCACTCTGCATTTTTAATCTTTAAGTTTTAGCTGCCAAGGCTCCAGGTCATTTCTCAAACTTGCTAGATCCCTCCATGTTGTAGATTTTGGTATCATCCTCTAAAAGACAAACCTTTCCTGATAGTACTTCTGCAATATTGCTAATGAAAATGTTGAAAAGAACCAGTCTAAGACCAGTCCCTATGACTCAGTCACATTAGGGCTTATATCAAGGGTACTCAATTTACTTATAAGTTGCCTATGTCAAACTGTGTCAAAGGCCTTACTGAAATCCAAGCACATGACATCTAGTGCTCTTTCTGATCCAACTCTGGTCACCCAGTCAATGAAATTAATAGGATTCATCTGACAAGGCATACTTCTGGTAAAACTATGCTGCCTCGGATCTTGCAATCCACTGGATTTCAGAAACTGCACTACCCTCTGTTTTAGCAACAATTCAATTAATTTACTCACCACTGAGTTCAGACTAACTGGCCTGTAGTTCCCAGCTGGGATCTATCTCCAGAACAACTCCTGACTCTAAAGAGGCACTGACAAGGTCGTCCAGCTAGGGATATGCAATTGTTTAGGATGAATTAGGCAATTTGAACAAAATTGCCTAATTCGTCCTGGTTCGGGGAACCCGAAAACCGAACCAAATTTTCCTGAAATTTCAGGAAAATTCGGTTTTTGGGTTAGTGGGCGCTAACCTGTTAGCGCCCACTAACCCGAAATTCGGGTCCTCTGAATTACAAAGGCTCGAACCATGGGAAATACGAAATTTCCTGTGGAGGGCCAAAAACGAAGCCCGAACCAAAAGGTTCGGGCTTTGCATATCTCTACAGCCAACAGGACTGCCAGAACTTCTTTAAATTCCCTTCATGTTCTCTGATACCTCCCCATCCAGCCTCATCGCTTTACCCACTTTTAGTTTAGTTGGCTGTTCTCGAACACAGTCTTCTGAAAATCATTTGAGGTTTTACCTCACTTCCAATTCTATTTTTGTCCATTTTCTGTGGGCCTGCCCTTGGCTCTTCCTCAGTGAACACGGAACAGAAATATTTAAGCAATTCTGCTTCTTCTGCGTCGGACTTTTCATATTACTCCCCTTCAACTCGTAGTCTCACAATGCCACTTTTGCACTATCACTAGCATAGCTTAAAATAAAAAGTCTCCCCTCCCGTTTTACCATATTTGCTATTTTTTCTTCCATTTGCATCTTCGTTCTCCTATTTTCCCAGTTTCTTTTAGCTTTTCAAGATATTTCCTATCTTCTTCTTTCTGCAGTCTCATGTATTTTATGAATACTAAGCTTTTCCGATCTTTTTAGAAAACCTTAACAGACTCTTTTTACCTTTATTTACTTTCCTAACAAAAAGGTTAGTTATCCTTACAATATCTTTCAGTTTTGCCCACTGCTCTTCTACTTCCCCTAGATTTTCCCAGCCAGCTAATGATTCCCTGAGGTATGCTCCATTTTAACAAAGTTAGTTTTTCTGAAGTTTAGGACCCTCAGTGTAGTACAGTTGAGGAGGATTCCCTCTCCAATGCCATATGGCTCTTGCTTGGCATGGATAGCATTTATGCCAAATCCCAGTGCTGGGACATCAGCATCCGTGCTAAATCATTCAGTGCCAATGCAAAGAACTCAAGTGTTAGTTCTGTCAGCACCACAGACAGTACTGAAGCCAGCACCTCTATACTTCCAATGTGTCAAATGAGGATCTCAAGTAGGGATGTGAATCGTTTTTCTTGCGAATTGAAATATTGTACGATATTTCTAAATTCATTAATATATCGGGTAAAAAAAGAAAAGATCACTTTTCCCCCTGAATTTTCATAAAAATTGTTTTTCGGGTTTATTTTTGTTATTTTTTGTTAATTTTGCTATTTTTGTTAGCGCGCGCTAACTCTCGTTAGCGCGCACTAACCTGAAAAACAATTTTTCACAAAAAAAACAAATGGGGATCCGCGGGAAAATGAGATTTTCCCGCGGCTAGACGATCCCGAAAGCGGGAACAATTGGGCACCCGATTCACATCCCTAATCTCAAGTATCTTCCTGTCCAGCTCTCTCTCTCAAATATTGCTGTGGCCAAAATTCAGGCAGTCTCAGTAGGAAAGGACATGTACTCCTGAGCCACCAAGGGTACAATACTGATGGCTTTGTATGGACTCTTGGATACCGTTCCAGCCGGGTCTCAGTATTAATGGCCGAGGCCAAAAAATAAATTAAAAAACCCATTTGGGAGAACAGATAGGCTGGATGGTCTTTATTAGCTATCATGTCTAAATTTCTGACTGCAGCATAGACAACACTTGAAGCCACAGGTCTTCTCAGACCCTGTGAGGAAAACAGACTAATATAAAAAGATGAAATAACAGTGAAAAAAAGGCCCACCAAGATCACCATACTCACCAAGAAGAGAAAACAATTCTTGGGGTAAGGTAAAGAGCTTGCTTCAGAAAAGGAAGTATTAAAAATTCAAAGACGTTAAGGGGCAATTTTCAGAAGTGTGTGAACGTGCAAAATCCACAGATACTTTTACCCTCTGATTATGCACCAAGGAAAAAAGTACCTACTTTTTTTGTAGATACGTTTTCCCAGCCAAAACTACACACATTGACTTCTCCTGGAGCCTAAATCTATCCCAGATATGCTTCCATGAAAATGTGGATGAAAGTACATGCATTGTGTAACATGCATATTTTTACCTGCATACAGGGTGGGCAATTTTACTTATGTAAGTAGCCATTTACAACAAGTTAATTCTTTTAAAAAATTGCCCTCTAAGAAGACAGATGAAATAACAGGAACAAACTGAAGAGGTCAGATCACAAAACAAAAATTGTTGAGAAGCAAACACGTCTATTGTTGTCCATGGTCAAAAAAAGACTGAGGGGACTCCACTTGTGTGGCTGATTAGTTCTGCTTGCCCTCTGAAAATACAGAGGCATCTACCATGCCCTTATTCCTACTCGATTAGCCAGAACACTTCCATCTACCACAGTGTGGGAGATCCTGTAGCATTATCTAGAGTTCCTTAAGAACATAAGAACATGCCATGCTGGGTCAGACCAAGGGTCCATCAAGCCCAGCCTCCTGTTTCCAACAGTGGCCAATCCAGGCCATAAGAACCTGGCTAGTACCCAAAAACTAAGTCTATTCCATGTTACCATTGCTAGTAATAGCAGTGGCTATTTTCTAAGTCAACTTAATTAATAGCAGGAAATGGACTTCTTCTCCAAGAACTTATCCAACCCTTTTTTTAAACACAGCTATACTAACTGCACTAACCACATCCTCTGGCAACAAATTTCAGAGTTTAATTGTGCGTTGAGTGAAAAAGAACTTTCTCCGATTAGTTTTAAATGTGCCACATGCTAACTTCATGGACTGCCCCCTAGCCTATTATCTGAAAGAGTAAATAACCGATTCACATCTACCCGTTCTAGACCTCTCATGATTTTAAACACATCTATCATATCCCACCTCAGCCGTCTCTTCTCCAAGCTGAAAAGTCCTAACCTCTTTAGTCTTTCCGCATAGGGGAGCTGTTCTATTCCCCTTATCATTTTGGCCGCCCTTCTCTGTACCTTCTCCATCGCAATTATATCTTTTTTGAGATGCGGCGACCAGAATTGTACACAGTATTCAAGGTGCCATCTCACCATGGAGCAATACAGAGGCATTATGACATTTTCTGTTTTATTCACCATTCCCTTCCTAATAAGTCCCAACATTCTGTTTGCTTTTTTGACTGCCGCAGCACACTGAACCGACAATTTCAATGTGTTAGCCACTATGACGCCTAGATCTCTTTCCTGGGTGGTAGCACCTAATATGGAACCTAACATTGTGTAACTATAGCATGGGTTATTTTTATTTTGAATTTTTTATATAACCGACATTCCTGTAAAGAATACATATCACCTTGAACTTATCACCTTGAACTTATCCACATTAAATTTCATCTGATGAGCTTGTATATGATGGATGACTAATGCAAAAGGGTTGTTTGGAGAAGGAAAATAAAAGATTGACAAGTTTTTCCAGAGTAAGGGAAGTTTAAATTGTATTTCTTTTGATGCTGCTGCTTATCTCTGCTGTCAATCCTGTGACTCATCCTTTTTTATGATTTTTATTGCGAATTGACTGCTGGTACTTCTCACCTGCTGGTGACTGAAGGATGTAATTCAGATACCAGCAGCCAAAAGAGGAAGCGGCCCGAAATGTTGCAAGGCTGTAAGCTTCATCCTCTTTCAGAACAAGGAAGGCGAGTGAGGGGGATTGGGCCATCGGGGGGGGGGGGGTTGCGGATAAGAAATAATGTGTCGTCCCACCTGCCACCAAGACTGTAAAGGGCAAGCGAGCAAAAGGGCCTCCATGTGCTTTTAAAAATGTTTTAATTAGGAAAAGGAGAGTGGGAGGAGTCATTGCCACTAGCAGCCTCAATTTTGGGGCAGGGCCATGGCCCCTGTGACCCACCCCGTTCCAATGCCTATTAGCCGTGGGACCAAGGGACAACAAGGAAGATGCCCATGGGATGGGAAGAAAATCCATGGGTCAGAGGCAAAGACAATAAGCAAGAGGATGAGATGTAGCAAGAGGGAGGAAAGGGAGGGACAGTGCTGGTATTGATTTGAGCAAGTAAGAGCATTATTTTCCTACCACTTTTTACTTCACTAAGTGAAGTGGCTGTTTCTCTCATGGATAGCTGTGTTTTTTCCATTATTTGTGGCTATTTCTCCCATAGAAAGGTGTATATATCATTCTCTAGAGTTGGCCAATGGGAAAAGTCACATATACTGTAGCTGCCAGGCAAGATTGTTGATGTCGTTTATGGAGAGTTTCTCTACGTTTTGATATGCTTTGTATTAATTAGTTAATTAAATAAAATTTATCTTTTTTCCTTTTATTTGCTTTTAACATTTAAATGAGATATGCACCAGACAACCCAAATAATGATGGTTTGTTTTCACTATACACACACACACACACACACACACACACACACACACACACACACACACACACACACACACACAGCTATACTTACTTCAGAATACATTTGCTGCTGCTGACCTTTACATAAGGGTTTGGCTGCTTTTCTTCCATCCTCTCTCTGCACTCACAAGGGATGAAGGACAGCTCCCTGCAAACCAAAACATACCTTCGTAAACTGATTCATCTCAAAAAGACTGCCAGTTTCACCAATATATGTAGAAAACTACAAAATAAAAATTAACAGGTGAATTTTAAAAGCCCTACGCGTGCCAAAGCCGGGAATTATGAACGTGTATTGGCCTGGTATGTGCCGCAGGGATTTTAAGAGGCACCTGGGTACATGCATATCTCCTGGTACGTGCGTAAATTTTTTTTCCATAAAAGGGGTTGGGCATGGACGAGACATGGGCATTCCAGGAAATATGAATGAAAGCAGCACATAAGTATTTAAGCACACCAGCGTGCGCCAGGGTCCCTATCTGCATAACTTTACTTCTGCTATGGATGGCGTGTAAGTCATTAAACAAAACAAAACAAAAAAACTAGGCTAGTCAGCGGGGTTTTAAGGGTTGGGTCTAACCGGGGAAACAGATAATTGCGTTGACACGTGTATCTATTAAAATCCCCCCACTTACGTGATTGAGGTGGCAATACGGAAAACCTTCTTCTTGCAGTCACCAACACCATCCATATAGGCATGGACCAAGGAACCTCATACTTACTTGCTATACTAGATATTTCTGCTGCATTCGACACTGTCAACCACCAAATACTCCTATCCCGGCTATCAGAAATCGGCTTATCTGGCACTGTTCTATCATGGTTTACCTCATATCTCACCCATAGAGAATACCTTGTCAACATTGACAACTCCGAGTCCCCACGCATACCCCTCCTCCAGGGTGTCCCCCAAGGATCCTCCTTATCCTCCACCCTTTTTAACATATATCTCCTCCCCCTCTGCTATCTCCTTTCCAACCTTGGTCTTAATTTTTTCATGTATGCCGATGATGTCCAGATCCTCATCCCCTTGCAAAAAACCCTCCAAGAAACCCTGAATTTCTGGGAATCCTGTCTTGCCTCCATTAACTCTCTATTAGACAGCCTCCAACTCGCCCTTAACACAGCAAAAACTGAAATCATCCTCATCTCCAACAAACCTGAGTTTACCTCACAGGTTACTACTAAAACACCCCCCACAACCCACCCCCTCCTGCCAACTGTAAGAAACCTAGGTGTTATATTAGATAAACACCTTAATTTCCAACCACACATCAAATCCCTTCTAAAAGCCGGCTTCTACAAACTCCACATCATCAAAAAACTCAAACCCCTTCTCCACCCTCCAGATTTTCGCCTGGTCTTGCAGTCCACAATCCTATCAAAAGTGGACTACTGCAATTCACTCCTCCTAGGCCTGCCCTACTCCACAATTAAACCCCTACAAATCATGCAGAACTCCATGGCACAAATCATCACTGACACTTGTAAAAGAGAACACATCTCACCCATTTTAAAAGAACTGCACTGGCTCCCCATCCCATTCCGAATAAAATACAAAACCCTCACAATTCTCCATAATGTGCTCCACAAAAACGACCAAGAATGGCTCAAGGAAACACCACGTTTCCGTACATCCAATCGTCCCTCCAGAGCCTCCACGGCTGGCACCCTACACATCCCACCCCTCAAAATAGCACACCACTCCACCACTAGAGAGAGAGCCTTTACCATAGCCGGCCCCTCCCTCTGGAATTCTCTACCCACGTCCCTACGCCTTGAACCATCCTTACCCAACTTCAAAAAAGGCATCAAACCTGGCTCTTCCTACAAGCTTACCCTGACCCCAACCAGACCTAATCCCCCTACCACTGACACATCCCCGCCCCCCCCTCCCACTTATCCCGTTGATGCCTCGTATGGAATTGCTGACTCTGTAAATTTGTTTAATGTTGCATTGTATGGAATTGCTGACTCTGTAAATTGTTAATGTTTATACCCAATTATTTAACACAGTTCCTCTTAATTTCTCTCTCTCCTAGCTCTTCACTACCTTTCTCCTTCCTGCATCTTCTGCACTTACTGTCACCTGGCCCCCATCCTCTCCTCATTACATTCCTGCTCCACCTCCCCCCTCCCTGTTTTTTGTAATTTCTCCTTCTCGCTTTCCAAAGTTGATTGTGAACCGGCATGATATGTCCTATGAATGTCGGTATATTTTAAAAGCATTTAAATAAATAAAAATAATAAATAAATGTACACGTCAATGTAAAATTGTACGCAAATGTACATGTGTATAGCCGATTATATGCCAGGCATGCATATATGCACGAATGTTATAAAATCGCTGCGTCTATGAGCACGAGCAGGGAAATGTGCATACGTGCTCCTGCGCGCAGATCTTAAAATTCACCTTTAAGCATTTCAAGAAATGGAGAGTTCTAGTAGCTGCAATGAATCGGGTGAAATCTGGAATCCTTGCAGGTTGTGCTACCTTTTATAAGACCAATTAGAAAGCTGTTGTAGCAAATGAACTTTTGGGACCTCAAGTCGGTCACATCTGAGGGAAGGACCGTAGAGTTTCAAGAGCCCATGCTCCATAACAAACATTTTTTTGGTTCAATAAAGAGCAGTATAGCTTAAGCTTGCAAAGATGCCAACAATTCAAGAAAACTAAATTTGCTCAAACCAGATTTTCATGTACATTTGAAAATGTGAATGCATGCATGCTGTTTACTTCCCTGACTTAACACATTCCTGTGACGTCCTTTTTTTTAACCTGGCTGAAGGCATGCCTGCTGAAAAAAAAGCCCTGTGAACTTTTAGCCATTTTAAGGATAATTTTCAGCTAAGCCACTCTACCTGGGTAAATGCCTAATTTTCTATCTAGGTAAATGCCTTTGAAAATTGTCTTCGTAATACATTATTAGGTTCACCATAATATGCATGAGCCTCATCTATTTTGCAACACGCAGTCGCTCTCCTCATGTTATCACCATCTGGATCTGGCTGAAGAAAACTCCTGCCAGGAAATCAGCTTTAACAAAGGGCAAGAAAGCAAACAAATATCTTCATGCTGCAGTCACTGTATTGCCTCATTCAAACCCGTTCAAACCCACTTATGAACCCCTATGCCATAGGATTCATGCGTGAAAAGGAAATGAGGACAAGACATTTTAATATTATGATTATGTTTATTTTCTTCTTGATGAATCACCACTTACTACACGTTTGTATGACGGAGCGATGTAGATTTTAAAAATGTTTATACAAAGAGGTTTTATTTATTTATATAAATATATTTATGATTACCACATGGAAATTATTCTACGTAGGCCAGGGAAGACTCCTGTGTGTAAAGGGAAAAATCATCCATCATACTCACTATGCTTTGCCTTGCCTTCATTCCTTGTCACCACTGCTGTACATAAAGGAGGAGCTTTCCTTTTCACAAACATCACCACTGCGTACAATAAGATGTCACTCTCCACCTTACCATGGCCCAACACCAGTCAATGAACAATACAGAGCAAAATATCCTATCTGGAGGGAGGAGTTAGGATTCGGAGGACAGTGTTTTCCAGTTGATATCTTGATCTAGAAAGAAAAGGATGCCGGCTCATGTAGTGTGGAGAATGCAAATGTGAAATGCAAGTGCATGAGAGGGAATAAAGTGGTGAAAGAAAAGTTAAGCTGAAATAAGATTTTTGCCTGTTGTAGCATAGATTCTATTTATTAGGATATGCAAAAGCATTTTTACACGAGAACCTTAATCCAGAACAATAAAAATTAGCACTGGCCTTCAGACATAAACAGTCTGCATTAGAAAATTAACCCAGTATTTAAAATGAAGGGAAGGTTGTTAATATGTTGAATTGATGCCGACAGTGTGAAAGGTGCTTCTTTCCTCAAGTTAGCTTTCCTATTTTTGTCCCAAGTGTAAAAACCGTTGAAATACCATTTCAGAATTAGACTGGTCCCATAGCTAAGGCTGTAGAGCTGCACCCTGCAGCCCAGGAAACGAGGCTCATATCCTCAGTCTATTGGAGGCAGTCAGGCCTGGATGTGCCACGGAGCTGGCCGCTGTGTCAGCAGGAGAGAAGAGAGATTTCTACTGAAAGCTTGGCGGGGAGTGTGATTTGTATTCAGGGCTAAGGACTGGGGGTAATGTTTTCAGATGGGGAAGTCAGAGGGGTCACGAGAGGATGGTTTCCTCCACTTCTGTCCCACATCAATGGGGAGGAAGGGAGGATTTAAGGGGTGGGGAGCTGTTGAACCTTTCCACCACCACAACGTCAGCCTTTGCATTGGAGGGAGGGGGCACAGGAGGATCTCAGCTTTTTGGATTTTGTTTTTAAAAAAAGACTTAGTTAGTGCTGATTTTTAGTGTTAATCTGCTAAATTTGACCAGGCAACCCCAGCCCCAAATAGGATACATTGTAATTGGTCAAAGAATAGCCAGACTTATTGATGATGATTTTACATGTTACGAGCGAGACCTCTGTCGGCCGTCACGCTCCGAGGCACGGAGGCGCGGTCATCTCTAAACAGGGTTGTGAGCCCTTGGGCCACGGCTTGACCCAGGGAGGAGCCCCAAGCCAGACAATGGGAGGTGAGCTGGTGCGAGCATGGTTACATGGCAAGACATGGCAGACACAAGGACTGGGCACAAGGTCTGACCCTCAACCGGGCCTGCACACCCTGGACAACCAACAATGCAATGTTGATTGATGAACGGTCCTCCGACTGTTCCAAGCCCTTTTGGACCTGCCGTTTGGGTACGGCAAGGGGTGGCAGGCCGGAACAAGGACGAGGGCAGACAGAGTCCTTGGAACATAGAAGACTTGAGACTATGACTGATGCGAAGACATCGCAGACGAGGGACTGATGCGAAGACATCACTGACAAGGGTTGATGCGATGGCATCACTGACAAGGGTTGATGCGACGGCATCACGGACGAAGACATCACAGGCAAGGGCTTGATGCAGCGGCATCCCAAACAAGACAAGGAACTTGGAGAGTAGACATTGGCACTGTCTCTCAGGGTGCCCTACACAACCCACTTTCACAGGCGCACCCAATGGGCTGGTCGCGTACCACCCTGTCCCACTGCGCGCTCTACACATCCCGAAGAGGCTGGTCACGGACCACGCTGGGAGCAGAACAAGCGCAGGGAGGAATCCAACCGAGGCAGAACTTCGACAACAGAGCCAGATGTCATCCTGAGCTCCACAAAGGCTGGCAGGTCATGAAGCTCAGGAGTGCAGGGACCGGAGTCCCCTGCCGGCATCTCCCAAGACGAAGAAGCGTCACCTGGAGATCCTACGGCCGGCAGGACAGAAGGCTCAAGAGCACAGGGACAAGACAATTTGAAAGGCTTATTGCATTACGGGATTGATTAGCGCCTATTCTACCCGCGTCCGACTGCAGGTTAACAGAGCGTTCGGCTCAGTGCACCGTCTTGCATCGGCCCCTTAAGGAGCTGGGCACAACTGTTTCACTCGGTCCTCATTAAGATCCAGACACACAAGGAATCCTGGGTGAAGGGAGGAGCCCTTCACCAGAATATAAGAACTCTGGGCCTAGAAGGGTTAGATAAGCCCTAGGGAGTTGTGATATTAAGTAGGATGAAAAATAAAAGAAATAAAAGTAAAAAAAATTTTTTTAAAAATTGACAGTTGGACCCCATCACGAAAACAGACGCCGAGTTTATCGGTGTCTGTTTCCCTTACTGGCGGACAGCCATGAAAACAGACACCGATAAACCCGGTTTCGGTTTTTGTGACTACCATTCGCCACTAAGGAAAAATCGACGCCGAGTCTATCGGCGTTGGTTTTCATGACAGCCTCCTTGCTAACACGACCCCCTAATTTTAATATTGCATGGCGCCCCCCCCCTTGGGGGCGCCAGGGGCACATTAAGAGAGTGGGCGCTGACTGTTCGGCGCCCGCTTTCTACGCGATCTTATTGCATCGGCTCCTAAGGTAGTTTCCTGTAGTCTCTCTCACAGACCCGTATCCTAGGGACTACTAATAAATTCTGGCTTGATGATCACAAAGCAGGGCAGAAATTTGCTTTTTCAGCAGATTTGCTAGATTACAAGAATTTTCAGAAAATAGAAATTTGTGAACTGTAACAATTATCTTAAATTATCTTAAATTGAGTTCTCCAAGTAATATGATCTCTTAGCTTAAGACCAGTAAGCATCTGTGTAGCTGCATTTTGTAACAATTGTAATATCTGAAGCTGGTTCTTTGGTAAGCCTATATATAGGCTATTAAAATAATCCAATTGCCCTGTCACTAGAGATTATAACACTGTTCTAAAATCTTCTATTGGGATTCATCGTTTTAATGGTTTTAACATTTTTAACTAAAAAAAAACAAAACATAAAACCCCCCATTACTTTAGCCACACGTTTAATCTACTCTTTAAAACTTAAATTAGAATCTAACATGACAGCTAAGTTTTGTGCTTCATATTTGATAAGTATAGTCACACCTGCAAATTCAAAATTTACTAGGCTTTCTCGAACTCTTTCCAGTCCATAAGAGCACTCATTCTTAGTCAGCCAGCCGTCAAGCACACAGAAGCATTTTTCAAGGTATTGCAGTAGTAAATTGCCATCAAGACAACAAAGAAGAAAAAACTGAATGTTACCGGCAGACTGAAAATATGCAACTCCAAAGGAAGCCAGCAATGTGCCTAAAGGTCGAATATAAATATTAAATAATACAAAGATCAGTGCAGAGCCTTGTGGGACACTGATGAAAGTGCTCTCCACAACAAATAGTTATCTCCTATATAGCTTCGTTTACTACCCTTCAAAAATGATGTAAATCACTTACGTACAGTTCCCCTTATACTGCAGAGACACAGACATTTAATATTTCAAACTGACAGTGTCAAAGGCTGCTTCTATGTCCAATTGAACTAATAAACCAGATTCCTCTTGATCCGGCTTCCAATATAAGGAATCCAAACCCTTTTAAAGAAACAACAATGCATAATGAGGAAATGAGAAAGAACTCAAAGGAAAGAGAACCCAAAGAAGCAGCGATAGGGCAACTCCAAAGACAACAAGCAGTTAACACATGAGCTCCTTAAAACACATTCAAGCATCCAGCTTCTAGTTAGAGGTCTGCATTTGATGTTGCAGTGCGACGTAATTATAGAAAAGGATTATGAGGAATACTTCTGTTATACATGTTCAATTCAGATTTGTTTCATTAATGATTCTACTATCCAAAATATAGTCTCATCTGACAGTCGACATGGAAATTTAGGATATTACTTTAACTACATCAGGAATGACTGTGTGGTGCAGTCCATTTGTACTGATTAATATTTGCTGGAAGAAAAGAACCTGGGAATGATCTATAGGATATACGACCAAGAGTTTTTAAACGCCCAGGATAAATACACCTAAATTGACCACAGGCCCTATATATTATAGTGATCTTAAGAGTAACTTGCTTGGGAAATCTGAATTTTAACAGTTGCACCAAATGTAGTGTACAAGAGTAATATCAAATAATTAAAAGGTCTGCCTCAAAGGTTTTTTTCCCATAATCACAGAATGCGAGAAGAGCCTTAGTCAATTGGACCCTAAAGAGTAATAATACTTAACATTTTATAGCACTACTGGATTTACACAGTACAATTGTAATAAATATTCAGGCAAATAATAAGTTCTTTCCCTAAAGAGCTTAATCTAAGTGGGTACCTGAGGCAACAGGAGATAAAGTAATTCACCCAGAGTCAGAAGGAGTATTAGTGGCAGAAGTGGGGCTTGAACGCTGGCTTCCATGATTCTCAGCTCATTGCACTAACCACTAGCTACCCCACTACATGCAGCAAAATGAGAACTGGCTGGAAGAGATTCTCCAGTATATCTCCCGAATTCTAGCTAGCCTTACCACTGAGTGTGAGAATCAACAACAAGGTGAGAATCACTGTGTTTAAACTCTTACAGGTTGATGCAATACTGAAACGCTAAAAAAGTGCGTCCAAACTAGACAACATTTTTTTTTTTTAACACGCACACAATCATCTCTCCTGGGCACTCAATGCAATAGGCAAATGATCTGCCAAGCTAAAAAGGAAGCACTAGGGATAAATTGTGCATCCCTAGTATGTCCACAGCATTGCCTGCCCAGGAGACGTGGCTGTGTGTGGGTTAGGAAAACGGACTCTCAATTTACGAACATCCATTTTCCTAACCCGTGGCTGTGCTGTTAGGAAAACAGATGATAGTAAAATTGAGCATCCATTTTCCTAACCTGACCACTGGCAAAACTTTTTTTCCCACATTGTTGCTTTCTGTGGTTCCTCCACAATATTAATGTAAGCCAGAAGCTTAAGATATTGCTCTTGCTTTGACTAGCAAATGGTGACATGTGAATTACTTGGCAGGACCTTGGTTGGTTAGACAGAGATAGACCAATGCAAATGCTTTCCTTTGAAGCCTGCAGAAGTCCTTCACACCTATGCAGAGGTTAAATTACCCTCTGGCTCTTTTACAAAGGGGGAGCACTATGGCTGGAAGCAAGTGGTATGATTCCCCTGAACTGCAGTGACACCAAGTGGACCTGGCTACAATTGCTAGGATAAAATGGGTATTTCTGCAGAAGGAACATTTTGGAGTTGAATGGACCTAGGGCAGTTCTTGGAATCAGAACTTTGGGTGTAATCCCAGGCCAGAGCCAATGAGGAGCAGGGGATCGATTGCTAATGAACTTTTTTAAAATTAGGTATAAAAGAAAGGTTGTCTTTTGTATACTGTCAGACAGGCAGAGTGAGGAAAAGACAGACGGACATAGCAATGAGGTGCAGTTCTTACTATATCCACATTGTTGCTACCACAAAGGAAACTGCAGTTGCAGGTAGACTGGAGCGTTTCCTCATAGCCTTAGTCTGTAAAATAGTAATTATATAGCAGTACCGAGAAAGCAATGTGTGTTATTTTGTAGTGAGGGAAAAATGTGTAAAGTTTCAAGTATTTCCTGACCTTTTGTTTAATTTATAGCTAGAAGGACAGTATTTAAAATAGTATCTGCATACATTCAGTATCAGGCTGACTTAGTTGCAGGGAAATTCCGAGGATTTGTTATGATTTTATATAGAGCAGAGAGGGAATTTATATATTTTTTTGTGAGAACTTGGACTTCCAATCCTGAAGCAAGTGGATACAGCAGCTGAAATGAGCACAGGATTTCAAGCATCTGCATAGGCTTTATCAAGCACACAGTGGAGCAGCTTGCCTAAAGGACAGGAAACAGAAATTATATTATTATTCTGGCCAGAATTTAGGTGGGAGGTGGAAGTATTTTGCAAGTGAACTGAACTGAGATAGAGTAGTGCTAATGATTTTTCTTTTATATCTTGCAAGCTATTTCTCCTCACTTTTCCATGTTAATAAAATCTTTTTTATTATAATGCCATTTGTCTATTTGCTATTGAGTATAAGAATCCTAATGCACTGTGCAACTGTGCATACACTGATTTTATATGCAATACTTGCTGAAGCTATATAAGGTGGGTTTTATGTTATCACTTATTGTTCTATTTTCTTCTCCAGCCTCTCCTCCCCATCCTTGGGAGACCCTTTAGTCGTGTGTGCCCCTCCCACAATAGGGGAGAGGTTTACATTAAGTCGAAGGAACCACAGAAAAGCAGTATTTGCTGCTTTTCTGTAAACTTTTGGGGCTCCTCAGGACAACACCAGCTTCAGGGCTGGCTTAAGTTTTGAAGGTAAAAATGTGTGCGTCAGGCACACATTTATTTTTTACATAAGGGGGTACGAGCTAATAGCCTCATCAACATGGCATTTACATGTGATAAGTGCTATTAGCTATGTGCTGGTTTGGACGCACTAATCGCCTTATTGCATAAGGGGTTATGGATACGTGTCCAACTACAGGTTAACCTGTGCACTAACCTGTGTGCATGGTATTGCATTGGCCTGTTACATGGGCTTGAGATAGATCATTTACTAGGCAGAATCCATAAGTATGTTCCCAGTCAAACTTTGCATTCTCAGACAGACAGCATGTTGCAGATTCCTTCTTCAAAGAATGTTAGATTGCGAGTAACAATCTATTAGCCTGTCTTTTGTTCATTTCCATTTTTGTGGAACAAGCTACCGCTATATTTATGCCAGTTGAGAGACCTGCTGTCTTTTAGACATCAATTGAAATGTTTGCTCTTTGTTGAATAATTTGCATATTGTGGTTGACAGTCTTGACTTTTATGGTAGGGGATGGAGACGTCTGTACAGCTCAGACATCTCCATCCCCTACCATATTGAAACCATTTCATGGATGTTTACTAAGAGCCAAGGATGTGCTTGTGGGTTTGTGCTTAGGTGGGACTCTCTGGAAAGCATCCACAAGAGGGGCATGCCTGTTTTGGGGAGGCCAGGTGGTTTTATGGCTCTCTCGGAGTGTGATTATTGTACTGTATCCACATTGCTTGAATTATACTGATTTTTTTCTGGGTGCTTTGCAATGGGATGGGTAAGAAAATCAATCAATGGAATGACATGAAACAGATAAAGCATATAGTTGTACAGTGTATTCTAATCTGATCACTGTATGACCTTAACAAGTCATTTCACCTCTCAACATTCATCATGGTTTCCATACACGATACGTACCCAAGATGATACAGTGTGTCGTTCATCAATATTTTGTCCCTTATTTCTACACTTCACTTAGCTATGTTTTTGCAAAGCAGTTTGCGATAACATTCCCATTAAAGAAATCGTATGAAACAAAGTTCATCAGTTGCAGACGTTATGTCTGGATAGATTTAATGTTATTGATCAACACTATTGCTGTCAGTTCCAGGAAATAATTACATTGCTCCTGAGCTAATCTTTACAGAATGGCAGATCAAAAGCATCAGTGTTATTTAATGTGAAGAACATGATAATGAAGTGGGAGCTAGAGAAATATCTAGTACTATAGGTAAATCTGAGGATATTCAAATTTGAATACAATCATAGGCAGATACTGCTTATCGATCAAACTCAATATTACTTCATGAGTAAAAAGAAAGTCATCCATTTCTTGACAAACTAATAGCAAGAAATATAAAATACTTAGTTTTATTACCAAAATAGCAGGTTATTGAGACAGAGCATTAGTGCCTTTGGGGAGGACATTCAGATAATTATAAATAGTTTTATAGAGTTTTATGTTCTATATTGTTTTTACTAAATACTTAGCTGCTCGGTTCATGTTCCACTACCTGAGCTTTTATCGTTACTGTTTGCAAATCAACATCCTTCTTGAGTCAAATAAAATGAATGCCAACTGTAAATGAGCAAAACAGGAATCTTCCAGTCTCCCTGAAAGTGCAATGAATGGACACAAATATTGCAACCATTTCATAAAGTTCTTTACATTTTAAAGAATGTTTCTTGATGTTCTTTGCTTATATTTTATACATATTTTGAAGCAAACTATACCATGCTTAGTTCTGTACAGTGAACCTAACAAACTAATTCGTCGTTAAGATTCATTGGGGACAATTTTCAGTGTCCCTGTGTAGGCTGCAGGTCTGCAAACATATGCACCTCATTCAGTTGGCAGCTTAAAAAGCAAATTAAAATCACCCACTTTTATTTTGATTTCAAGTGGAGATACTACTGTTTAAAATTTCTGAAGGCTCATCTTCCTGGCTGGACACTCTAATACCTATCACTTCAAATAAACGTAGGTGGTGCTGTGCTAATCTTGATCAAAAAGCAACACTGGAATCCTAGTAAGAAACATAGCAATATCCCGGCAGAAAAAGACCAGCCGGCCCATCCTGTCTATCCAGTTATTCTTGTCCACACTGCCAAGGATATATCCCAGCTGGATCGACTGTAGGATATCACTACTTATCCAAGGCAGTCTGTCTTTCTCCATTGTACTCCACTCTTTTGGGTAGCTGAGCATGCTAGATACTCAATTTAGTTCACATTCAGCACCCTTCCTCTCCTATGTCTAACCACTAATGATTACCTGAGCATCCAGACTTTTATGTCTTTGGGGGTTTTTTTCCCCCCAGACAGTGATCCGTCACCACCAAGCTGCTGTGCAGACCCAGTCACATGAGGACTGCACAGCCTGACAAACAGAGCCAGCAACATTAGTGTCTGCCTTTCTGCCATTGTCCGTCTGCCAGACAAATCCAGCTGCTAATGAAGGGAACAATTTCTAATGAGATTTCCACACATAAACAGATGTTTACCTGTGGAGAATCTCTCTTTAAAAACTGCCTCAGGCCCTCAGAAGGGAACAAGCATACATGCTGCTGACAGTACACATTCTCTCCCCCTGTGGGGAAAATGGACAGAGCTGGGGTACAGCCACAGCAGACCCATGGAGGTGGGCACAGGGATTGCATCCTGAAATCCTCATGCCTGCTTCCTCCTGCTTGTTTCCCCATATACTTTACGCCCTGCAAAGAGCCTCCCGACTGCAACAGCCAGTTTAACTCCTCAGAGCCTCATGTTGACCCCTTCTTCTAGAACTGTGCTAATAGGTAATGTGCTATTTTGCATACTTTTACATTCTATGACCTCATTAACGTAGATTTTGCATAATACCAGCTAGTTTACGCATATTAACTGCTTGCGATCGAGACCAGTGTCCAACAGCTCCTGAATTTTGCAGAGTATACAGAGAAGCATCTACTGCATTATAGCTTATACAATAATTTGTAATTTAAACATCCTGAGGAACAAACAGATGTTCGTACAAGTAGCACAACAGATAACACTAAGATCACTTGTTAAAAGAACATTCTGTTTTTATAAACATCTTTCCAAGGTTGCAAGTTCCTTCCTATGGAAGTGAATTCTGTTGTAAGACGATTCTGCTACTGACAAGGGAGTTCTTAGCACAAGTTCTTGTTTCAGGATATACTAGACCGCTATATTGGTCTCATTTGTGGGTCAAGGATTGGCCTTATAATCACATCATTGAGGCAAAAGCATTGTTTTTTTAAATCCTAAAAACACATCTCTACAATATACTTCCCACAGACTCTTGTCATGTATGTTTGTCTTGACTAGACATGAACTGTCTCTTATATGCATCTGTACAATGCTATGTATGTCTAGCAGTGCTTTAAAAATGTGCAGTAATATATATAAACCCAGGTAAAGAGATCTGCTGAAAATTCCGACATGGTTATCCAGAGAAGACGCCATCTAAAGAATATACTGTAGAGTAGCACTACTCATGTGCAGTCTGCTCTGACTCAGTATGATGCTCTTGTAAGACATTTTGATCAGTTACCTGACACCAACAAAATTACCGTAAGTTTAATATATTTTCACTGAGATTTTTTTTTTTTCATTTTTGAGTACTATAAAGCAATTAGAAAACCTAGAAAATTGATCTGGTAAGTGATTTAAAACTGCATGATATCTCTTAATTGCCTGAAGCCTTGTGCGGACAAGAAACAAGGAGATTACGGTAATTGCAAACACAATTAAGTGTTCTGATACCAGATACAAACTTTTTTTTTTTTATATTAATTCTTTAAAGAAAAGTTTTTGCATCTGTAGAGATGAATAGAAAATCGTTTGTTTATATGTCCTGTTCTAAGACAGTAATGCCCTCAAAAATCAGCATTCAACTGGTATCTCCAGCTTTATTTGCCTCTATGATTTTGCATTTGGTTGGAGTCTGCAGCAAAGCTGTGACAGTCCATGGAAGGTGAAGGCAGCAGTGTTTGCACACATAGGGCCAGTGCTGTTTAATTGCTGCCGTTCTCAGACACACGACTGTGCCGTCCCTGAAAAACATGCCCTAATTTGCTTTTGTCTTCATTAGTTTTTCCTGTGAAAACCATATTTCCGGGTGTTGATTCCAAACAGCTCACGTGAAGGACAAATGTTGCCAAGCATGAATGCTGTAAAATAAATCCAAGTCAAATAAAGCAGAAGACTACATTTCTCAGAGAAAGGAAATGACTTTTTCCTATTTAACCCTTGACTTCTAGTTTATGTCAATACTTTTGTTACTGTATCTGTACTTGTCATGAGGGGTTTCCATTCTCTTAAGTTATTGGAATAATAAGGAAAATCTAATCTTATTTAAAACAGTTTGTGCTGAAATATTTTAAGCCATAAGGTGCTGCCACAACCATTAGATAAAAACATATAAGGTTAGATAATTGGGGGGGGGGGGGGGGGAGGATTATGATACAAACATTTTCTCGAAAAAAATGAACAAAATGTTGCACATTTTCTGACAAAAAATGAGGATGTGAAAATGCTGCCCTTAAGTGGACTGCATTACAAGCTCTTTAATAGAGAAAGTCATTTAAACAAGAAAGCTATGTTCTCTGTGATTTAGGTCTTGTGCCCGTCAGAGCTGTGTCCCCCTGGATCTGCTCCCTGACGCCCTCTACAGGTGGGTGAGAGGGTAGCAGGTTGTCTGGCAAGGCACAGAACACAATTTTTAACATAAAATGTTTTCTGTAGTTCAGGAGGCATATTTTATAAACTGTCTGCAAGTATTTAATCTTTGCTGAATTTTTGAGTCAGTGAGGTTGAACCTCTGCTTTGTACATTTGTACTCATTTGCCAGCTTTCCTTTTGCTGCATACGATGCTTCATGGAGTAAACGGTGAATGCTGTGAACCTGATATTAGTCTTACCAGGCAAGGAGAGGTAACTGGAGGCAAGGGAAAAATAGAAAATGCCTTCTTGTATTTTTCTGATCCAGCTTACTTAAAACTGGTTTTAAAGTGTACAGACCTGCAGGGTCTTTCCTCAAGGTCTGACAGACCAGTCCTAAATCCCTCCTCTGTACAATAAAAAAAAAAAAAAGAAAAAGGGGTAAGAGGAGAAGGAGATAGAGGGAGAAGATTATCTCCTTGCAGGCATCCAGAGCAGCAGCTTTTAGAAGAGGTAGTGCTGCCGGCCTTCTTAGCAGCCCCTTACGGGACTGGTCTTTGCCCATGGACAGGCCATGTTTTAAGTTGCCAACTGAGTTAAGGCCACTTCAGGTACAGGGTGGATGGGGAAAAAAAAATAGAGGGGAAAAGAGTATAGAATATAATTATATAAAAAGAGAAACTGGGTGGGGGGTGGGGGGGGTGTGACCAGGAGGTTTGGCCTCCCCAGACAGGACCCCCCCACCCCCCCCCCCCTCCCGAGTAGCAGCGCCCGGCATTTAATTTGTTTTTTTGCTTCACTTTGTTTTCAGGCTTTGGCTTTAAAGTTACGTTTCTTAGGGGGCATGGGAAGCGGCAAGGATTACGATATTCACAACAGATAGCACCATCTCCCGCTTTCTTCTTACCTTTCTTAGGTTTGCTTATGCTCCTCTTCCTTCCTCCATGTGCAACAAAGCCCAGATTTTCCTCCCTGTGGTGATTCAGATTGGCCAGACAGTGCTGATCGAGTCCTGGATTTACTCCACTGGGTACAGGGAATTGCAGCTGTGATTTGCCTATTGCAATATCTTTACAAAAAAAAAAAAAAAAAAAAGTAGACAAGTCCCTACATCCAATGTGAGGTAAATCCAAGACTGGATCAACCCTGTCGGGCAAATCTTGAGCCAGCTGGCGACCTTGTCATACACATCCGTGCGTAACTGCGCGCACACAATGCGTAAATGCTAACCCTTCCCTGACTCTGTCCCCGGAACACCTCGGCGGGTAAACGTACACAGGTACTGGCACTCAGCATATTTTTAAACGCAGTCAGGGTGAGTGGATTTCAAAGAGCCTATTTCTATGAGTAAAACTGCTAGTTAGTGCAATAATAAGATATCACCTACAACCTGTTGATGCTAGTTTTGCTACATATTCAAGTGGACTAACATGGCAAGCACACTGCTTTACTGTTAGTAAATAATGCTAGACGAACAGCACCACCTTGTGGACTTTTAGCATATGACATACATGTGAAATATGGCATTAGCCTTTGAGTAAAGTTAGATTCCTGGCATGAATACAAACCTTAGCATTACAAATATCTGCCTATCATGATGCAAGAATTAACAGAACTGACCTCTGATAGGTCTAGCATGGGGTTAGATAACTGCAATCAGCAGCATAGCACTTGGGGAAAAAACAGTTAAAGATAAAACACCAACTAAAGGTTATTTCTTCTAAAGATGTATTAGCAGCACTTTATAGTGCTATAACACACCAAACAAAGGACACATTTTGCAACAGAGGAAATCTACAAAACAGGCAGCACTCTAGCACAATATATACGTTATAAAACTGCAAACTAAATGTAGATAAGGACCTCAGAAAATGGTGCAGAATACCTTCATCTTAATATTGGTGTAATCATCATTTCTATGTTTATATCCATGAAGTGAAAAGAAAAATGCTGATTATAAGTTAACTATAATGTCTTTGTAGTCTAAAAAGCAACTGAATCCCCAAAGGTGTTGCAGTCTACACAGTAATATCCAGAAACATACCATACCCTCTGCAATGCTCAGCAGGGATGACAAGAATTGCAACTGAGCCACTCGACAGACCCTGAAGAGATATTCTCCCATGACAGCACTGCAATCAGCCACATACGGGAGGGGGGGGAGGGGGTCATATTATTCTGGCATGGAGAATCGTTCCAGAATTTTCTCAAGATACTTTAAAGGAAAGTATGGTGATTTTGGAGTGCAGACACTCAATTTAATCGGTAGGCCAAGCTTAAAAAAAAGGAACATAGAAAACTGCCCCTCAAGGAGAGGCAGGTGGGTTGTATGGTCCATTGCACTGCTGTCACCAGAGAACACTTGGTGTACCTGGAATAAAATCACTACCCTCTTTTCTGCCATGCCTTCAAGAAGCAGGAGATTTCTGACTTGAGAAGGTTTTGGTCTTGGTGCATGGAGGGCCTAAATGCCTTTTTGGGTGGACAATTTGAAGGGGGAAGCCAAAAGGCATACTCTAACCATTTTCGACAATCTGGAGTACCCAGCTGTCTGAAATCACAAGGTTTTGCGAAAAACCACAACCTTCTTCCTACATATAGATCTTAAGGAACATGGACGGAAAACTAGCTATTTTCTCTAGACCAAAAAGACAACCCCTGTTTTAACCTTTTCTGCTTACACTGGTGAGTGTTTGAGTTCTGGCATTTATTTATTTATTTTTAACTTTTATATACCGACATTCCTGTATAGCATACAAATCGCACCGGTTTACAATGAAATTAACATCGCATGGGAGCGTTAAAATGGAACGAGAGGGAATACAAATTACTGGGATACAGGGACTTCAAAATTGCCCACTGAGATTCTAACCTGGGAGACAAAACATAACTCAATAAATAATTAATAAATACTTAATAAACAAAATTGACAAAATTCTGAACCAGAGGAAAAAGTCACTTCAAGAAGAAAAAGGGAGGAGTAATACTTCTGGTTAACAGAGGATCTAAAGGAAGTGCAAATCTGAAAGCGATCTTAGACAGCAGTCAAGATCAGGAAACCAGCTCTGAACGTAGAAAACTCGTGGGAATTACTCTTATGAGGGAGAGCTCAATTAAATTTAGACGCTAGGTAGGAACAATGAAACCCGAATAGAGGGAAGCAAAAAGGCATGATAAAATGAGTAAATCAGGCAGACGTGAACATGAGCAGATGTCCTCATTCGGGAAATGCTAGTCTGAAAAGCCAGGTTTTGAGTTTTTTTTTGAATGAAAGAGGACATGGTTCTTGTCGGAGGTCCGGGGGGAGTGCGTTCCATTGTGGGGGACCAGCTGTGGATAAGGCTCATTTCCTTAGGGTTGATTTTGCTGGAGGGGTGTACAAAGTGCCTTGATACGCTCTTCTGATCGGTCTGGTGGAGGTATGAGGATGCAGTTGGATGGTAAGATCAAGAAGGGAAAGATTGTGCAAGGCTTTGTGAATTATAGTAAGGACTTTATAGAGAATTCTGAATGTGATAGGAAGCCAATGGAGGTTATGGAGGATGGGAGTGATGTGATCTCTTTTATTTGTGTTAGTTAGAATCCTGGCCGCAGAGTTCTGCAGCATCTGTAGGGGTTTGATGGTGTTGGCAGGAAGGCCAAGAAGAAGAGAGTTACAGTAGTCGATTTTTGAGAGGATTTATTTATTTATTTATTTTATTTATTGGTTTTTATATACCGCCGCTCATCAGAGATATCACGTCGGTGTATAGAGAACTACATAACATACACCGGAGCGTTATACATAAAACAAGATAATAATAGTTGAAAACGAGTACATGAAACAGCTGATGATAGTAACAAGGTATAACCTTAAGGCAAAACTTAAAGGTAACAATAATAACTTAAACTGACGGGGAAATCTGAGGGGGTTGGGCGGGAGGAGTGAAAGAGTAAGAATTGGAAATGCGAAGCTATAAATGGCATTGAGTCTTAGAAAAGGCACGAGAGTGAAGTAAAAGGCATCAATAAAGCCGAGTAGGGATTATATACAGGAAAAGCTATTATATACAGGAATATCTAGGATTACAAGGGTAGAACAAATGAGGGTGAGAGAGGCGACACATAAAAGATAATGATGGATTGGAGTACCATGCGGAAGTCATGAAAGTATAGGAGGGGTTTCAGCTTTTTTAGGACTTGCAGTTTAAAAAAGCATTCCTTAGTGGTGGTGTTTACAAATTTTTTAAGGTTTAGTTGGGGTAAGACCCTTAGATGTACCTCTTCTGAGTAAAAGCTACCTCTGAAATCCACTCTGGTAACTTTTATTATTATTATTATTATTATTATTTATTTTTCAGCACTCTGGTACCTTTCAGATGGCAAGTGGATGTGAAGAGGATCTGAAGAGTGGACTGTTGGTCCTTAATAAGATCCACTGTCTCCTCCACCCCAAATTTTCTCAACCAAACACAGCATTTCAACAAACCATTCCTGCACATCTTCACTAAAGCCTGTCTTCGGCAATCATCTGATTCTATGGGATGTCATTTGTATAAGGAGCCTCTATGGCCATCTTGAATACATCAGAGGCCGACCAGACTAGATGCATCTCACACTTTTTCACTTTGCCTCCAAGGAAGTGAAATTCCTCTGGTTTCTCTTGGGGAGAAGCAGAGGGAAAGTTTGCACTTCATCTCATGCAAAATAGTTTACCCTGAAGATCTGGCAATCACTTTTATGGGAGGAGAGCATAACATTCTGAAAATAACCCTTCCAGAGCCTTATTTAATTTGTATAATTAATTTGAATTTAACTACTTGCATTTCCAAACCTGAGTTCAAAATGCGATACAATTCAGGTACAGTAGGAATTTCCCTGCCCCAAAGAGCTTACAATCTAAAGTCTGTACCCAAGACTTGCCCAAGGTCACAAGGAGCATTGGTGAGAGAAGCAGGGTTTGAACCCTGGCTTTCTTGGTTTTCAGCCTGCTGTTCTAACCACTGGGCTACTACTATAGCCCTGTCTGTCTGGTTCATTGCCTGGCAGGCAGGTGCATGTGTTTTATGTTTCCTGGATCTTTTGAGAGCACATTCGAATATTATACTCTGCTGAGCTAGCTGGATTTTATCAAATCCAGGAGCTGTCTTGTTATACCTTCTTATTCAACAGGAAGCAGTAGGTGCAGAATTTCTACATGCTCTTCTGGCTGTCCTATACAAGGAGGTTGAATCGCACTACCTGCAAGTCCTTAGGCATATCCCGGATCCTGAACTTCTCCCCAGAACTTCAAGCTGAATTGTATGGCTTTTGCAATTCTCTTAATATGGTTGGGAAAGGAATATCTTCCAGATGTCATTCACACAGAGTACTTCTCTTCAGCACTACTTAGAGACCAGCAGAACTCAGATTTCAAATGCTAATTTCTCTATGAGTTGAGGACAAGCTGGTCAGGGGTGGAAAAATGCTTGAGGAATGGGCAAATATTTGCTAACCAAGAAAAAAATGATAGTAGTGATGAGCACCAAAAGGGAAAGAACCTTGGGATAATATCTGATTATCTTAAGATTGCAAAAGAATGTGCCAAGGCAGTGGCAAGAGCGAGAAGAATACTAGGGAGCTTAGGGAGAAGTATAAGCATAGGAAAATGTAGGTAATAATGCCTGTTTATAAGTCATTGCTAAGTCCTCATCTGCAATCTGGTATCCAGTTTAGAGACTGTAGCTCCATAAAGATTGGGGGCTTTGTGTGAGCATCACAGCACGTCTGTGTATGCATGCGCATTACGATGCTCATTCTTGATAGGGGTTGAGCTGGCCTGCCGCCGACGCAGGTGTCAGACAATGGAACGAGAGGTAGCTGGCTCTGCACTATTGCAGCAGTGGAAAGGCTGATAGGGTTTGCCAGGCCTCATGTGGAAAGGGGTGTGACTGGAGGGGGACCTAGACAAGAACAGAGTCCAGAGTGCATTACCTAGTCTATGTAGATAAGGATATAAATATATATATAGAGAGAGAGAAGCAATCCAGAGGTGGTCTACCAAAATGGTGCAGAAGTGAGGTGAGACAAAGCTCTAAATATGTGGGCCAGTCCTGCAACTCAGACACAACACTGAGTGGTACAGCTCAGCGGAACGGAGTTCAGATCCCGCCAGGGCTGAGAGGGCCTGGATATGCTGCAAAGGTGGTGCACTTGGACCCAGGGAGGGCATTTGTGCAGTTGTGGTGGCCCTTCATGGTGCACCTTAGAGGAGGCATCCATCCAGGTCTCTGGCTGGTAAAGGGTCCTTGAGCCAATCATGCATGCTGCAGAGGCTACCAAGAGTAAAAAAAAGGAGAAAAAAAAAACAAACTCCCCCCACCGCCCCCAAATATGTACATAAGAACATGCCATACTGGGTCAGACCAAGGGTCCATCAACCCAGCATCCTGTTTCCAACAGAGGCCAATCCAGGCTACAAGTACCTGGCAAGTACCCAAAAACTAAGTCTATTCCATGTTACCGTTGCTAATGGCAGTGGCTATTCTCTATGGGGCGGATTTTAAAAGGAGCACGAATAGCCTACTTTTGTTTGCGCTCCAGGCGCAAACAAAAGTAGGGGATTTACGCCTCCCGGAGGGAGGCGTAAATCCCCGCGCGCGAGCGGGCCTCCTGCGCGCCGGGCAGCGACCTGGGGGCAGGTACGGAGGGCGCGGCCACGCCTCCGGACCGCCCCGGGCCGTAGCCACGCCCCCGTACCCGCCCCCAAAATGCTGCCGACACGCCCCCGAAACGCCGCAACGACCGGGCCCGCCCCCCCGACACGCCCCCGACATGCCCCCCCTAGGAGAACCCCGGGACTTACGCGAGTCCCGGGGCTCTGCGCGCGCCGGTAGGCCTATGCAAAATAGGCTTCCCGGCGCGCAGGGCCCTGCTCGCCTAAATCCGCCCGGTTTTGGGCGGATTTAGGCGAGCAGGGCTCTTAAAATCCGCCCCTAAGGGCCTGATTTTAAAAAGCATTTACTCGAGTAAAACAGGGTTTTACTCGAGTAAATGCACTTTACTTGAGTAAGTGGGCTTTTGAAAATTGCTATAATATATCCCATTGAATTGTCCATAGGATTTACTTGTGTAAGTGCACTTTACTCCAGTAAATGGCTTTTGAAAATTGCTACAATAGTAGTTACATTTACATGTGTAACTCCTTTTGAAAATTACCCCCTAAGTGAACTTAATAGCAGGTAATGGACTTCTCCTCCAAGAACTTATCCAATCCTTTTTTAAACACAGCTACATTAACTGCACTAATCACATCCTCTGGCAACAAATTCCAGGGTTTAATTGTGCATTGAGTAAAACAGAACTTTCTCCGATTAGTTTTAAATGTGCCCCATGCTAACTTCATGGAGTGCCCCCTAGTCTTTCTATTATCTGAAAGAGTAAATAACCGATTCACATTTACCTATTCCAGACCTCTCATGATTTTAAACACCTCTATCATATCCCCCCTCAGCCGTCTCTTCTCCAAGCTGAAAAGTCCTAACCTCTTTAGTCTTTCCTCATAGGGGAGCTGTTCTGTTCCCCTTATCATTTTGGTTGGCCTTCTCTGTACCTTCTTAAAGGAAAGGAAAGGTAGGGGAACACAGAGACATTAAAATACCTCAAATGGATAAATAATTCACAAGAAGCAGTTTTCAGTGAAGAGGAAGTACTGAAACCCGAGGTTATGATGAGAATCTCAAAAGAGTTTGACTCAAGAGTAACATACGGAAATCTTTCTTAACGGAAAGGGTGATGGATGCATGGAACTGATTTCCAGTACAAGTATTGGGAGCACAATCCGTACGAGAACTGTAAGAGCAAGGAGAGGTGAAGGTAAATCTGAATTCTGAGGCAAGCAGGAAGGAAAACTGGGCAGAGTACTTGGGCTTTGTGGTCTTTATTTGTTGTCATACCCTAGCCTATGTGGATCTGATTTATTTTCTCACCTTTCCCACCTGAGCTTAACACAAGTTACAAATCAGGTACAGTAGGCCCCCCTACCCCAGAGGGCTTACACTGTACCTGGGACAATGGAGAGATTTGAACCCTGGCTTAACCTGGGTTTCAGTCTGCTGCTCTAACCACTAGACTACTCCTGTGCGCCTCAGGGCCTACATGAAAACAAGGCATAGGAGACATCTTTACTTTTCAGATCTCTGTGACTTTAGCTGGGCTTCTCTGTCTAAGAATGCTTGAAAAATGAACAAGCTAAGAGGCCTATGAACAAATTAATCCAATCACAAAGTTATTTTCCTTTCTTAAAATAAGCTTTTCTGATCGCACTCCCTTACCAGTTTTCATAAAACCAGTGAAATGTTCACACTTAAGCCGAGTTTTTGGGTCAGCCGCTCTTATTCTGAGCATTACCGTTTTGGGAGCGATCCCATAATTCTTAGGCTGGCTGCGAAGGGGAAGCCCAGTAGAGAGGGGGGAGCAGTTAGCAGCAGCATACACTTGGGCCAAGTCACGGTAGAAAACAGCAAGAGGTTCTTCTCCAAATGCATTCAGTAACCATGAAAGAAAACCTCTTGATTGCTGGGAAGCTGTTTCCTCCTTTGAGAGCAGATGCAGTTCCACTGCACACAGCAACACCGGTGTTTAAGAAAAAAACAAAACAAAACAAAAGCTCAACAGAAGACATGGGGATGTGCTAATCCCTGACTAGATTGCTTTACAGCACTTTGATGAACCCCACTCAGAACGGAAAATAAACAGGTTTATATGGCCAGTACAGCCATCACTCCTATAAGAGAACGTTTAAGGTAGCAAAGTGATGCAGAGCCGTTCTGGTCTGTAGAAAATATGAAGAATCCTGGCAAAAGGAAAATGCTTACAAACGTGCGTGCTGAGCCGGGTGTGATTGCTTACATAAAGTAGCTATGCTTCCCCTCTCCTACTCTGAACCTGTCAATGACAACAGCGCCATTATGTGGCGTAAAATGGCAAGTTTTTGTTCTTAGAGGTCGTCTAAGGCTAAAGAAAGGAAATCCCATGTCACATCTGCTGTATACTGTACTCTGCTAGATTATTACAAATTTAACAAGAAGTCATTAAGCTATACGGTAGAGAAATTCCCTGGTCAGAGCTCTTGTGAAATTTTTTTTTTTTAAGTTAAATGCATAGGCATGGGCCCTGATATCGGAAGCCATGAGTAAAAAATGTGCACTGAACTTCAGCACACATTTTCTTGATTCACATATGAAAAGGAAAAAAGGTTTACTCCCATTAATGCCGTAAGCTAATGGTAGCCTAATGTGACAGGAATTTAAAAAAATGCACACTATCCTGAAAATGTGAGCACAAAGATCTGCCTAGTGGGCATAAAATTATATTTATGCACATAAACCATATTTTCTGCACAGAAAATGCGTTATGCGTGCAAATTCCGTTTTATGTGGGTAAATCCCGAGTGCAGGATTCTGGCACCATGAACTACAGCCCCCATAAGACTTATTACTAGCTCCAGAAACTTTACTCCATCCTGTGTGATATTCCCAGCATTATGAAAGCAGGTTGTTTCTGTCAAACAAGTCTATTGTTACTTGCAAAAGGGGTGAACCTGACTGTGTATGTGTGCGGTTGAAAAATAAAATAAAAGCAAGCATAGAGTTAAGCCGATTCGCCTCTCAACACGAGGAGTGATAGCTAATGCCATTATTAACATGGGATATGCACGGAGGAACTCATTTATGCACACACTTTTATTCATGTTTCTGTGCACATTTTTTTGTTCACTGAACAATCGGGAGTAAAGCTGTACCCACAACAATGTGTGCAGCATGGAGCGCACCTTATTGCATCGGGACCATGGTTACGGAGAGAGCTACACACACACAGGCACACAGAGCTCTTGCTTAAGCATCTCCTGCTCATTAAAAATGGTAGCCTTCACATTTCCCAACAAACTTCAACAAATCCAAAGTCCATTTCATTTTCAAGTTCCAGCACAAAGTTTAACCTTCTTGTATTACATTTCTTTAGTTGGGACGGTTTTCCCCAAAGGCCCACCCAGTTAACTTTAGAAGTTAGCACTTTGAAAATGTTCTCCCACCAACCGGCTACATTTTATCCGGCCAAATTCATAGTGTACACAAGTTTAGTGGGTCAGAAAAGAGGTGGCTCTGGATGCGCTCCCAGAACAGGTTTTTATATAGCCGGTCAGCAGGGATTTTCTGCGCCAATTGAAATGTCGCCACAGACAAGGCTGCTCGCACAAGTAGCTGGCCTGAACCTAGCCAGACAAAATCGTGTCCAGCCAGCTTTGGCAAAATTTTCAGCCACACACCTAGCCAGCTGAGAAGTCAGCTAATGATCACCAGATAAAACGACCAGGTTAACTTTGGCCACTCAGAGGCTTGACCACTATGGGGGTCACTTCCACAACAGTCCCCAGCCCTGTGTTCTCCTGATGCAGCTCTCGCTTCCCCCCTCTCCACCTCAATCTCCTGATGCAGCTCTCGCTTCCCCTTCTCCACCTCAATCTTGTTAATGTTAGCAGCAAAACATTCTCCTCTGCCACAGTAACCTGGGAGAGTCCATTCTCACTCTCTTCATCAAAACTGCATTAATTGAATCCATTACTGATCCATTACTGATCTTTCTCTCCGACCTCATAACATTTCTCTATTATCTTAAAAGTTTTGCAGCTACTTACCTCCTCTGTTGAACCAGGCTATTCTTAGTCACATCTCTCCGCCTTCATTGAAATAAATCCTACGAAATGCACCTCGCAGCCCCAATACAATGGATACAAGTCAGCCACAAATGTAGAAGGCAGACGGTGCTCTTCCTTCCTTGTTTTGTGAGAACTCATGCAGCTGCATTCTATGCCAATTGTCTTTAGCAAACACAGCTTTAAGAAAACTCCCAAGCCCCACATTACAATACCACAGCTTGGAAAAACAAGCACATGGTGTGAATCCTGTGAGGGGACCTTGCTTAAAAAGGTAAAATTAGTAACAAGAGACCCTGGTCTGTTGACTCATTGCAGGATGGTAAGACAAATTAACTCCTTGGGGGGAGTGGCTCCAGGACAAAAAAACAAAACAAATATTTTAATTCCTTATCCACTGGGAAAGATTTTGAACAAGTACATAAGGAGTATCTGGGGCTGCAGAAGAGGCAGATAAGGGTACAATGGTAAAAAGCTGGAACGGTCTAGAACCAATGCCATTGAACCATCAGGCTGGTGTAGTGCGGGCAGTCTCCTGGCTACGGCAGTAGGCTACCCTCTAACCTCCCCACACTAACTGAGCCTCTCTGGTAGACTTAGCAGTGTGTTGGACTTCCTTGGCATGTACCAATCTCAAATTATGGAGGAAATATATTTTATGTATTTATTTAGGCACTTTATTTTAGTGCTATTCACTCTCAGGAGAATATTAAACTTGGCCTGCTTTTTCAAATCAAGGTTCAGAAAATCCACTCACCGCAGGCGAGTGGATGTTCGCAGCTCCTGAGACTGTTCTGGGAGCAGTAGATGGCAAAAGTGAGATCAGGAGGCCATAGCATCATCCTTTACCCCAAATGGGGGCCAGAGTACTGACAATACCATCTTTGGCCCTGATCAGGTGGCAGTAAGCAGGGCTCCGGGAGTGCAGCAAGGATGACAGCACTGACAGAGAGAGAGGGCTGAGGGGGAAAGGAGCACAGTGGACGAGAGGTCTGTACTAGAGTGGAGTGAAAGGGTGGGTGTGTACGCAAAGAAATGAACTGCCCATGTTGTCCTGCCACACCCCTCCACAAAAGCAATGATTTAGAGGGGTAGGGGAAGTGGATGGTGGGAGTACATTTCGTTCCTGGTGAGTAAGTCCTGGAGGAATTTCAGAATCCCTGATAACCATCAGTAATCGGTTTAAAAGACAGCTGAAATCACTCCAAGCAAATCCTGAGGCATTTGTTTTATGTTTTAAATGTAACTGGTTAACATTTGTGTCCACTGTAGAAGACAAATAATGGGAATGAACGAATGGTAGAATGGTGGAATTTATTGCTTTTCGTTTTGGACTCCAAGCGTCTGCTTATTTGTGGCTTGGTCTAGGGGTTGAGGGGCTGATAGCCTGTCTTCACTGTGTAAATTAAGGGTCTGAAGTAGGGTCCCACCCAACTTATTCCTCAGCACCCACCCCACATTCTGCTTTTCTCATATAGATTCTTCTCATGAGGCCTCACACCATACAGCCCTACTTAATTAAAGTTGCCCTTTCCAAAATTAATCTCACCTACATCTCATCTGGTTTAGTTCATTCCCATTATGGCCTTCCTTATTTAAACCTCTTATTTGTTTCTTTGTCTATGTGTTCTTTGTTTACTGTAAGCTACAAGGAACAGGGACTGTCTCTCTCTTATGTGTATGTCAGAACTGTGCACATCTAATATATACACTATACAAATGATTAATAATAATAATAATAATAATAATAATAATAATAATACAGAGTATAAGAAGGAGCTAAATGAATAGCAGTTTGCATAAAAACAGACCCTCACATGTAGGAAAATGTATTTGAATTTTGGTCAGAAGAGTCTCAGGATTTTAGAGAGGTATTAAAACAGGAGAAAGGTGTTTTATCAATATCAATCTGCAGTCTGTGAATGAGGAACAATCAAACAAGACATATAAGCCAGGAACAAGGAAGAAACTAGTTCCATTCTCATTTTGACTCTTAGTCACTAGGACTTTGTGTAGCCCCAAGGCTTCAGAGGGACTTTTGGAGATTCCTTTCAACCTGTCTGGCACCAATGAGGGACACTAAATAACGGGGATAAGTGCCATAAAACTATGGAATCAATTTAAGTGGTTTGTCCAGCTAAGTTCATGATTTAGCCACACAAATCACACTCCGACTGCCACCAAGTTATTCAACTAAATAGTTGGTCAGATTAAACTTATCAGGATAACTCGTAGGCATTCAGGGGCAGAATTAATGTTATGGTTAAGCGTTGTTTGGGTGGATTCTTGGGTACTGTGGCAGATGACCATGCCCATGGGAAGGGGCCCTGTGGGAAGCCACAGTACTGGGCTAAATGCAGACGCACAAACACGGAATCAGATTTTTTTATTGTACAGCTTGATGAATACCACCAGAGGTGACAGTAGTGAGGTAGTCTGGATCTAGCAGTCTCAGGACCCTCAGCAGAGGGGACCCTTCTCACCCCGTTGGTATAGGGGAATTCTGGTGTAGGTTTCCCAGCAAGGCAGTGCTGTGGATAAGATAGACTGAGAGTTAGATTACTCACTAGATGGTAGCTGTAGGTATGCGATTCCACCAGGCTGAAGTAGATGGTACTGGCACCGAGGCAGGGAGAGGAGGCCCTCAAGGAGCGAGTACCTGATCCCTGTAAGGCAACTGAAATAAAGCAGAGGGCCCCCGAGGAGAGGGTGCCCAGGTTAGTCAGTACCCCAAAGGGCAGAGAGAGAGCTTCCAGAGGCAGCAAGGAAGCGGCAGATTAGCATTGACCAGCTGAGACCAATCGTTGCTAACTCAACTAGCTAGCAAGTAAGGACAGGCAAAATACCCGGATGGCGTGACGTCACTTGAAGGGAATGCTCCCCGAGGTTCAAGCCAATGTTGGAATAAAGATGAGGGTAGCGCGCACCCTAGTAGACCCTTGGGAGGAGCATGGTGGGAGGCAGCACCATAGCTGTTCCGGGGACGCCAGAGAGAGCGGCTTGCAGACGCAGCGGTAGCCATTTTCCCAAGGCTAGTGGGAGGAGCCGTGAACAAGGTGAGGCAAACGGGGCGAAGCCGTCTAGGACCGACGGATGCAACAATTAAGTTAGCTGGATAAGTTGTATGGCTGACTCTGACATTCAGAGTTAACCAGACAAGCTCTCCAGATAATTCTGGTCCTGCCAGACAGCAATCCTAATTTTAGTCAGATTAGTTTATTCAATTAACTAGGACTTTGGATATATTCAGCAGGAGTGCCTAATTAGTAGTACTCTTAAATATCAAGACATGTTATCCTGCTAACTTTAGCCAGATAATGTCTCTGCTCCCCAAGTTGCTGAATATCAGGCTCTAGGAATTTAATAGTTTAATCCAATTCCTGGTTCCTCTCCTCTAAATTTACCCTTTCATGATTCCATTTCAAGTAATAAAGCAAATTTGCTTACTGTAAACATTTTTCATAGATAGCAAGATGAATTAGCCATGGCATGTGGGCTCTAGTTAGTAGAACTTTTAGCTCTACTGAGCATGTGAGGAAATTCTCACATGGGTATTGCCTTGTGAGCCTCATCAGTCAAGTATAGGGCTGAAATTAGCTAGGTAGTTGACTTTCCAGGGAGGCAGATGGGTATATTGCATGGCTAATTCATCCTGCTATCTACATAAAATACCATTTATGGTAAGCAATATTGCTTTTTCTGTTAATAAGCAGAGCTGAATTAGCCATGACATGTGGGGTGTCCCAAGCAGTGGAGAGTTTACTGAGTAAGCAAGCCAGACCCCACCATGGAGAGTAGACTACTGGATGAACAGGCTAGGCAAAACTATTTGTCCAAATATTTTTTTATTTTTTTATTTATTTAAGGTTTTTATATACCGGCAATCATGAGCACATATCTTGCTGGTTTACATGAAACGGGGGTGCATTAATAAACATCAAACTCAAAACTGTGGTGACCGAAGGAAATAGTTACAATTAACAAGGGTCGCAGAACTTGGAGAAGAAGGAAGAGAAAGGAAAGAATAAATGGTTAGGCAATATACAAATTAAGTTAAATACTATGTACAAATGGCATGGTTAATGGATTCTGTCCTTGGATTATGTCATTAGATTGTGTCTGGGAAAGCTTGCTTGAATAACCAAGACTTAAGTCTTTTCCTGAAAGTTGGGAGGCAGGGTTCCAGTCTGAGATCTGTAGGAATGGAATTCCAAAGAGAAGGGCCAGCTGTGGAGGTGGCACGATCTCTTAGGGTAATGTGTCTGGTCGTTTTCGCAGGGGGAACTTGGAGGGCGCCTCTGTATACATCTCTGGTAGGTCTTGTCGAATTGTATACTTGGAGGGGGATTTGTAGATCGAGGGAAATGCGTAGATGTATAGTTTTGAAGATGATACATAAGGCTTTATACATGATACGGAAGTATACGGGCAGCCAGTGTAGCTCTTTCAGGATGGGAGATATGTGGTCTCTCTTTCTTGCTCCTGTCACTATTTGTAAGGTTAGCCAGACAGCAATGGGATGTAAGGGTGTGCACGGACCAGATGTCTTCGAGAGATACCGCTTGCAAATGAGTGATGGAAGAGGTCATAGCTCTAACTTGATGAGCTTTGACAGCGTCTGTAATTTGTAGGCCTGCGGCTGTATAGTAATGTTGGATGCAGTTAAGATAATGTGTGTTTGGTGACTGCTATGCCCAGTCCATTAAGATCATAAGATATGCAAAGTTGCAAAGCCCGGTGTTACAGCCAAGGCCTTTTCTTGTAGTAAGCCAAGGTTCTTTTGCAATCTAAAGCATGAAAGGCTTTCTCTCCTTCATGTGCATATGGCCTTGGGAAGAAGTCTGAATAATATGGAAAGTGGATACAACTTTTAGTAGAAACTGTGGGTGGGTGCAGACTACTACCTTACTGTGGAAGAATTGCATATATGGCGGATATTGAACTAATGCCTGAAGTTTGCTGACTCTTTTGGCTGATGTTACCGCAACAAGAACACTACTTTAAGAAAATCATTTGAAACAGAACAACATTCAGGTCCCAATGCACCGGAGGTTTAACTTGCCATAAGCCTTTCATAAATCTTGATACCAACAGATGACTTGAGGTGGTGCCAGTCAACTTGAATATGCTAAGTCACTATGGCACTGAGATGTACTTTTATCAAGGAGGTGGCAAGATGTGATTCAGAAAGAGAGAGCAACTAGGTTAGCAAATGTTTAGGTTCACATGAAAATGGGTCTAAGGCATTATGTTGACACCATATGGAGAACCTTTATCATGTAAAGCCATAGATTCTTCTAGTTGATGGCTTCTTAGCAGATACTATTATGTCCTTAATCGCTCTGGATAAAGAAAAATCTGCAATTACTGAGCATTCAACATCCAAGCTGAGGGGTAGAGGGATGGAAAATTTGGATGGAACACACTTCCTTCTCTTGAGTTAATGAGGTTGGGTCTATATCCAGATGAACAGGAGGACTGATGGAAAGCTGTACAAGATATGTATATCAAATCTGCCTGTACCATGCTGAAAATAAGAATTTGCCATATTGGCTCAGACCGAAGGTCCATCAAGCCCAGCAACCTGTTTCCAACCGTGGCCAATCCAAATTACAATCACCTGGCAAGTACCCAAACATTAAATAAATCCTATGCTACTAATCCAGTAATAGCAGTAGTTATTCCCTAAATCAACTTGTTTAATAGCAGTTAATGGACTTCTCCTCCAGGAATTTATACAAATCTTTTTTAAACCCAGCTACACAAGCTGCCCTAACCACATCCTCTGGCAATGAATTCCAGAGCTTAATTGTGCATTGAGTGAAAAAGACCTTTGTTTTAAATGTGCTACTTACTAACTTCATAGAGTGCCCTCTAGTCCTTTTATTATCTGAAAGAGTAAATAACTGATTCACATTTACCCATTCTAATCCTCTCAGGATTTTATAGACCTCTATCCTATCCCCCCTCAGCTGAACAGACCTAACCTCTTTGACCTTTCCTCATAGGGGAGCTGTTCAATCCTCTTTATCATTTTGGTCGCCCTTCTCTGTACCTTCTCTCGTGCAACTATATCTTTTTTGAGATGTGGCAACCAGAATTGCACATAGTAGTCAAAGAGCAGACTCACCATCGAGCGATAAAAAGGCATTATAATATTCTCCATTTTATTCACCATTCCCTTCCTAATAATTCCTAATATTCTGTTTGCTTTTTTAACCGCCGCAGCACACTGAGCCGATAATTTCAATGTATAGTCCACTATGATGCCTAGATCTTTTTTCTGAGTGGTAATTCCTAATGTAGAGCCTAACATCGTGTAGATATAACATGGGTTATTTCTCTCTATATGTATCACCTTGCACTTGTCCACATTAAATTTCATCTGCATTTGGATGCTCAATCTTCTAGTATTGCAAGGTCCTCCTGCAATTTATCACAATCCACATGTGATTTAACTGAAGCTATGAAGATTAGTTGAGCCTGATCTCTTTGCACTTTTGCACTGTTCTGGCTATCAACGGAATCGGTGCAAAGCATACATAAGATCTATATTCCAACTGAGCAGGAAAGCTTCCTGAGTTAACCTGAGTTTGCGGGGTAGAATGGAGCAAAATTTCTCCATCTTTCTGTTCTGATATGAATAGGTCGAGAGTTGGACGCCAAGAGTCGAATAGTGTATCAGTTATTGATTGTTGCAGAAACGAAAAATTCTGTTCAGATGTTGGGAGCATGTTGAATAGGGATGTGAATCGGTGCCGGACTCGTTTCCGGTATCGATTTCAGCTAAAAACCGCAGGAAATCTTCGTTCCCCGCGATTCTTATCTGTTTTAATCGGCTGTGTCGTGCCAAAAAAAACCAACACACCCCCGACCCTTTAAATTCACAAAGGCACTCTGAATTTTCCCCCCACTAAAGCCACACGCCTCGCTACGACCAAAGACAGAGCTTTTTCGATAGCAGGCCCATCTATTTGGAATAGCATCCCATCAAATCTCAGACTGGAGCCTTGCCTTTTAACTTTCAGAAAAAGACTTAAAACCTGGCTATTTCACCAAGCCTTTCCTGATCCTCCAGACAATTACTAGTTGCCCTTCACTCCTACCCGGTCTGGCAATCATTTGCACGAAATGGACTCTGAGACTTTCAGGTCAAAGCACCGTTTAAGCTGTTAACTCGTACGTTCTATGGTAACACTACTTATTTATTACCGGCCTTTCTTCCTTCCAGCTTGTTGTAAGCTTCCAAGTTCTCTCTCCCTGTTGATTGTAACTTTGACTTATTCCTACCATTGTTATCTGTCATTTCACTTGAATTGCTACTCCAGTTATTCCCTTGTTATATTGTAAACCGATCCGATATGGTTATTTACTATGAAGGTCGGTATAAAAAACTGTTAAATAAATAAATAAATAAATAAATAAATAAATAAATAAATTTAATTCTTTTGCATCCCCCACCCTCCCGACCTCCTCGCCCGAATTTTTTTAAGTACCTGGTAGTCCAGCAGGGGTCCCGGGAGCGATCTCCTGCTCTCGAGCCGTCGGCTGCCACTAATCAAAATGGCACCTATGGCCCTTTGCCCTTAGCATGTGACAGGGTATCCGTGCCATTGGCCGGCCCCTGTCACATGGTAGGAGCAATAGATGGTGCGGGCAATGGAAATCGCTCCCGGGACCCCCGCTGGACCACCAGGTACTTTAAAAATTTGGGGGGGTTGCAAAAGAATTAAATTTAAAGGGTTGGGGTGGGTTTGGGGTTTATTTTTAAGTGCCCTTTCTTCCCGCCCCCCCCCGAAAACGATAAGAGAACCCCTCAAAAAATTTCGTGGGGTTTTACTATCGGGTTCGGGGCCCCCGAATTCTGACGAGTTTGAAAATATCTTCCGATATTTTCAATTGTCAGAAAAATGATTCACATCCCTAATGTTGGATATTCCTGGAAGATGGGTGGCTTGCAGGACAACTTGAAATTTGTATGCCCATTCTCATATCCCTATCGCTTCTTGGCAGAGTCCTTGACCTTGTGCCTCCATTTGTTCACATAAAGCATGGCCACTTGGTTGTCAGTTTGAATTAGAATGCTCTTCCCTTGGAGAAGATGCATGAAAGCTGATAAAGTGTATCTGATTGCTCTCTGTTTTAACAGATTTATCTGGAAATGACTGACTTTCTCCAAGATACCAAGTTCCTTGGATTCAAAAAGATTCAGTTTAGGCATCCCACTCTTTTGTAGAAGCATCAGTTGCTAAGGTAATTTGATGAGGGAGTCCACGGAGTGCTTCCTGAAGAACGTGAGGGTTTATCCTCCAGCATAATTCATGTTCTTTGAAGCTTGTACTTGGTTGTCAAGGGTTGAGTTTGCTGATCCAAATGACAACATAGATACCACGGTAAGTGCCAGATATGGAGGCAGGTTAGTGGAACTACATGAAAGGATGTTGCCATATGACCTAAAACAACCAGGATTACTCTGGCTGTTGAGCACTGTAAATTCCGCTTAGAACATTGTGGAAGTAGTGGAATAGAAGTTCGAATAAATAAATAAAAATAAAATCATTAGCCTGTGAATGAGTAATTTCCGAGTGTTTTCCTGCTCTGATGGAAGAAAAGCTCTCTCCTGCAGTTAATCAATTTATTCCCTGAAAATTTTACTTGCCAAGTTGGCAATCAATTTGGCTTCTCAAGCTTAACCTCTTAATGGTGGGACTCCACTGCAAGGGAATGAGATGAAGAAGAACCTCCTAGTGGGGGATCCGATGGTGTATTTACTTGAAGTGGGGATAATGGGACTCTCTCCTATGGGAGTATGCTATCAAGACTGGAGAAAAGAGGGTAGAGAGTACCTTATTTCTCTTTAGCCAAAGTGGTAACGAAATTCTTCACTAGCTCCATTACTTAGTTGAGTGGCCAATGTGTTCTCTGACCATGTGTGGGTGTTGGAACATCTTTGGAAACTAGAACAGGCTCTTGCCCTTGAATGGGAGGTCTGTTTGAGGTAAGATGTACCAGAGAATATATTGGATCTGCTTGTTTTGACACTGGCAGCACCATGGAGTGGCAATGTTTCTTCTTCAATGTGAGACATTGAACCCTACTCAACCCTGAGGTTTTGGCCTGTTTTACCAAAGGGGGAGCTCCTGCTCAACTCTTTTCCTGTAGAAGCAAACAATGCTGCACTGATTGATTTATATTCTGATTTTCAGGCATTTCAAAGCAAATTACTTTCAGGTACTGTAAGTATGTCCCTGTTCCTAGAGGGCTCACAATCTGTTTGCCCCTGAGGCAATGGCGTGTGAGGTGACTTGCCCAAAGTCACAAGGAGTGGAAGTGGGATTTGAACCCACTAGGCAGCCTGCTGCTCTAACCACTAGGCTACTCCACACTGGGAGGAGGACCAACTGAGACGTCTAAGAGAAGCATTTCCTCCATTTTATATGCCCTGGCAGATTGACTGTGCAAGGACATCAATCCACAATTATAGCAGTTTGCCTGGTCATAGTCCAATCCCAGGCAATGGTAGAATAGTTAATGGCCATCTATAATGGAGTTTACTTTGCTGCAAATGCAGTTCTAAAATCCACTTAACTGTTGGCTACTTTTTGCCAGACATTGAGGCAACTTTTTTTTTTTTTTTTAGGGGCATTGAAAAGGGCTGTTGGAGGTGCTCTCGATCTTGCAAAGCAACTGAGAAGAGAAATAAAGAAAATTTTTGAATTCAAAACAAAGTTGGATGAGAATAAATATGGAGAGAATGAGTTCACATCTGTGCTGTGCTTGGATAAAAAAAACAAAACAATGAGGAGGCTTGGGAGGCTACACTCGCACAGGAAGTTCCGCATATGCTCAATATAGCTAAAAGCTGTACTAGCTAAGCTAGACGAGTCTGTCTGCACAAACTATGCGGCAGATCTTAAAACATATGCGCGGGCGTAGATTTGTTCGCGCAACCCGGCGCGAACAAATCTACGCTCAGTTTTATAACATGCGCGTGCTGCTGCGCGCATGTTATAAAATCCAGGGTCAGCGTGCGCAAGGGGGTGCATACGTATGCACCTTGCGCACGCCGAGCCCGAGGGGAGCCCCGATGGTTTTCCCCATTCCCTTCAAGGCCGCTCCGAAATTGGAGCGGCCTTGAAGGGAAATTTTTTTCAGCCTCCCCCCCCCCCCCCGGCTTCCCCTCCCTTCCTCTATCTAACCCACCCCCATCCCTAACTAAATCCCCCCCTACCTTTGTCGAAAAATGCCGGCGCGCCATTCCCCAGCCCGGGGGTTGCTTCGGAGGCCTCAGCCCCGCCCCCGGAATGCCCCTGGGCTGGCACCATGCCCACAGCCTGCCCCTGGAACGCCCCCGAATGCCGCGCCGCCCCCGACTCGCCCCCCCGAGCAAAGTCCCAGGACTTAAGCGTGACCCGGGGCTTTGCGCACGCCGGCGGCCTATGCAACATAGGCGCTCCGGCGCGCAAGTCCCCTGCACGCGTAAATCTGGCTGGATTTACGCGCGCAGGGCTTTTAAAATGTACCCCCAAATCAAAGTTACAATGCATCTATCTGTTGTGTAAGTATATTGACTATTAGTGCAATGAGTACAGAATTGGGCTTAGTTTATCTAACTTGTTTTCCCTCACAGGCAGCACTGCTGTGGGACCAGTGCAAGAAGGAACTTTGTATGGATGTATTTATTGCTCAGGTGCAGATTGAGTGCATTCTCACACCACAGTGTTTATTTATGAAGAGAAGTTCAGCAGTCTAATCCATCAGCAAGTGATGATGGGAAACAAAGTGAACCTAAATTTCATAACAGTATGGGAAGATTCATGCTAAGATCCCGTGGGAAGCAGAATAATAAAATTCCTCTCTTGGAGTCATAAAGTTACTTATTACACAAAGCTGCTGTGCTTGGATCTGTCAAGGTTATAGACTCAATTTACAATGCTTGGACTACACACCAATATATCATCTTTAAAGATTATTCCTGGTAACTAATAATGTACAATAAACAAATATGATATAATGAAAAATAATGCAATTTGGAAAGACACTGAAATAGCATTTATGCCAAGGCAAAAGATGCTCTAATAGGCCTCAAACCAGAGGGTCTGCCCGGTCAGAGACTGATGCCTTGCACATAGAGCCAAAGCGTGGCTTAAGCAGAAGCAGACTCAGAAATTTGGCAGGTGGGTGCATGATCTCGCCCCAGACAACCCAGATTGGTCCTCACTGGTTTGAAAGCGACTGCTGAAATCCCACGGTGTTTTAGCAACTTGATGGCTAGAGGGCTGAGATGAGTTGAGCCGTTGGACCCAGGAGTGCTCATACCTATGTATCTGTCCCTTTAAGTAAAAGAGCATTTAGGGAAGTCCTGTTTAAAGTATTGTGAAGTTCATCTGTGACAAGAACATAGAAGAAAAAATTAAACTTACCTAAAAATGTTCACTCTTATTTCTGTTACACCAGTCCAGAATGCTGAAGGTTGCCCTACTTGCAGCTGATAGAGGCAGAGTACGTTTCTTTTTGATAGGACATCTGTCAGCGGCGTCGGCCGCGGCAGGCCGGGACCGGGACCAAGTGTCATGGCCGCCGGCCGCGGTCGGCCGCAATAGTAGTGAGGCCGACGTCCGCACTGCCACTCACCCGGATCGCCGGCATGCGGAGGCTGCCCACAGGCGCAGGCAGCCTTCTTCCTCTTTCTTCCTCCGGACCTCTGCTAGGACTATCGGCAGCATGGCTCCGCGGTACTCTGGCTCCTCCCCCTTTTGCCCATAGGGCCGCTCGCGCGGCTGAAGAGGATTCTTAAAGGGGCCATGACAGGAAGTGTCATGGCTCCCTCTGAAGCTCCTCCCTCGGTTTCCTGTATTTCAGGCAAGGGCTGAGCATTCAGTCCTTGCCTTGGTATTGAGGTCTTGCTTGGTTCCTGTGTTCCTGGTATCCTGTTTCTTCGTCCCGCTTCTGCTCTGCCTTCCCTGCTGGATTGATTCTTCTGGACTCTGACCCCTGGACTGGATTTGGACCGCGCTTTGGACTCCGACCTCTGGATTGGTTTTGGACCGCTCTCTGGACACCGACCCTTGGACTGGCTTTGGACCACGCTCTGGACACCGACCCTTGGACTGGCTTTGGACCGCGCTCTGGACTTCGACCCTTGGACTGGCTGCGGACAGTGTTTTGATCGCTGACTCTTGGACCGGCTTTTGGATTACTTTGAACTCCCTACAGAGACTATTTACGACCTGCTGGAAGCGCCAGCCATCTGGAATCCACGATCTGCAGGAGGCGCCTGCATCCAGACCATCTTCTGTCTTCAGGGAGTCGCCTAAGTCCCAGCGGCCGTGTCCCTACAGGCTCCTCCTGGGGGGCTCACGTGCTTCCAACGTGAAGTTCTGTCCACATCTACAACAGACCTCGCCATCTGATGGTAGGGGCCGGTGAGGAGTCCTATCCTTGACGGCAGTACAGACTCTACCTCAGAACAAGGGTCCACGTTCCAGGTCCTAACAACATCACTACAGCTGCTTAATGTAAGTGCAGAACCTAATAAGTCAGGATTCCTCTGACAAAGCCTATGCTATAAAAACCAATTCAAAAATATTGTAACTTAAAAAAAATAATTGTTTATGAAGAAGCTTTCTATTGAACTTTCCTTTGAACAACAATTTTCCTTTGCCTTGAACTGGTATAGCAGAAGTAAGGGAAATAAAATTATCAGGTAAGTTTAATTTCATCTTCCTCGACTTTCTGCTATACCAGTACAAAAAGTTGGGGATATATCAAATCCCAAACTACAGTGGGCAAGAGGATGTTAGCCCTACTTTTAGGATGCTTGCTCCATAGCTAGCATCTTCGTTTGCGAGAACATCCAGCCTGTAGTGCCTTGCAAAGGTATGAAATGATGACTAGACAGTTGCTTTACCAACAACTGCTAGATTTACTGTCCTCAATTCTGCCCATGAGGATGCCTGTGCTCTCCTTGATTGTGCTTTTATCTTTCCTGGAACCTGTTTTCCCTTCAGTATGTATGCGGTAGAAATTGCTTCTTTAAGCCATCTTGCAATCGTTGCCGTGAATGCTGCTTCTTCTTTGTGTACAGCACAAACAACTTGTCTGTTTTCCTAATGAATTTGTGACCTCTAAGTAGTCAATCAAAGCTTGTCAAGCATTTAAATAGTTTCTCTTGCAAATTCTCTTTTGAAAATTCTGGCAAATGAATGGATCGATTTAAATGAAAAAGGCAAAATTACTTTAAACAAAAAAAGTAAGGAACACAAGTTACAGTTACTGATTTCATGTCAATCCTTAAAAAGGGATACCCTAAATAAGGACTGAATTTTGGATATTTGTCTTGCTGAAGTACTAGACATTAAAAGCACAGTCATATGTAAGATCTTTGATAGATGCTTTCTTCAATGGCTCAAAGGAAGTTGACGTTAGAACTTTTAGCACTAAATTTAGATTCCGTTGAAGTATCAGTAGTTTAATGGTGATCGAATTAGCTTTATTTCTTTAAAAAAACATGCAATATCAGGATGTGATGCAATCATTAGACTTTTAACTCTTCTGTAACAAAATATAGCTGCCAACTATACCTTTAAGCAACTATGTGCTAAACCTTTGTCTAATCCTCTCTGTAAAAGTTTGATATCTCAGATATCTGTGCTTTCCAAATGAAATGCATGCATCCTTAAAGAATATAATAAGAACATAAGAACATGCCATACTGGGTCAGACCAAGGGTCTATCAAGCCCAGCATCCTGTTTCCAACAGTGGCCAATCCAGGCCATAAGAACCTGGCAAGTACCCAAAAACTAAGTCTATTCCATGTTACCGTTGCTAGTAATAGCAGTGGCTATTTTCTAAGTCAACTTAATTAATAGCAGATAATGGACTTCTCCTCCAAGAACTTATCCAATCCTTTTCTAAACACAGCTGTACTAACTGCACTAACTACATCCTCTGGCAACAAATTCCAGAGTTTAATTGTGCGTTGAGTGAAAAAGAACTTTCTCCAATTAGTTTTAAATGTGCCACATGCTAACTTCATGGAGTGCCCCCTAGCCTTTCTATTATCTGAGAGTAAATAACCGATTCACATCTACCCATTCTAGACCTCTCATAATTTTAAACACCTCTATCATATCCCCCCTCAGCCATCTCTTCTCCAAGCTGAAAAGTCCTAACCTCTTTAGTCTTTCCTCCTAGGGGAGATGTTCCATTCCCCCTTATCATTTTGGTAGCCCTTCTCTGTACCTTCTCCATCGCAATAATATCTTTTTTGAGATATGGCGACCAGAATTGTACACAGTATTCAAGGTACGGTCTCACCATGGAGCGATACAGAGGCATTATGACATTTTCTGTTTTATTCACCATTCCCTTTCTAATAATTCCCAACATTCTGTTTGCTTTTTTGATTGCCGAAGCACACTGAACCGACAATTTCAATGTGCTATCCACTATGACGCCTAGATCTCTTTCTTGGGTTGTAGCACCTAATATGGAACCTAACATTGTGTAACTATAGCATGGGTTATTTTTCCCTATATGCATCACCTTGCACTTATCCACATTAAATTTCATCTGCCATTTTGATGCCCAATTTTCCAGTCTCACAAGGTCTTCCTGCAGTTTATCACAATCTGCTTGTGATTTAACTACTCTGAACAATTTTGTATCATCTGCAAATTTGATTATCTCACTCGTCATATTTCTTTCCAGATCATTTATAAATATATTGAAAAGTAAGGGTCCCAATACAGATCCCTGAGGCACTCCACTGCCCATTCCCTTCCACTGAGAAAATTGTCCATTTAATTCTATTCTCTTGTTTCCTGTCTTTTAGCCAGTTTGTAATCCACGAAAGGAAATCGCCACCTTTCCCATGACTTTTTACTTTTCCTGGAAGCCTCTCATGAGGAACTTTGTCAAACACCTTCTGAAAATCCAAGTACACTACAGCTACCGGTTCACCTTTATCCACATGTTTATTAACTCCTTCAAAAAAGTGAAGCAGATTTGTGAGGCAAGACTTGCCTTGGGTAAAGCCATGCTGACTTTGTTCCATTAAACCATGTCTTTCCATATGTTCTGTGATTTTGATGTTTAGAACACTTTCCACTATTTTTCCTGGCACTGAAGTCAGGCTAACCGGTCTGTAGTTTCCTAGATCGCCCCAAAGTAACACAATTAGGGATGTGAATCGTTTTTCAACGATTAAAATTATCGTCCGATAATGTTTATATCGTCTTAAATCGTTATAGAACACGATACAATAGAAATTCTAACGATTTATCGTTAAAAATCGTTAAATCGTGTTAGTGCGCACTAACGGGAGTTAGTGCGCACTAACTCCCCGTTAGTGCGCACTAACTCGATTTAGTGCGCACTAACTGAAAATGATACAAATAAACACTTTCCAGGTCACTGAAGGTCAGTTAGGAAAGAATATGTGTTCCTATTGGCTGGCTGCCCTCTTATCTATTGATGTTACCAAGGTTACCACTGAGGTGATGGTTGGGGGGATGGGAAATGGAACTGGAAACTAACGAACACCAACAGAAAATGAAACAAAGTGTTCACACTTCCCAGGTCAGTAAAGGTCACTTAGGAATGAATATGTATGTATGTATTCCTATTGGCTGGCTGTGCTCTTATCTATTGATGTTACCAAGGCTAACACTGAGGTAATGGTTGGGGGGATGTGAAATGGAAACAGTTGGAAGCTTGACAAAAAAAGTAATGTAATGATCAGCACTCACGTGACTAGAACTTGTTTGTTTATTATTTTTGTTAGCAGGCACCTGAAATGCTAGTGCATGTTGAATTTGCCAATCACTGTGCATTTTAGAAAGGTGGTCCTGGCTGGAACTGTACACAGTTCAAATATATGTAATTGATTGTTGGTAAGTGTATTTTTTAAGTAGCCACACTGGCACAAGTATGTTTACTTTTCCTCCTACTTAACTCACTAGCTCAGCTTTGTAAGAAGGGCTTCTCTGCTTGTGTGTTGTTTTTGTTTGGTGTGAGGAGAGCAGAAACATCAGATCTTTATTCAATCTACTACAGTCATCTCTTACAGTGCCCTATCCCTATTAATACCAGGAGTGTTGTGATCTTCCTGCACACAGTGCCCTAACCCTGATACCAGTCTGAGACAGCTCCCTCCCTGCATTACTAGTGAGAGGCTGGCTTCACAGACAGGGGGGAGCTGCCTGACCCTCACTCCTGACTTCCCCCATGTCCCAGCTAGTGAATGGTGTGTAGGTGAGGGGGGGAAGGGAGGATGGTGAAGTCTGAGACAGCTCCCTCCCTGCATTACTAGTGAGAGGCTGGCTTCACAGACAGGGGGGAGCTGCCTGACCCTCACTCCTGACTTCCCCCATGTCCCAGCTAGTGAATGGTGGGGGGGGGGGGAGAATGGTGAAGTCTGAGACAGCTCCCTCCCTGCATTACTAGTGAGAGGCTGGCTTCGCAGACAGGGGGGAGCTGCCTGACCCTCACTCCTGACTTCCCCCATGTCCCAGCTAGTGAATGGTGTGTGGGTGAGGGGGGGGGGGGGAGGATGGTGAAATCTGAGACAGCTCCCTCCCTGCATTACTAGTGAGAGGCTGGCTTCACAGACAGGGGGGAGCTGCCTGACCCTCACTCCTGACTTCCCCCATGTCCCAGCTAGTGAATGGTGTGTGGGTGAGGGGGGGTGGAGGAGGATGGTGAAGTCTGAGACAGCTCCCTCCCTGCATTACTAGTGAGAGGCTGGCTTCACAGACAGGGGGGAGCTGCCTGACCCTCACTCCTGACTTCCCCCATGTCCCAGCTAGTGAATGGTGTGTGGGTGAGGGGGGGGGGGGGAGGATGGTGAAGTCTGAGACAGCTCCCTCCCTGCATTACTAGTGAGAGGCTGGCTTCACAGACAGGGGGGAGCTGCCTGACCCTCACTCCTGACTTCCCCCATGTCCCAGCTAGTGAATGGTGTGTGGGTGAGGGGGGGGGGAGGATGGTGAAGTCTGAGACAGCTCCCTCCCTGCATTACTAGTGAGAGGCTGGCTTCACAGACAGGGGGGAGCTGCCTGACCCTCACTCCTGACTTCCCCCATGTCCCAGCTAGTGAATGGTGTGTGGGTGAGGGGGGGGGGGGAGGATGGTGAAGTCTGAGACAGCTTCCTCCCTGCATTACTAGTGAGAGGCTGGCTTCACAGACAGGGGGGAGCTGCCTGACCCTCACTCCTGACTTCCCCCATGTCCCAGCTAGTGAATGGTGTGTGGGTGAGGGGGGGGGGGGAGGAGGATGGTGAAGTCTGAGACAGCTCCCTCCCTGCATTACTAGTGAGAGGCTGGCTTCACAGACAGGGGGGAGCTGCCTGACCCTCACTCCTGACTTCCCCCATGTCCCAGCTAGTGAATGGTGGTGTGGGTGAGGGGGGGGGGAGGATGGTGAAGTCTGAGACAGCTTCCTCCCTGCATTACTAGTGAGAGGCTGGCTTCACAGACAGGGGGGAGATGCCTGACCCTCACTCCTGACTTCCCCCATGTCCCAGCTAGTGAATGGTGTGTGGGTGAGGGAGGGGGGGGAGGATGGTGAAGTCTGAGACAGCTCCCTCCCTGCATTACTAGTGAGAGGCTGGCTTCACAGACAGGGGGGAGCTGCCTGACCCTCACTCCTGACTTCCCCCATGTCCCAGCTAGTGAATGGTGTGGGGGTGAGGGGGGGGGGAGGATGGTGAAGTCTGAGACAGCTCCCTCCCTGCATTACTAGTGAGAGGCTGGCTTCACAGACAGGGGGGAGCTGCCTGACCCTCACTCCTGACTTCCCCCATGTCCCAGCTAGTGAATGGTGTGTGGGTGAGGGGGGGGGGGGAGGAGGATGGTGAAGTCTGAGACAGCTCCCTCCCTGCATTACTAGTGAGAGGCTGGCTTCACAGACAGGGGGGAGCTGCCTGACCCTCACTCCTGACTTCCCCTATGTCCCAGCTAGTGAATGGTGTGTGGGTGAGGGGGGGGGGGAGGATGGTGAAGTCTGAGACAGCTTCCTCCCTGCATTACTAGTGAGAGGCTGGCTTCACAGACAGGGGGGAGCTGCCTGACCCTCACTCCTGACTTCCCCCATGTCCCAGCTAGTGAATGGTGTGTGGGTGAGGGAGGGGGGGAGGATGGTGAAGTCTGAGACAGCTCCCTCCCTGCATTACTAGTGAGAGGCTGGCTTCACAGACAGGGGGGAGCTGCCTGACCCTCACTCCTGACTTCCCCCATGTCCCAGCTAGTGAATGGTGTGTGGGTGAGGGGGGGGGGGGGAGGATGGTGAAGTCTGAGACAGCTCCCTCCCTGCATTACTAGTGAGAGGCTGGCTTCACAGACAGGGGGGAGCTGCCTGACCCTCACTCAAGCAGAGAAGCCCTTCTTACAAAGCTGAGCTAGTGAGTTAAGTAGGAGGAAAAGTAAACATACTTGTGCCAGTGTGGCTACTTAAAAAATACACTTACCAACAATCAATTACATATATTTGAACTGTGTACAGTTCTAGCCAGGACCACCTTTCTAAAATGCACAGTGATTGGCAAATTCAACATGCACATGTCTGCTAACAAAAATAATAAACAAAGAAGTTCTAGTCACGTGAGTGCTGATCATCACATGTCAAGCTTCCAACTGTTTCCATTTCACATCCCCCCAACCATTACCTCAGTGGTAACCTTGGTAACATCAATAGATAAGAGCACAGCCAGCCAATAGGAATACATATTCATTCCTAAGTGACCTTTACTGACCTGGGAAGTGTGAACACTTTGTTTCATTTTCTGTTGGTGTTCATGAGTTTCCAGTTCCATTTCCCATCCCCCCAACCATCACCTCAGTGGAAACCTTGGTAACATCAATAGATAAGAGGGCTGCCAGCCAATAGGAACACATATTCATTCCTAACTGACCTTCAGTGACCTGGAAAGTGTCTATTTGTATCATTTTGAGTTAGTGCGCACTAACTCGAGTTAGTGCGCACTAACGGGGAGTTAGTGCGCACTAACTCGAGTTAGTGCGCACTAATCGGAAAAAACGATTTTTAACGATTTTTCAACGAAATAATCGTGCCAAACACGATTTTCTTCTCCTGCCACACGATTTCTATCGTTAAGACGATATGGAAAACGATTCACATCTCTAAACACAATATATGATGGCAGATAAAGACCAAATGGTCTATCCAGTCTGCCAACAAGTTGCTTTTGGTAGTAACTGCTGCTCTGTGCAGGTTACCCCCTTTGCCTTCTGTTAAAGGCGGTGGTGACTGCTACTGCATGCAGGTTACCCCCATGTAGAAGTATTATACCTACAATTAACAGGTGTCCCCCAAGGCTCTTCACTTTCAGCCCTGTTGTTCAATATGTATCTAGCATGGTTATGTTCTGTAGTACGTCATCATGATGGGTCATTTAAGATCTATGATATCTACGATAGATAGCGAACTGAATTTTAAGACACACATCGCGACAAAAATCAGAGAGGGTTACTATAAACTATTAACGAGGCTAAAGCCCTTTCTTAGCCCCTCTGAATTTAGAACTGTATTGCAGCTTCTCATTTTTGCCAATATTGACTACTGTAATTCTCTCTTACTTGGATTACCTTTATCTACAAATTGACCACTACAAATATTGCAGAACTCGGCAGCAAGAATCCTAGCTGATACCAAGAAGCAAGAGCGTATCACGTTGGTTCTGATATCCCTGCACTGGCTCCCCATAAAATTCAGGATACAATATAAAATCCTAACAATTATTCACAAAATAATTTACGGAGAACAGACAAACTGGCTCAACATGGCAATTAAAATTCATGTACCTCAAAGGAATCTAATCTCTGCTAATAAAGGCCTATTATCTATTCCGTCAGTATGCTCGGCACAGCTATCGCAAGTCCAAAAATTTGGAACTCACTCCCCACAGAAACACGCCTACAGCCAAATTTTAAAATATTCAATAAAGGAGGTCAAAACATGGCTTTTTATGAAGGCTTTTAATGATTTCAGTTAAGTCATTCATATGCCCCAGTCTGTTACTTTTGTGTTTTAATATTTTAAGATTAATTTCATTTTAGTAAGCGCACTAACCACTACTCTTCCTCTCCTTAAGTTCCCAAATATAATTTTAATGTACTTTTATTCTTATTGTACTGATATTGAGTTATGTTATTTTATTGTAAATTTTACTTTAAAATTTTATTTTACTTTGAGTTATTTTATTGTAATTTTATTGCTGTTATAAACCGAATGACGGCATATAAAATCATATAATGAACAAAAACTGGAAAAATTGTGACACAATTAATTTCAAAAATCACAATAAAGTCACAAATGTGCTATGGTACTTTTCAATTAGGTATACCCTCATTTATGGGCTGATGCACACTTCCGCCTACCGGCGTTTTTTGCTTTTAGGTACAACTGCCAACTTGGCTGCCCATTTAAAATACGATCACAGGGTTACCAAAATTTTTTAAGAAAAGACCATTTTTTTACGCCGCTGCTTGTCTTTAACAGAATAAATATTTCATGAAAACATTTTTTTTCTTTTTTTACCGCCCTTTAGGGCTTTTTTTTCTTTTTTTCTTTTTCCTTTTCAGAAAAGTCTCTTTTCTAACTTTTTTTTGTGTTCAACAGAATAAATCCACTTATCTTTTCAGTGGACTTGCAGTAGTCCCGAAAGCTCAACTGCACGCCGCTTTGCTAGCTTGCCCCACTTTGCTAGCTTGCCCGACACCGCTGGTGTTTCGAAGTGAATTCTTCGTCAGGGGCCTGCATATTGAGGCCCCTGATGAAGAATTCACTTCGAAACACCATAAGCAACACAACATAGGATGTGGTACTCTCCATTCTGTGTGTTATTTCAAAGTGAAACACAAATAAAATTACTTGATATCAAATTTTAAAATATTTAAACAGCTTCTTCACAATCTTTAAAAAAAATTACCCTAAAGTTTTGGGTAAACATTTTAACAAGTGATAAAAAAAAAATCCCCACATGCACTGAATCTGATTGGTCTTTAGCTATGACATCACAAACACCATCTCTCTTTTTCACACACATTCACAAACACTGCATGAACTAATGAGATCCTGTTTAGTGTGAGGTCATTTTTGGCACTGCTCCTAACATGGTTGATCCCAGAGGAATTGTAAGGGGTTAATTAAAAAAAAAAATAGACTTAGCTTATCACTACTGAACTATTACATAAAACCAAAAAGGTACAACACATCTTCCTCTAATATGTAAAGATTAACTGTTCTCTTATTGTAAAAAGTATCCAGATCAATAGTTTTAGCTAACCAAGATTAATTGTCATTTTAAATTTTTAGATCTTAAATACTGCTCATTACCAGGTTCCCCCTCAGGGCCACTCAACCTCCCTTCTGCTGGATGCAGTCATGACGCTTATTCAGCTGAACCAACTCTGCTGATACCAGTGTACAATGTATAATGCTACCATTCACCCCCATATAACACCTCTGAATTATAAATAGAACTTTCGCTATCACCTATGAGCATTCGATTACACATTAGACTGTAATATCTAATTATTATATATTCATATCTTTGACTGCACCATTTGTCTACTGTAACACCCTTTGAGCTTTTTTGCTGAAAAAGCGTGAAACAAAAAGAAATTTCCAGCTGGAAAGCATTATGCAAACTAAGTCAACACTGCATGCCATACAAAAACATTATAAATTCTTGTTTTCATAGATTTTCAAGAGGAAGGTCACAGTAAAAATTAGTACAAAACTGTGTACAGTGATTCTACCAGTCACTGAGAAATCAAGACACAGCAAACTCTCTCTCTCTCTATCTATATAGATAGATAGATAGATAGATAGATAGATAGATAGATAGACAGATAGACAGACACTTTTTCTGGGAAAATACTCCTGGTATGTGTTTTAAAGTTATTAACTTTGTAACACATGCAACTGGGAGTAGATGGCACTGTAGCAGAAAAATTAGGCTTCATGCCAAGAATAGTCCAGTCTGATATGTAACAAGCAGGCAGGCTGTCTAGGAGGCCACAGTAACCCACCAGGGCCAGCAACCAGGAGAGATGGCTACAAGAAGAGCCAAAACAAAACAGTGAAGCCCAAAAAAATAAATCAAAATTCAGCAAATAAGTACTTGTGTGGAAAGGGGTCCTAAATATTGCAAAATTTAGCATTTAATAATTCATTTAATAATTGTATAAAAAGAAAGTGAAAAAAGTTAGTTCGACTTGATTTACCACCTTTCAAACCAATGGGGCAGATTTTCAAAGGGATACGCGTGTAACCCCCGAAAACCTGCCCCAAGCTCCCCCTGTGCGCGCCGAGTGTATCTTGCATAGGCTCGGCGGCGCACGCAAGCCCTGGGACGCGCATATGTCCTGGGGCTTCGAACAAGGGGCTGGCCAGGGGCGTGGCAGCGGGCCAGGGCTTGTCCGGGGGCGTGACAGCGGTCCATGGGCGGGGCTGGAGGCGTGACTGTGGTCTGGGGGCGGGGCCGAGTGCTCCGGCACAGCAGCCTGTGCCAGGGCAGGGTGTAACTCCACAAAGTAAGGTAGGGGGGGATTTAGTTAGGGCTGAGGGGTGGATTAGATAGGGGAAGGGAGGGAAAGGTGTGGGGGGACAAAAAAATAAGTTCCCTCCAAGGCCGCTCCGATTTCGGCCTTGGAGGGAACGGAGGCTCGGCTCGTCGCGCGTAGGTTGCACAATTGTGTACCCCCCCCTGCGCACGTCGACACTGGGTTTTATAATATGCGCGCAGCAGCGCGTGCATTTTATAAAATCAGGCGTAGATTTTTTCGCGCCGGATTGTGCGAACAAATCTGCGCCCGCACGTAAGTTTAAAGATTTGCCCCAATATCAAAGAGTACATCTAAAACCAATATAAATATTTACAAAAACATATCATACATCAAACAACCAAACTAGTAAGAACCTGATAAAATACCTGAAACAGTAGGCACTTAAAATACACCTGTGACAAATAAAAAGAAGGAAGAAAAAGGGTAAGCTAAAGGCCAGTGTGCTCATATCCAGAAGAGCCAGCTATGCGGAATTGGCAGAAGGTGGACTGCAGCCAGAAAACAAACCAATCATGTGGGTCCAAAAAGATGCACAGAGAGAAGCCGGGTCAAGAGTCAGGACTTGTGAGGTAGCAGCAGGAGGAGGGGCCTGAAGTTCACAACCAGACAGCAGCTCCTCCCCTCCTACTTCACCTACCTCTTGGCTCAACCCCAAGGGCAAACCTCACATGTCCCTTGAGGACAACTTGGTCAATCTGCAGGAGGATTATGGGGCGAGAGTTGGCGTGGCAATTGATTTGCAAAGAAGAAATGCTGGTCCAGCCAGGCAGAGCTGCTCCGAGTGTCCAGAGAGGCGACTTTGTGGGAAACTCTAGTGACAAGCTGCTATTCTGGTAGGGAACAGGGCTTTGGGCTTTAGCAGCTGAGGGATCCCTGGTAAGGATCAGAATCTGAGAAGAGCAAAACACTGGACAGGTTGGAGGGACGTGCCATCCTTCTTACTCCTGTGGGAATCTTCAGTAGGCTGGTGGTAGAAGGGGAGGGGAAAAGCAGCAAATCACATCCCCTCACCATTCATTAGTTAAGGGGCAGGAAAAGCCTGCCCAAGTAACCTCCCTGATGGTGTGGGCAAGTCACTTCACCCTCCATTGCCTCAGGTACAAACTTAGGCCAGGATTCATCATTCCTTGTGGAATGATGAATCCTGCGATAAAGGGGGGGTGTGGGGCGAAGAAGGGGGCGGTCGGGCGATAGCCTGCAGCCCGGCCGCACCACAGCGGTGCGGTTTCGCCTGCTGCGGTGCGACCGTGCTGCACACTATTGCGGGCATAGTGCCACCGTAAAAGGTGGTGCTATTTCCCGTGCTACTGCCGGCGATAATGTTCTGAACATTATCTCCGGCAGCGGTGCCGCCGGCCTATTTCCCTAATCCCCTCCACCTAATTTCAATGCTACCGCCGCAATAAGGTCTTTCGCGGGTTAGAAAATAACCCCGTTAGATTGTAAGCCCTGTGGGGATACAGAAATACTGACAGCACCTGAATGTAATCTGCTTTGAAATGCCTAAAAGCAGAATATAATTAAATCAATAGCAAAGGGGATCACATTTGCAGATCTTTTTCAGAGTCCTTGGAATAAACCAGGTTGGGTACAAAGGTAGGGCATGCTTGAAGATCTAGAATTTGGATGGCAATTCCGACCAGGATGCCTTACGAGGCAGTTGCTGATTTACTGCCAGCTTGCCAACCTGGAACCTTTTTTGAACCCCAGCAAATGTGTTTCCTTTTCCACACTGTAACCGGAGTAGAAAGTGGAGGCCACCTCTGGCCCTGACCCAGTACCTTTAAAAAATAAATAAATAAATAAAAATCAGAACTGCTGAAAGGGAATCAAGTAGCATCTACTGAAGGAGAGTGTTTGCTGGTATCAGATGTGATAAGATTACATTAGCTGCAGGCCCAGATATCCTGTACAAATATTACTTCTGCTGATTACCTAAAAGTAGTGTAGTTGCCTTTAAACTTGCAGTATGTTGTTGCCACAGAAATGAAACTAAAAATAAATAAATAAATAAAAAGATAATGTAATCAGATTTAGAAGAGCCAATAGGGACTGACCCAGACGGGTAGAGAATCTGCGGATGCTGCCATGAGCAATATTCAGCAAGCACCAACCACACTCATCGCCAGCCTAGACCTAAAAAATCATTTATCAGATCTACCATAAGTGAAAGAGAGACCAGAAAGGGCAATTAAAAAACTAAAATGATTTTCAACAATTACTTGAACACAGCTACTAAAGTGCCTGTAGTTATATTTTTCAAAGACATGTTATTTGTGTCTACATTTCCTAGATAGTTAAGAGCTTCCTATACATTTCAATGAACTGTATAGATATTTTACATAAAATGTTCCTACAAACTGTTATAATCTGGTGTGGCTGTGGACCCTGGATCGTAGTGAGAGCTGACTCTATGCACAGGGAGGAGCCCTGTGGGGACTCACTACGATAGGCGTGACCTCAGCAGAGACGGACACAGATGTGAGAGATGTTATTATACTGGAATCGTAGGTGGCACCCACAGCGTGAAGAGAAGACACAGACCAGAGTAGTAAGGCTGCTCAATGATGATATCCCTGGTAGTGACCCACAGAGCGGGGTATGCCAGCAAACTCCTCTCTTGATGACACCCCTCAGGGTAGATCCAGTAGTGGCCCGCAGCGCGGGGTATGCCGAGGATCAGCAAGTAGTAGTTCAGAGAGGTGCAGGAGAAGAGCAGAGCAAAATAGATGATGGTATATACTCCGTAGTGTAGAAAGGTAGTGGCCTGAAGCACGGGGTACACCAGCGGTTCCGTCAGCAAGATGGTGGAAGCGAGAAACACTCACAAGGCTGAACTGGTAGGATCCGAATCAGGATGATAGGAATCTCCAGGCAGGAAGGCCCTCCGAGGAGTGGATAGCCAGAACGTAACAAGGCCCCCGAGGAGCGGGTACCTAAGGCGTTCTATGTCCAAGAAATCAGTAAGCAGTTCAAGTAGTGAAGCGAAGCATCTCCGAATGGAGTGGAATAAGCAGGAAGGAGGTACTTCTGGTGGGTGATGTCATGAGGAGGGGTCGCCACTGAGGTTCCTGCCATGATGTGAATAAAAGAGGGACTGGCACGTGCCCTAGGTAATCCTCGATTCAAGATGGCAGACGGGATCACCCACGCTGTCCTAGGGATGCCAGGGAAGGCGGCGTTTGCAGACTGAGGCCGCCATGACTCCGATAATCGCTGGTGCAGGGAAAAAAAAGAGGTGAGCAGCAAAGGTCGCAGCCATCTGCGACTGACGGGCGCAACACAAACAAGCCAAGATTTCAGGCATAGGTACTTATAGGCCACTCAAAAGTCTATACATAGTTAAATCACTTGTACAAAATCTATGTTGGCCAATAAAAGATTTCACCGTCTAGTAAATCCGGTTTTCTGAAGAATAGGGCAACAGATATTCTTCCTTGAAAAAGTTTATTCTACAGCAGAAAGGAGAGGAGACATTTTTTAAAGCAAACTAGCCTACACTTCACACTCCACAAAGCAAAATTTAGACTTAAAAAAAGTAAATAGTCATTTCCAAATGTCTGTCTTTGTTCTCTCTCTGTAATTTACAGTTTATAGCCTTGGTGCTTTTCTTCTTTTAAGACTAGTTGCTTTTTATTCAACAGCTGTGCAGCTTGGCTAGTTTGCTGGATAAACTTATCCGGCTAACTTAGCCCATATAGTCAGTGGCACAGCCACACTCCTGAATATATCTGACTATCTTAAGAGTTATCCAGATAAGTTTATTCGACTAACTTTAGGACACTCCTATGGTAGAGCTGACCAAAGTTGATTAGAAAAGTTATCCAGCTAACTCGGAGTTAGCTGGATAACTCATCTAGCTAATTCAATTCCTCCCACTTACACCTCTAGAACCCCCCTAACTTATCTGGCTAAATTCTAGCCTGCTAACTTACAGGCCGATACAGTACAGTGCGCTCCAACGAAGTGCACGGTTAACCTGCCCTTGGATGCGCGTTTTCCCTTACCCCTTATTCAGTAAGGGGAGGAAAATGTGCGTCCAACCCGCGGCACCTAATAGCGCCCTCAACATGCAAATGCATGTTGATAGCCCTATTAGGTATGCCCGCGCGATACAGTAAGTAAAATGTTCAGCCAAGCCGCACATTTTACTTTAAGAAATTAGCGCCTACCCAAAGGTAGGCGCTAGTTTCTGCCAGCACCGGGAAAGTGCACAGAAAAGCAGTAAAAACTGCTTTTCTGTGCACCCTCTGACTTAATATCATTGCGATATTAAGTCGGAGGTCCCAAAGAGTAAAAAAAGTTAAAAAAAAAAAAAAAGAAAAAAATAATTTAAAATGGGCCAGCGGCTGTCAGGCCGAAAACCGGACACTCAATTTTGCCGGCGTCCGGTTTCCGAGCCCGTGGCTGTCAGTGGGCTCGAGAACCGACGTCGGCAAAATTGAGCGTTGGCTGTCAAACCCGCTGACAGCCACCACTCTGGGTCAAAAGGAGGCGCTAGGGACGCGGTAGTATCCCTAGCGCCTCCTTTTGCCCGTTTCTACCGCACCACCTAATTTAAATACTGTATCGCGTGCACAGGCGAGTGGCCTGTGCGCGCGCCGGGAGAGCGGGCATTCGTCCGCTCTCCCGCGGACTTTACTGAATCGGCCCGTTAATATCCAGGTGGAATTTAGCTGGATAAGTGCCCACATTTTTCATTTAGCTGGATAACTTCCATTCCTTTTGAAACCGGTACAGTTACAATTGTTGTGGATGCTGTTGTTCAGGCTTTAGTTAATATTACTGATATAGTCTCACCATTACAAAAGTAAAGTTGTCAAGAGTTCAAGGCTTAGGTTTCCTTGGTTCAATGATGATCTCTGCGCACAAAAAAAACCCAGGCCTTACGGCGGCTGGAGAGAGCTTGGCAGAAACGCTGGTCTGCTGACACTCGTGAATTATTTTTAAATTCATGTTGTGATTACAAATGATGTTTTGAGCTTACCAGGAAAGAATATTTTAGAGCTTGTTTGGATGATTTGTTAAACTTCCCTAAGCAATTGTTGTTGGGTTAACTGGGTTAGGGAAAAAAAAATCAAATCTTTCTTATATTCCCTTTTCAGCACATCAGTTTGCTGATAGCCATTCAAATAACTTACCAAAGGGGGGGGGGGGGGGGGTCATTTATCAAAGTGCAATATGGTGTTTTCACTTCATGAGAGAGAGAGACACAGACAGACTAGCTATAAGGCTCTCATAGTAGTTAGGTATTTATACCTGTATAGGAGGCCCATCTAGTTACTCAAGGTGAGGTTTAGGTATTAGTGTAGAGGTTAGGGGCCACTTTGACATTCAGAGTGCGACGAATGAACAGAACAGTGCTCTCTTGTGAAGATTTGATGACCTTTGGAGTGAGAAAACTCATCCAAAGATGAGATTTGTGCAATGTTTTCTCAACCTAACTTGATGGACTCTCTATATGTAATTTATCATGCCGAGAAGGACATTTGCCCACTGTATTAAAGCTCTCTTTGGTTTGTCCTGATCCTAAAAATAAGGATAAGTTTTCTCACGATCCTCTGAATTATAGACCAATATCTAACTTGAATACTTGGGTAAATTGATGGAGAAAGTTGTCTATAGACAACTTTCTGATAATGATGTTTTCCATTGTTTTCAATGTGGTTTTCGTAAAAACATAGTACAGAAACACAGTTAATTTCTACACTGAAACATAGAAACATAGAAATGACGGCAGAAGAAGACCAAACGGCCCATCCAGTCTGCCCAGCAAGTTTTGCACTTTTTTTTTCTCATACTTATCTGTTACTCTTGGCTCTTAGTAACCTTTTGGTTCTATTTCCCTTCCACCCCCACCATTAATGTAGAGAGCAGTGTTGGAACTGCATTTAAGTGAAATATCTAGCTTAATTAGTTAGGGGTAGTAACCGCCACAATAAGCAAGCTACACCCATGCTTATTTGTTTACCCAGATTATGTAATTCAGTCCTTCTTGGTTGTTGTCTGTATATAGAACCACTTTACTTCATTCCCCCTGCTGTTGAAGCAGAGAGTTATGCTGGATATGCATTGAAAGTTAAGTATCAGACTTTCTCCCCTGCCGTTGAAGCAGAGAGCTATGCTGGATATGCATTGAAAGTGAAGTATCAGACTTTCTCCCCTGCCGTTGAAGCAGAGAGCTATGCTGGATATACGTGAAGTGTCAGACTTTCTTCCCTGCCGTTGAAGCAGAGAGCTATGCTGGATATGCATTGAAAGTGAAGTATCAGACTTTCTCCCCTGCCGTTGAAGCAGAGAGCTATGCTGGATATGCATTGAAAGTGAAGTATCAGGCTTATTTGGTTTGGGGTAGTAACCGCTGTAACAAGCAAGCTACTCCCGCTTTTTTGTGAATGCAAATCCTTTTTTTCCACATTTCCTCTTGCCGTTGAAGCTTAGAGCAATGTTGGAGTTGCATTAACCGTATGTATGTTTATTGAATAAGGGTATTATCTCCAGGTAGTAGTCGTCATTTCCGCGAGCCAGTTAGATCGTAATATTCCCATGATTGCTGTTTTTCTTGATATAACTGCTGCATATGACACAGAAGTGTATGAGATTTTATTTATTTTATTTATTTTATTATTTTCTATACCGGCTTTCACGACCAGAGGTAGCATCAAGTCGGTTTACATTTAACAAGTTGTGCATTGAATATAGAACTAGAGGTATTGAACTGGTGCGGAAAATAATAGTTACAATGAACGGGGAAGTTAACAACTGGGATAGGAGGAAAAGAGAGAGGGACAGGAATATTTACATAGTAAAAATGCATTTACAGTTAATATTTACATAGTATGCTATAATGGATCTGTGCCTCGAGGACGTCGAGGGCTAAATGAAATCAAAGAAGTGGTAGACTATTGGTGAGGAGGGGTTTACACTAGGATGAGGGAAGAGGAAGGTTGGGGGCGACAATAAGTGGTTGAAAGGGAACCTGGATCAATCAGAACTCTGGTAGGCTTTTTTGAAAAGCCAGGTTTTTAGTCTTTTCCTAAAAGTTGGTAGGCATGGTTCCTGGCGAAGCTCTGAAGGGATGGAGTTCCATAGGCGCGGGCCTGCTGTGGATAGAGCTCTGTCTTCGAAAGATTTGTGTTGGAATGTTTTGGCTTTTGGAACATGAAGTGATTCTTTGTAGTGTTCTCTAGTTGGTCTGACAGAGGTGTGTTTCTTGAGTGGTATTTGTAGATTTAATGGAGCGAGTTGATGTATGACTTTGAAGATGGTGGTAATAGATTTATACATAATTCTGTAGTGAATGGGAAGCCAATGGAGGGTTTTCAAGATGGGGGTGATGTGGTCGAATTTCCTGGAGTTGGTCAGAATTCTGGCGGCTGTGTTCTGCACCATCTGAAGTGGTTTTGTATGAGAGGCAGGGAGACCTAGTAGAATAGAATTACAATAATCCAGCTTTGAGAAGATTATTGCTTGGAGTATTGTTCTGAAGTCTTGTGAATGGAACAGTGGTCTGATTCTTTTGAGAATGAATAACTTGTGAAAACTGTCCTTGGTTGTTTGGTTTATGAATGATTTAAGGTTTAGGCGGTTATCGATGATTGCTCCTAGGTCTCTTACGTGCAAGGTTTGCAGGTTGGCTGGTAGGTTTGTGGTGATGTTGTTGTTTTCGGGTGCTATAATGAGGAATTCTGTTTTTGAGGCATTTAGAATAAGGTTAAGACTGTTAAGGAGGTGTTTGATTTCCGTCAGGCAGTTGTTCCAAAATTCTAATGTGCTTATAATGCATCTTTTTATGGGGATTACGATCTGTACGTCGTCTGCGAATAGGAAGTGTTTCAAGTTTAGTTTGGTGAGGAGGTGGCAGAGTGGTAGCAAGTATATATTGAAAAGGGTGGGTGAAAGAGAAGAGCCCTGTGGAACCCCTAGTGAAGATGGATGGTACTGAGATTCTTTGTTGTGGATTTTAACCTTATATCCTCTATTTTCCAGAAAGGTTTTGAACCAGTTCTGTGCTGTGCCTTGAACTCCGATGTTTTCCAATTGGTTTAGTAGAATGTGGTGATTGACCGTATCGAATGCCGCCGAAAAGTCAAGTAGAATTAGAAGGTAGGCGTGTCCTTTGTCTAAACCTGTTAGTAGGAAGTCTGTGAGGGAGAGTAGAAGCGTTTCCGTGCTTGCTGCTCTGCGAAATCCAAATTGGTTAGGGGATAGTATTTGGTGATCCTCAAGGTAATTGGATAATTGTGTGTTTACTAGCTTCTCCATGACTTTTGCTATGAACGGGAGGTTGGAGATGGGGCGGAAATTACCGGGATCATTAGTGTTAAGGTTTGGTTTTTTGAGAAGTGGTTTGATCGATGCCGTTTTGAGGTCATCTGGGTAGATACCCTGGGATAGGGAGCAATTGATTATGTCAGCTAGGGTTTTGGAGATAGTGTTTTGGAGATAGGTTTTGGAGATAGTTATTATAGCACTTATATTGTTTGGGGATAGGTGATTTTGTTTTGCAGTGGTTTTGGTCTTATTTCTTTGGAAGGAAACAGCGAGTTCACCTACAAGGGACCCAATTCGAATGGTCTGTACTCCAACAAGGAGTCCCTCAGGGTTCTGTTCTTTCGGCTACCCTTTTTAATATTTATTTGTCACCTTTGAGTGATTTGATTGAGCACCTTGGGATTGAATTCAGAGCATATGCAGATTATTTACAGTTGCATTTTCCTGTGAAAGAGTCTTTAGAGAGTACTGTGGTGAATATTACCAACTGTCTAAATAGAATAAACTTATGGATGAGCCAGAATAATTATTGTTTTTAAATTTGGATGAAACTGAAGTGATCTGTTTTTCTCATGGGACATGGCCTCTACCTGATTTGGAGAATTATCCCATTCTAGTTAATGGAATTAGATTCCCCATTACTAAGGTGGTAAGAAATTTGGGAATCAACTTTGATGTACATTTGATTTGAATTTCTTACCACATTTGAGAGCAGTATTGAAATCTGGGTTTTTTAAATTACGTTTGTTATGCCATGTTAGAAACATGTTAGACAAAAGTGAGTTTCAGACTTTGGCGCAGTGTTTTGACTTTCAACAAGTGATTATTCCAATGGTCTTTTTGTTGGCCTTCCTGCTTCGAGTGTTCGGGCACTCTGTATATTACAGAATGCTACTGCTCGATAAGTGGTACTTGGACATCCCTGGGACCATATTTGCCCAGTTTTGTATGACTTGCATTGGCTACCATAGCCTCAACACATTCAGTTTAAAATTCTTGTTTTGGTTTCTAAAGTTTTAAAAATGGATGGTCCCTGTTATTTAAGGAACTTATTGAACCCTTATAATCCTACCAGAACTTTGCATTCCCAAGACACGGTTTTCTTGTTATTCCTGTGAGATATATGTGAGACATGTAATCATGTTATTATGTGAGACATGTAATCATGCCTTTTCTGTTATTGTCCCACTGCTATGGAATGCCATTTTGCGGGATATTTTGGATATTAAATTGTTTAGGAAACTTTTGAAGGCTCATCTCTTTGGAGTTGCTTTTGAGAAGGTTTGTAATGAGGCAGCATGAAGTTGTGAGTATGCTGGATTTTTATTTTATTTTCTGTTTTTATGTATGTCTTTTATATGTTTTGTTTTTGAGGTATTGTTGTACTATTTGACTGTAACTTGTATTTTATTGTATGTTGATTAATATTGTATTGTAATCCGCTTAGATCAGCTGGATTGTCATAAGCGGGCTATAAAAATTTCAAACAAACAAATAAATAAATATATGGATCTCCGTATATTCTGGTGACCTTGTGAAATTAAAAAACAAAACAAAACACAAATAAGAGGAAATATAAGTTAGACCCTAGGATTTACCAGCAAAGTCCATGGGAAAAAAACAAAAATAAAACATTTCTAAGCTTTACATAGTATCAGATTTAGGATTTGGCCACCCCTAGACTCTGTTGGTGTTACAGGCCCTCCTTTCTCCAATAAGGTCAGATAACAGGCTTCATGCGGCAACTCAGGGATAGATTCTGTGGCAAAAGTTGAACATTCTTAGGCACACTGACAAACATTTCCGTCTTATTTCACATTATAAAAACATTTAACAACCTTGCGTGGGTCTGTATAATTTGTTATCTTTTTACTAGGTGAGGAAAAGGGATTTCAAGTATCAGAACGGCGATGAGATCTCAGGGAGAAGAAGAGGAAGCAGGGATGAGGTGAGGAAAAACTGAGGAAGGTACTGGGATCGAGGAAGGGGAGAAGAGAGTAGGATGAGTTGGGAAGTGGATTCCAGGATCTTGGGAAAATGAAGAAGGAAGGAAGGAAATGTCAAGGGCCTGAGAGATAGAATCTGAGATCAAGGGAGAGAGGATCTGAACTGGGGGAAGGGGGCTGGGGTCTGTAAAATCCTCTGGTCTTGTTTCCCCTTGCATTCCCTCTCTAATCTCCCATCAGGGGCAGCAGAACATCTTTATGGCTGACATGGTTGCGCCAACCAACCCCCCCCTGTTCCCCCCCCCCCAATTTACCTCTTCCCCATGCATCCCCCTCTCTCGTCTCCCTTCTCTCTCTTATTCTCCTGCCCCACCCTCTTACCTCCCTCTTCCTTTGTCCAACTCCACCTCTTCCCCTGACCCCTGACCCCACCCTCTTCCCCAACCTCCCTCTGCCCTCCCATCTCTTCTCTTGCCCTCCCATTCTCTTCCCCTAATCTCCCTCCCTCCTCTTCCATGCCCACCCTACCCCTTTCCCTTGCCTCGCTCCCTCACCTCTTCCCTACCCCATTCTTTCCATAAACCTTCCTCCACCTCCCACTACCCCACCTACCCACTCTCTTCCCCTAAGCCTCCCTCTCCTCTTTCCTTAAACATTCCTCCCTCTTTTCTTCCCCTTCCCCTAAACCTTCCTCCCTCCCCTCTTCTTCTGCCCCACCCAATTCTTTTCCCCAAGCTTCCCTCTCTTCCTCTCCTCTTCCCCACCTAAACCTAAACCTTGTTTATTGTAAAACAAGACTTTGTCTCTGTTATTTTCTGCTGGTTGTAATGTAAACCGAAGTGATAATTAACTTTGTTAGTTGAAATCCGGTATATAAAAGTTATTTATAAATAAATAAATAAACAAACCTTCCTCCCTCCCCTCTTCTTCTGCCCCACCCAGTTCTCTTCCCCAAGCCTCCCTCTCTTCCTCACCCCATTCTCTTCCCCTAAACCTTCCTCTCACCTCTTCCCCTTCCCACTCTCTTCCCCTAAACCTTCCTCCACCCCACTCCTCTTCTCTGCCTCACTCCATTCTCTTCCTCAGCCTCTCTCTCCTCCTTCCCCACCCTCTCTTCCCCTAAATCTCCTGCACTTCCAAACCCCTTCTCTTCTCCCAAACCTCCCTCCTTCCTTCTCTCCCATCCCCTCTTCCCCTAAACCTCACTTCCTCCTCTCTCTGCCCCATCCCCATTCTCTTCCCCTAAACCTTCCTCCCTCCCCTTTTCTTCTGCCCCACCCCATTCTCTTCCCCAAACCTCCCTCTCTTCCCCTCCTCTTCCCCACCCCATTCTCTTCCCCTAAACCTTCCTCTCTCCCCTCTTCCCCTTCCCACTCTCTTCCCCTAAACCTTCCTCTGCCCCACTCCATTCCCTCCCCTCTTCTCTGCCTCACTCCATTCTCTTCCTCAGCCTCTCTCTCCTCCTTCCCCACCCCCTCTCTTCCCTTAAATCTCCTGCTCTTCCACACCTCTTCTCTTCTCCCAAACCTCCCTCCTTCCTTCTCTCCCGTCCCATCCCCTCTTCCCCTAAACCTCACTTTCTCCTCTCTCTTCCCCTAAACCTCCCTCCCTTCTGCCTCTCTTCCCTTGTCCCACCCCCTTTCTTCTTGTACAATCCCCCTTCCCCATCCAATGCTGATCAGCAGTAGGAGAGAGAGATGGTACATTGGGCCCTGCCTTGTTCTCCTCTTCAACCATCTGGTCAAACTGTTGTTTTGAGCCATGTGGCTGTTCAGAGTCCCTTGTGGTTCATCACAGCAGTTAGGCCCAAAGCTATAGAGGTAAGGGATGAATCTGATGCGCCACTGCTCTCCTGCTGCTGCCTGTCTGCCTACAGATCTTTTGTAGCAATAGTGCAAAGACCACCATATTTTGGTCAGGCTATGGCCCCTGTGACCCATTTAATTCCGATGCCTATGCCTCTCACCAAATCTGACCTACACACCCAGCACCAATCCCTTCTCTCTCTCACACATGAATACTGCTCCCCCCCCCCCGCCCCCCCATAACTCTCTCTCTCTCACTCACACACACACACACACACACACACACACACACACACAGCTGATCTCCTTCTCCCATGTCCTCTCCCCTCCAACCCCAATGATCACCCACTCAGCTCCTCAATCTCCCTCAAAAGATACCCCTTGGCTCTGTCTGCTCCAGCCTCACTCTCTCCTCTCCTGTCAGATGATCTCGTATAGGGAGCAGAGTTCTTCACTTTGCTATGTCTGCTGCAGGGTCACCTGCAGACAGCATGGAAGGGGAGGGAGGAGGGCTGGATCAAGAAGCAGAGCACAATTCTCTGCTGAGTGAGATTCAGCAAATCTTCAGCCAGTCTGCTGCTCTTAGATTTTTGTGGCTTTTGACAAATTTAGCTTGGCTTAAACCTTCATCAAGCACTGCCATTACTTAGATTAGGTCAGTTTCCAAAATTTGATTAGATATTATTATGGTTTAGTTTCACTTAAATCTTTTGTGAGGTTGTGAACAAGTAGAAATAGTTTTTTTTACAGTCATATTTAGTCTGCCCATCCACACCAACTATTCCTTTTTACAATCCCTACCACTCTCTCAGACAATCTCTGGGGCTGATGCAAAACAGTGTGCTCAGCTGAGCGCACCATTTAACCCATGATTGGCCACACGTTTTGGACGTGTGTCCACAGCCCCTTATGCTATAAAGGGATTAGCGCATCCACAACGTGCCGCGAAACTAATAGCGATCACATGCAAATACATGTTGATGAAGCTATTATTCACCCACAAGCAAAAAAAAAAAAAAAAATGACAGCAGAAAAAGACCAAAATGGTCCATCTAGTCTGCCCAGCAAGCTTCCCAAGGTAGTAACCACCGCTCCGTGCAGGTTACCCCCATGTTTCTCTTAAGTGTAGTAACTGCCGCTCCATGCCAGTTAACCTTTTTTATTTATTCCCATCCTCTAGCCTTTTAGGGATCCACAGTGTTTATCCCATGCTCCTTTGAAATCCTTCACAGTTTTAGTCTTCACCACTTCCTCCGGAAGGGTATTCCAGGCATCCACCACCCTCTCAGTGAAGAAATATTTCTTGACATTGGCTCTTAGACTTCCTCCCTGTAGTTTCAAATCGTGACCCCTAGTTCTACTAAATTGTTTCCAATGGAAAAGGTTTGTTGATGACCATGGATCATTAAAATCTTTCAAGTATCTGAAGGTCTGTATCATATTACCCCTGCTCCTCCTCTCCTCCAGGGTATACATATTCAGGTTCTTCAACCTCTCCTCAGAAATTAACGCCTGCCCAGAGCAGGCGTTAATTTCTGAGCAACCTAAAATATTGTACAGAAAAGCAGAAAATACTGCTTTTCTGTATATCCTCCGATTTAATATTGTGGTGATATTAAGTAAAAGGAACCAAAAGTTTAAAAGAATTTTTTTTTTAATTGTAAAAAAATGCCCGTGGTCAAATTAGAGAAAAGGACGCTAAATTAACAAGCATCCATTTTTCTAACTCGTGGCTATGTATTGATTAGGAAAATGGATGTTCGTAAAATTGAGCGTCCGCTTTCCTAACCCGTGGACAGCTGACCACTCCTGGGCGCCTGCTGCCAAGGAGGCACTAGGGGCATGTGATCAAACCTATCGCCTCCTTGGCAGCGCAACCCCTCATTTAAATACTGCAATGTGTGCCTAGAAGCGGTGCCTGTGTGTGCGTTAGAAAAGCGGGCGCTCAACACTGAGCACCCGCTTTCGATGCACTTTTATTGCATCGGCCCCTCTGTGTTTATCCCATACTTTCTTGAATTCAGATACTGTCCAGGTTTCCACCGCTGTCACAGGGAGGGGTTGCATGCATCCATTGCTCTCTCTGTAAAGAAATATTTCCTAAGATTACTCCTTTGTCTACCCCCTTTCACTCTCATCCCATTACCCTTTGTTCTACAGCCTCCTTTCCTTTGAAAGAGACTTGCCTCCTGTGCATGGAATCTTCAAAAGGTATTTACATGCCTTTATCATATCTCCTCAATGCCTTTCCTATAGGATGTACATGCACTTTTAGATTAACCTTCTCATCATTTTTAAGATGTTTGAAAATATACATGCATTATTAACAAGGCAGTTTGTGCTGCTCAAACTTGTGCTTGACAGAAAGATACAGGAGAAAGGGAAGCCTTTCATGCAATTCGAAATGGATATGACACATAAAGGGTCTTATTGTAATATCTCCACAGCTGTACTGAAATTTATACACATCATGACTAGATGGACTGTAGTTCCCAAGGAGGAACCCCCCACCTCACCACCTGCTCTATTTAGATCATGAAATGAGTTTGACACAATTGTTCAGTCTAAGCAACAGTAATCTCTCCAGAGCCAGAACGTTTTCCCTTAACTTTGCACATTTTCAAGTCTGAAAAATGGCAGTACAATTTAAATAACTTCTGAAAATATTTGGAAAAACTCCGACCAGTTAAACTAGAGTGAAGATGATCAGTCAGTTTGAAACGTACAACTCTACAAAAGTATCAGTTAGAGATCCTCTAAACTTTGCCACACAAGGAACCCTGACAAGAGCAACTACAGTTTTCCTTTTGATGCTATTTCAGAATAATACCTGCGGTTCCACCTGTTGCTTCTGCCTAATAATCTAATTTATTAAAGAACCAGTCGTACCTAGACTGAGATCAAGAACCGTCCAGGTGTTGAAACCGCTGTTTACTTTAACTATGAATCAGACAGCAATTCTGCGAACACGCAACTACAATCAGCACCTTCAATAAAGCTACCGAAAACACGTAAGCGGTAGTGTCAGGTCTAGTCATCATTTTATATTGCTCCTTCTAAATACAATCTCAGGATTAAATCAGCTCATTTCTTGTTTTCACCATCACCCCAAGGTCACTCTGCAGTAAATCTCAGAAACAGTAACGAGAAGAAGGCACACGGGGAAATTAAAAAGAAAAAAAAAAGCAGCAGACTGCAGCAAAGTAAATAAATAGAGCACAACAAACAGGATGAGGAGACACCTCTATGCAATGACACGTGGGACTTCAGGAAGGAAGAACTAGGTGGGATCAGAAAGGTCAGCAGGGCTTGGCTCGCAGCTGGCACTGAGCTGATCAGCCTTCACGCTAACGCCGGCTTATACTAACCTCTCCCTGCCACATCCTCGCCCTCCTCCGATCGTCGTTCCTCAGGCGCCTTCTGCCGGTTTCCCTCTACGCCTCTGCAAGCCCTACCTGCAGCGTAGAACTGACGTCACTCTGCACCAATCACAATTCAGCGTCTGAGACAGACTGCACGCCCCCAGCCAATCGGCGTGAGGCGAGGGCGGGTGTGGGCCAGTGCTTGCTCATAGCTGCTTTCCCCCTGGCACAGAGGTTCTTTTGCAGTCGCCTTGGAGACGGATTCTAACTAACCGGGTCCTCTCTTTATTCATTCCTCTGTAACTTGCAAGGAAGTAAGCGCAGACCTCTCATCTCAAAAGGGTCCCAGACCTTTAAAGGAAGGCGCACAGTAATGGCTGCCAGAGGCTGTGGTGAGCCCCTCTGGTAAATTCTAGCATGAATCTCCAATCCATAATATAAATGGCAAAAGTTGGCAGCACACGAGTGAGGAAAGAGAATGGGTCGAAAGATGAGTGATTTTATCTGATGACAGGAGCCCACTTTCATTTTGAAAACTATTGCTTCTCATGGATAATTTTAGTGCTTTTTTTGTTAGGAAGATGTTAAGTGGTTTGTGTAATGCTGGTTAAAAATAAAATAGGAAAATAAATCATAGTCCCCAAGATCCATTAAATTAAACCACCACAAAAAAACTTAAAACGCTAATGTGCAAACTTGAAAACATGTTTTTGTTTTTTCTTTCTTATTCAGTTTGAGGTGATTAATTTCACACTCGTTGATGCGCTGAATGCTGCGTAGGTAATATTACTACTTAATTCTAAAGTGGTACTAGAGGGTTTCATTATGGTTGATTTAAAGTATTATGTAACCTTTAGTTTTATTCACCACAACATTTTTCAGTAGGAATGCAGAACTGTTATAGTGTACTTCCTGATAAAATTGTGCCCTGAGCAGATAAGAAGAGCCACATAGGCACAGTCATACTCAATAAAGTATCATAGCAAATATTTTGAATAAAACTGATGGTTTAATGTTTTATGATTCACGTTATATTAGCACTACAAAAAAATCCCAAACAAAAATCCCCCCAATGATATAATGAAGACATCAATCCGTAAAAAAAGATATCCAGAAGCAAAGATTTGTTTCCTTTATTCAAGGCTCAAATACAGTTTGCTAAAATACAATGTGCAGAATATGTTGCTATTTCAGAATTACAGACAGTCCAACTAAAAGGTAAAATGTTACAAAAATGTGTGCACTCTGAGCCTCCCAGGGAACTTAGAAAATGCATTCTACAGCATGAAATGTTGTTAGCCAATCACTCAAATGTTCCAGCAGAAATTCTCCAGGGAGATGACTGAAGTGTCACAGGAGCTGATTCTTGTCCCCATGAGCCTCCAGAACATGAGCAAAATGTTAGTCCAAGTGAGGAGCAAATAGAGGGAATAGCGTATTTCTGAAATACGCAGAGAATTCAGTTTTCTTTTAAGTAAAAATCTCCCTGAAAAGAGCACTAATGACCAGTAAATAGGTCTTCCAGAACGAATTCCAAATTAAAATGTTTTTGCTTAATGATTTTTAGCCTTGTTTAATTGTTTTTAAGCATCAAATGACATGAATATTGACCATTTCAATGAAACTGGCCAGCTGTAGGAAACCAATGCTCTTGATTTTCATTAATTAGATTTCTTAAAATCAAATTAAATCTTCTGCTTAGATTTGAATTCTACATATTCTTTAGTTTGTTTAGTTATACCATATTTTTGCACTGTGTCTGCCTCAGAGGAGTGTGTTTTAAAAATTTCAAGTCAAAATAAGGAAAGAAACTATCACAGGGGCTTTCATCTCATCCAGAGAGCTGAAAACAGGTCTGTTTTTCAGAGTAACCAAACTGCAAATTAGCTTTGTCCTTAGATCCTATTTATTTCTAAGTATTTCTGATGAATATTCATTATGGCTATCCTGAAAACTATATAGTTTGAGGTCCTCAGCCCTGCTTTATGAGGTGATTGCAAAGCTCTCATTAAGAGACATTCAAAACAAGGGAGCAAAGCATAGCTGCTCAGTCTTGCAATTCAGTTATCTGGAGCTTTGAATGTCTCATTATGAGAGCTTTGCCATCATCTTATAGAGTAGGATTGAAGGCCACAAACAGGTCTGATTTTCAGGATAACAATGAATATTGTTATCCTGAAAATGTGCTCTGCTGCTATCATGGCCCTCGCAGGCCATGATAGCAGCAGAGCACATTAAATGCCAAATACAGTGTTTAATATGAGTGTAAGACATGTTATGGCAACCCTCATGCAAGCATTTCCAATATCACAAACAAATATTGCAAATACATGCAAAATGGCTTTTCCTGCAGATAAGCAGGCTGAATTAGCCATGCTGTCTGGGATGTCCCTCCAGAGCGGCTAGGTATAGCTTGACAAAGATGACAGAGCTTTGCTCTGTGTGCGGTTGTGCATCCTTTCCCGTGCAGCTCCATTTTGTCTTCAGCCTGTTCTTTCTGCGCTGCAAACTGCACGCAGAGCTTTTTTCTCTTTTCTCAGAGAGCACCATTGTTAAAGAAATTGTACACAGAAAAAGAAGAAGCATGCCGCCGAGACCACCTGGCTTTAAATTCTGCAAGTGCGGTAAGATAATGTCCGCTACCGGGCATAACTACTGTTATTTATGCCACGGCCCGAACCTCGACCAGGCGACATGCTGGGACTGCAGCCACATGTCCCCCCAAGCCCAGAGCCAATGCACCGCCAAAATTGCCCAGTTGCATGAAGGTGATTCAGGGTCCTGTACCCCCAGCTTGGAGCACCTTTCGGCCCACTCCTCTCTGGGGCCCCATCTGGATCACTCTAAAAAAAAAAATCCAAGAGGGCCTCCTCCATGGAACTGCTGGATAAACAATAGGGCCAGGGTGACCAGCCCCCTCCATCCATCAGCGCCCCCAGACCTTCCAGGCACGGGGAGTGTTGGGGGATGTGCCGACTCATCCACCAAGGCGATCAGCATCCGTCCAGAGTTGAAGCCCCGATGCATGTGTCCAACACGCCACATCATACCAACACGCCACACCGCGAAGCACCACGTGCGTGAAGCGCCGTTGATGCATGCGTTGAAGCACAAGGGAGAGTCAACGCTTAACTCACCGATGCACCATCACCGAAAGCCATTTGGATTGACGCAGGACAGCCCATCGACACGGACGCTGACGCAGGCCCAAACGGTGTCACGCAGCTCGACAGAAAAGCACCTACAGGTGATCGGGATCCACTTGCCTTCAACCTTTCAATGGAGAAGTCCTCCCAGAAGCCACCTCCAGCTGGGGAGCTATCATTCCTGATTTAGGGGATCTCATTTTTTCTGACAAGGAGCTGGCATCTGACTATGGATCCATGGGCTCCTCTCGCTCCTCGGAGCGCGTTTACTCTGATTTATCATCAGTCTCCAGACAAAAGAGATCGGTGGGACATTTGCAGGAGCCCCTCCGAAAGCGACACAAGAGGTCTTCCTCAACAGAACGAGTGAACATCCGGTCCCGTGGTCCTGACTCGGACATCTTGCTAGCAGCACTGCCACCAAGGAATCCCCCAGCAGAGGACTTATCATCTCTTCCTAGTTGCGGGACCTTGCTTTCATAGGTGATGTCACAAATCTCCAAGATCTTGACCCAATTCCTCTCCTTCGTGGAGGATCAGGGAAGCAGCAAGTCCCACCCTATCCCATGCGAAGAGTCCCCTCAAGGCAGACCACCTTCGCCTCCACAAGAGGACATCAGACCCAAGCCTTGATCCAGCAGCCCAGCTTCTGGGCACTCTCTCTTGCCCCTTACATCACTGGGTTCTTCGGGGTACCCATCTGACTCGCCAGAGGAGCAACCTGAGCTGGCCTCCCCTCTGAAAGACCTCTCTTATTCAAAATTTGTGGAAAAGGTAGACACTAGACTCAGTATTGAAACGTGAATGATGCCAGACCCTTGCACTGAAGTTTTAGGAATTCTAAAGATCTTCGAAGCATTGGCTGAGCCAACCACCTTGCCTTCCCACGTGGTGCTAGATGTGGTCATAATGAAGGCTTGGGAGTCCCACTTCTCGGGGCAAGCAACCTCTTGGAAGATGGTCTTCAGGTTCCGGATGCGACAATCTCCATTCTACAACGTGGTCCAGCTCCCACATGCCTCTGTAGTGGTTGAGTTGGCCATGAAGAGGCCTAAAAAATCACGCCTTCAGGTTGCGACTGTAAATACCTGGACGACTTCAGCAGAAGAACGTTCCAGTGGGGATGCTGAACATGAAAATCCAGCAACACCAATTCTATATTGCCCAATATCTTTACGAGTGCCTTCAGTCGCTCAAGCCCCACTTTATTCAGCTTCACTGGATAAAGACACTCCACAGCAATTCCAAGACCTAGAGGAGGTCTATGGCATTTATTGCGTACAATATACGAGGCCTTGAAACCTCTGCTTGTTCCATAGCATGAGCCATATCCGCTTGACGGATGGCATGGCTTTGGGCCAGTGCTATTCGAGAGGACGTCCACAAGAAATTGGCCAACCTCCCCTGTCTCCTGGACAATCTCTTTGGAGGCAAGCTCCATGCAACTGTGGCCCAATTGAAGGAACAAAACATAGCGGTATTGTCTCTGACGTCTCCCACTGAGCAATCCTTGACTAAAAAGTATTACCCATAATTCAGGAAGATCTCCAGAGCAGACAAGCTAAACAGGATCTTCCACCCGCATGATTCGGAGCTTCGCCAGGATGTGGCAGAGGCTCTTTTCCAGGCGTGGGGCCTCTCATGCATGCATCTTTCACTATGGAGCACAACAGGAAGGCACAGATGTTCTGCTCAGTCTACCCCAGCCAGATACGACTCACGCAAGATGTGTTTCTCATATCATGGACAGAAGGGCTTCTCTACGCTTACCCCTCGATCATGCTCATCTTGAGGACATTACAGAAGTGTATCATGGACATTGCTGACCTCATCCTGATAGCTCTAGCTTGGCCCAGACAACAGTGATATGCCTATCTTGTGCATCTCTCCATCAAACCATCTATTTCCCTTGGCCACAGTGCAAATCTACTGTCACAGGACAGGGGCACTCTGCTTCACTCCATGCACTCCTCGCTGCACCTCACAGCATGGAGGTTGAAACGACGGTATTAAGTCACCTCCACTTGCCTTTGGAGATCCAAGAGGTGCTGGTGTCATCCAGAAAATCTTCTACGAGATGGAACTATCAGGGTAAGTGGCTCAGATACCCGGCTTGGTGCAACCGCAAGGGCGTAGACCTCTTCTCCTGCTCGCCGGAAATCCTTTTACAGTATTTCCATTCTTTCTATCAAGCGGGACTGGTGACAGTGTTGGTAAGGGTCCATCATCCCTACAATGGCCTACTGGTGTCCAGTTATCCACTAGTCTACTGGTTTATGAAAGGCATTCTACAACTATGACCTCTGTTCTGTGGGATCTCAACCAAGTTCTGGAACAGCTGACGCTTTCACCTTTCAAACTTCTGGAGACTAGTCATGTGAGATATCTCTCATGGAAAGTTTTGGTTTTGGTCATTCTGACCTCCGCAAAAAGAGTCAGTGAGTTGCAGGCTCTGGTTCACTACTCACCATACCTTGAATTTTATCACAACAAGATGACTTTACGGACACTTCCCTCATTCCTATCCAAGGTAGTTTCGGCCTTCCATATTAATCAAGCCATTACCCTGCCGACCTTCTTTCCGAAGCCGCATAAAAATGAGGGTGAAAGATGGCTCCACACGCTAGATTGCAAGTGAGCCTTGGCCTATTATAAGCGTAGAACGCACTCCGAATCTAGAGCCTCACAGCTATTTGTTTCTTTCAACCCAAATGCCCTGGGTCTACTGGTCTCCAAGAGGACTCTCAACTTGAATTTCGCAGTGCATTCAGTTCTGTTATAATTAAAGATCAGAGAGCTTGACCCAGTTCACCAAAGGCCCATCAGGTAAGAGCGATGGCAGCCTCACTAGCTCACCTACTTGAGGTCCCAATAATGGAGATCTGCAAAGCCGCTATGAGGTCCTAGCTCAATACTTTCACTTCCCATTATTGTCCAGACCAGGAAGCCGCTGCGGATGTGGTGATGGGCAGATCCATACTCCAATCAGGGTCCATGTAAAGAGACTCTCGGCTACTCTGCACCAGCATGTCTTACTCAACCTTGGGAGCTGTGCCATATTCCCACAGGTACCTTTCATATTGCCCTCACAACCTTTAGCTGGGGACTTCCAGGCAGCATGGCTAATTCAGCCTGTTTATCTGTAAGAAAACAAGTTTGCTTACAGCAAATGGTGTTTTCTGTAGATAGCGGGATGAATTAGCCATGCTGACCTGCTCACCTGCCTGGACAGTCTCCACTTATGCTTCGTAGACATGCTTTGGAATAGACTGAGGAGAAAATGGAGCCGCGAGGGAAAGGATGCACAGTCGCACATTTATTTTATTTATTTATTTATTTAGGTGTTTTTATATACCGGGATACGTTGGGAACATCATCTCGGTTCACAAATAACTAAAACTGCAACAGGCTTTACAGAGAACAAATTAAACAGTGGAAGTAAATAATGTAAACCATGAACGACATTTGAACAGTTAACACGATATGCTATATAGTTAACAGATTATAATGGGAAAGATAATTCAATAAAGCTCTGTCATCTTTGTCAAGCTCTGACTAACCGTCCTGGAGGGACATCCCAGACAGCATAGCTAATTCATCCTATCTATGGAAACCACCATTTATGGTAAACAAACTTGCTTTTATTAATATTAACATGGAGTAACAGGTCACAATAAAGCTTGTGATCCATGTTAACCCTTGGAAAGTTAATTAGACTTCAAGAGGTGTAGTTAATTTTTCCACAAGAATATTGACATGCTACAAGTTCCTGCTGATGCTTTCAGGGCTCCCAAGATGTTAAAGGGACAGATAGCACTGATTTGGCCTCCCTTGTACCCCCTGTCTTTGGAATAATCCCCCAACTCACCTAACAGTGCTACTTGGTAGCCATTGACAGATTTAAGATTTTTAGCATCCCTAGGCATTGTTGGTGCTATCGCCCCCTCTGTTACCTCCTCTTCCATTTCCCTTCCTCTTTCCACCCTTCAGTGTTGGACAACAGGGAGCAGAACGTCTAAGTCCCCTATTTTCCTGAGGCAGAAATTAAAAAATTCTGAAGCAAATTGGCAAACATTTCCATCTTTTATATTACATTATAAAAATAAAATCATTTTACACTATAATTACTAGTATAATTTATTTAATTTTTATTGGGTGAAGAAAAGGAATCTCAGGTATCAGTACAGGGAGGAGATCTCAGGGATGGGGAGAATAAGGGAGGAAGATCAGGAATGGGATGAGGAGAAAAGGGGGAGGAGTTTGAGAAGTAAAGAGAACTAAGGATGGGGAGGATTGGGAAGATTAGGGATCTGGGATGGAGAAAAGGAGGGAGAGAGAGGAAGGTTCTTGGATTGAGGAAAGGGAGGAGGGAGTAGGAAGGATTGGAAAGTGGGTTCCAGGATCTGGGAAGAAGGGAGAGGTAGGAAGGGAGGTTCGAGGGTCTGGGAGATAGAATCTCTAAGATCCCACCCTATATAGCATACATGTAGATTTCGCAATAATCTCTCACACACACACAAACACTGCCCTTATTCTCCTCTGTCTCACACACAGACATACGCCCCCCCACACCCCCAGCTGATACCTCTCTCATCCCACTATCCAATGATCTCTACTCAGACCTTCCTAATCTCACCAGAATGATCCCCATTTATTCTGTCTGCTACAGGCTGTCCAGTTCCCTACAAGCTGACTGGTGAAGAGGGGCTGAATCAGGAAACAGAAGGCTGTTCTCTGCTAAGTGATACTTAGCACAGCTGAAAGGCAGTAAATCTTCAACCAGCCTGTTGCCCCCCAGGTTTCTGCTACCCTAGGCTCAGGGCTAGTGTGTCTATTGACAAATCTAGGCTTGGTGACAGCCCTGCCCCCCATCAACCTGTTTAAAAAGCAGACCTCCAAGCCTCCGGACCTCCCCCATAACCAAGCTACCTATGGTCTTGATGGACGAAAGCAATATGCAATTGCTCCTGCCTTTTTGACACCAGAATTCAAAATGGTGCCAGCTGATTTTTCAGCTTCCCTTTGACCCTCACACATTGTTTCCGCCTCTGAAGATCACGAGAAGCCTTTGGTTAAGAGAAGACAGTCCAGTGGGATCTGGAGGGCCTTGGGAGCTCTCTCTTTGGCAAGTAGGGTGGGGGTGGCATTTTGGCCAGGAGGCTTAGCTACCACCTGGCTCTGTTGGAGGGAAGGTGGCTTTGGTGGGCTGATGGTGGATGGCTGCTTTCTTTGGGGAGGAAGAGATTTGGTGCATGGGGGAGGGGCATGGAAGGTCAACTCAGTACTACCTGCTCATTTAAGCTTCATGGCTTGAAGAGCCTGGGAATGCATGGATATTACTGCTGTGGGTTAAAGTCCACACGCTCCTGGCATCAGAATACAGGATTTAGTTAGCATTCAAATGACACATTAAAATGCTGTTTTAATGTAGCATAGTACCATTATTCTGGCAGCTGCAGTACTCATTGTTGACTTGTTTGACTGATACGTTTTAAACACAAGCTGCTATGCTGTGCTTCTGCAATTTTTAAAGCCCTGAATTGAATTATTTTCTTTTTCTTAGCGTGTAGACAGATGGACTCAGGACCAATGGGTTTATGCTCCTCTGCCAACAGATGGAGAATGGAGTAAGCTGACATCACATATATAACCCTGCAATGACCCAGCCTGTCAGTTATTTCCATCTCCACCAAATGGTGGACGTGCATCTCCCTATGGGGATTGCTTTGAGCTTTTTGAAAGGAGAAATTTGAAATTCTAAATTCAGGAAACGTGGATTTAGCTGCTAGTTCAGCTGAAAGACAGTGGGTGCAGGAGGCTGAGCACAGTGGTGATGGCAGATGCCCCCTCTCCTCACAGCTAGAGATGGTCTCCGTACTCACCCAGTAAGTGCTGAGCTCAGGTAAGGTTTAAAAAAAAAAATAAAAAGAGAAAGTTTTACCTGAATCAGAGACAGAGGGATTTCAGAACTTCCTCTGGACTCTGTTCATTCCCGCTTTGGGCAACTGGGCAGCCTGGCGGGTTGAGCGGCGCCCGCGGGGGACCCCGCACTTAGGCTTTTTTTCTTGTATGCCACATGATAGGCCGCGGTGGCCGTTTTCACACGCTCTTCTGTTTGTTCTGCTGCCCTCTATAGGCCATCGGTGTACGCAGTGTGTCGGCTCTGTGTACATGTGTGCTTGGCATTTGGGCAAACATTTTACACATGCAAACTTTATTACACGCTTAACTTGTCACACAGGTTGTACATGCGCTTTGCCATGCTTTCTTCTAGGTTTTTTGGGCACATTTCATTTTTGAGTGTGAGCCCTTCCAGTGCACGTTTACCACAGCGATGGCGCTGGTTAACAAGAAGCCTAAGCATCTTCCTATTTGTGTTGCCTGTCATATTAGGGCTTCTCAACCTGACCTGACTTCTAACCTGTGTGAGCACTGCTCAGATGCTCAGGGAGAGTTGTCGGATTTAGCTAAGCCTAGCTCTTCCCATTCTGATGATGGGTTTGTCACGGCCTTGACTGGGGGGATGCCAGATCTTGGTTCTCCCTTGACTGGCTCCTCCGCCTGCGAGGGCAGTTCTGTGGGATTAGCTCCAGTTCCTTCTGGGCTTGGTCTGGACCCGGCTGCTTTTTCGTGGGTGGAATTTTTTCAAGGCTTACAAGTCTTTCTTCAGGCGTAGTCCTCCGCTTCCCCCATGTCCGTCCAGTCAGACCCTCAGCTGGTGGCTCCTCCCTCTTCCTGTCCTATGCTTAAGCGCTGGGGCTTGCCTCAGCTCCCTGCGGGTGTTCTCGATAGGAATCCGAATGGCATTGATGATGAGGTTGATTCTATTCTCTGGAAGATGGGAAAATTCCTCCAGGGCTAGAACCGTATCGATCCATGTTGCGGTTCTTTTGTAGAGATGAACTATCGGTCCTGATTTCCCAGACCTTGAAACAGCTGGGTGTTCCTTGTTCAGATGCCATATGAAAGCTGAGGAAGAATCCCATTTTGGTTTCCTTACTTAAAACCTCTTGTTTTTTTCTGGTAATGGATGCCATCCAGGAATTGATTGAACTGGAATGGGATGCCCCAAAGGCAAATTTTAAAGGGGGTCGGACATTGGAAGGCCTGTAGCCCCTGGATCCAGCTATGAGAGAGAATTTGCGTTTTCCCAAAGTGGATGCTCTGGTATGTGCCATGCTAAGCGGATGACTATCCCCATAAAGGGAGGAGCGGCCTTGAATGATGTACATGATAGAAGTATTGAAGCTATTCTTAAGCAAGCCTTGGAGGCAGTGGCGATGAATTTACAGATTGCCTGCTGTTGTGTCCTAATTATGAGATCTTGTCTGCTTCTCTCTCAGGAGATTGATGAGCTGGAGGGAATTCCAGAGCAGTTATGGAGCCTTCTGCTGCCTTTTTAGCAGACATAGGCTGTGATTTGGTCTGGAACTCAGCCAGAGTAGTGGCTTCAGTGATAGTGGAAAGTCAACTCTAGTTGCAAAATTGGTCCACTGACACAGCTTCAAAAGCAAATCTTACCAAGATGCCCTTAAAGGCTCACTCTTGTTTGAGAGTGAGTTGGAGAAACTGGCCTAGTGTGGCGAATCTCCATTGCCTCGGTTGCCGGAAGAAAGAAACAGTTACAGCGACCCTTTGCTATGAGGGGTTGTTTTCAGGGTTCCAGGCATTTTCGTCTCCACAGAGGGATGACCTTTCAGCGGACTCGGCTTTTTAGTGTTACGCTTGCCGCCCGCGGCAGCCCTGTGATGCGGCCCTCTCACCTCTCTACACAAGCTTCAGGCTCCAGCTCCTCATCGCTGGTGGCGGTGGGCCGCCAGTCTTGACCTCAGATCTCCACCAGCTCCTCCGGCCCTGCTCTGCTTCCCGGGACCTCCAGCCAGGATGCCTCCATCCGTCGGGCCTCTCTGCGGGGTTTGTGGAGAGACGCCGCCGGCAGCGCCGCACCCCTCCCTAGGCGTGCGCACCAGTGAAACCTTTAAAGGGCCCGCGGCGGGAACCTGGCCGTGGACCCAGATGTTGACATCAGTTCCCATAACATATAAAAGCTAAGGCAGTGATCCTCAGCGTTGCCTTTGCAACAGGTTGCCTTGGTCTCCTCTTCCAGTTTCTGAGTTCTAGTTGCCTTGCCTTGTCTTGTTCCTGTGATTCCTGATTCCTGTTCCTCATGTTCGTCTCGTCTGTCTACTGGATCGACTACCTGGTTCTGACCTCTGCTACGCTTGACCTCGCCTGCCTTCTCCAAGCCTGACCTCTGCCTCGCCTGACCTCGCCTGCCTTCTCCAAGCCTGACCTCTGCTATGCATGACCTCGCCTGACCTCTGCTATGCCTGACCTTGCCTGCCTTCTCCAAGCCTGACCTCTGCTCTGCCTGACCTTGACTGCCTTCTCCTTGCCTTTACCATTGCTACGTCTGACCATGCCTGCCTTCTCCGTGCCTTGACCATTGCTACATCTGACCACTCCTGCCTTCTCCGTGCCTTGACCATTGCTATGTCTGACCTCGCCTGCCTTCTCCGTGCCTTGACCATTGCTACGTCTGACCACACCTGCCTTTTCTGTGCCTTGACTATTGCTATGAACAGCTTCGCCTCAGACTTTCTTGAGTCCAGAGTTCCACGTTGCTTGCTACACCTTCCAAGTGCCGCCATCTTCCATTCAACCTTGACTGTGACGCCTCTGTCCCTATCCTCTGGACTATTAAGGCTTCAGCCTTCTTTTGCTCATGCACGTTCAGTTCCTTCTTGTCCCTTGATGATTGAGTTCCTGTTCCACATTCCGTCTAGGATAGGACCACGACACCTGCTGGCTGCTGACTCTGGGCTGAACCATCTCCTACCTATACTCAGCTTTGAGGCCTGCCTAAGTCTTGCCAGCCCCGGCACCCGAAGAGATGAGCGTGCTCGGGTGGTGGACCTTCCCGAGCTTCCCAATGAAGGTTTGCCGACCCACCCTCCGGAACAAGAACTAGGGGGATGTTTCTCTCTCTTTTATCGGAGGTGGGTTAAGATCATGTCAGACCAGTGGGTCCTGGAGGTGATTCGTGAAGGGTATGCACTGGAATTTTGCCATATTCCTCAGGACATGTTTATGGTGTCCCCATGTCACTCCCCGCAGAGGAAGCAGGCAGTGGAGTTCATGCTTCAAAGGCTCCTCAGACTTATAGAAACATAGAAACCTAGAAATGACAGCAGAAAAGGACCAAATGGTCCATCTAATCTGCCCAGCAAGCTTATGGTGGTAACTGCTGGCCATACAAGCCACCTTTATAATTATCATTTTCTCATACGTCAAAGTGAGGGCCCTTGTTGGTTGCTGTTTGAGTCCAATTCCCTGTTACATCTTGCTATTGAGGCAGAGAGCAATGTTGGAGTTGCATCAACAGCATTAAGGCTTATTATTTAAGGGTAGTAACTGCCATTAAAAAATGGTGCGGGCCATCCATTGCTCCATGTGATAGGGGCCGGCCAATGGCACTGATAGCCCATGTCACATGGTAAGGGCAAAGGGCCCTCGGCACCATTTTGATTAGTGGCAGCCAATGGCCCGAGAGCGGGAGATTGCTCCCGGGACCCCCCACTGGACCACCAGGTACTTTAGGAAAGTTTTTTGGGGGTCGGGAGGGTGGGGGATTGTAAATAATTAGATCTAAAGGGGCAGGGTAGGTTTTTTTCTGTATGCCCTTTCTCCCCCCCCCAAAAAAAAACGATAAGAAAACCTCACGAAAATTTAGTGGGGTTTTCCTATCATTTTCGGGGAACCCCGATATATGACAGATTAGAAAATATCGTATGATATTTTCATCTGTCAAAAAAATGATGCACATCCCTACAAGTTGCTCCCATACTTATTTGTTTTCCAAGACTGTGCAATTCAATGTCCTTTTTGGTTTCTGTCTAAATCTAATTCCCCTTTTCCTCTTTTCCTCTTTTCACCATTATCACTTTCGAGTGCTGCCTTTTGGTTTAGCCACCACTCCCAGAACATTTTCCAAGATTATGGTGGTGGTAGCGGCGGCCTTGCAAAAAGAAGGAATCCTGTTGCACCTGTATTTGGATGGCTGGCTAATTTGAGCCCAGTCTCAGGAAGAAAGCTGCCTGGTGACATACAGGGTGATCTCCTTATTGCAGGAGCTCAGTTGGGTGGTGAACCTGATGAAGCGCAATCTTCAACCATCCCAGTCACTGGAGTATCTGGGGGTCCAGTTTGACATGGGACAGGAGAGAGTTTTCCTACCAGAAGTTCAGATCCAGAGATTGATGTCTCAAGTGCATCAGTTGATGACCACCATACGTCCAATGGTGTGGTCCTACCTACAGGTACTCAGCTTGATGGCAGCTACCCTGGAAGTTGTGCCATGGACAAGGGTGCATATATGTCCTCTTCAGCGCTCTCTACTATGTCATTGGAACCAGGATTATGCAGTTCATCTCCACTTGCCGATGGAAATCTGCTCCCGCCTCTAGTGGTGGTTCGAGGGGGATCATCTGAGAAAGAGAGTTCCCTTGTCCTCTCTGGCCTGATTGGTATGACAGATGTGAGGCTCCGCTGTTGGGGAGCTCACAGTTTGGAGTTAATGGCCCAGGGACGCTGGAATGCCAAAGAGTCCTGCTGGAACATCAATTGCTTGGAGGCCCAGGCAGTATGGCTGGCATGCTTACAGTTTAGCCACAGGCTGCAGAATCAAGAGATTCACTTGATGTCGGACAATGTGATGCTGGTGGCCCATACCAATCACCAGGGAGGAACCAAAAGCCAGCGTGTGTCGCAGGAAATAGACCAGCTGATGGAATGGGCGGAATGTCATCTGCAGATGATCTCAGCCTCTGAGACAATGTGGACTTTCTCAGCAGGGAGAGTCTGGACCCAGGAGAGTGGATGTTGTCAGCCGAGGTGTTTCAGCTGATTATGGATCACTAGGGCCTTCTGTTCCTAGACCTGCTGGTGGCTTCTCGAAATTTGAAGGTTTCTTGCTTCTACAGTCACAGGAGAAATCCATGGTCCCTGGGAATAGACACTCTCATAGAGGTCTGGCCAGAAGACAGATTGCTTTATGCCTTTCCTCCATGGCCCTTGCTGGGCAGGATAATTCACAAGATCAAAGGTTTGCACCGGACTGGCCCAGGTGTCTAAGCATGTGGATTGCGATGTCTCTGGTGGAGGCCCCCCCTTCGTCTTCCACTGCACATGGTTCTGCTTCAGGAGGGACCGCTTCTTCATGAGGATTTGAGTGATTCTGTCTTACAGTTTGGCTTTTGAGATGGCCTGCCTGTTAAAGCGTGGTTATTCCTCTGTGGTGATTGCCACTTTACTCCGCGCTTGCAAGTTCTCCACTTCCTTGGCTTATATGTGGATTTGGAGAGTTTTTGAGGCCTGATGTGAGGGGTGGGGTGTTCTTCCTTGTTCAGTTAAGATCCCTCTCATTCTGGATTTTTTGCAGGATGAATTGAATAAAGGTTTGGCCCTTAATTCCTTGAAGGTGCAGGTTGCAGCTCTTGCCTGTTTCAGAGGCCTGGTGAATGGTGTTTCCTTGTCATCTCATCCTGATGTGGCCTGTTTTTTGAAGGGAGTGAAGCACATTAAGCCTCCCTTGAGGTTATCGGTTCCATTGCGGAATCTTAATTTGGTGCTGGTCTTTTTGGCGGGCCCTAGTTTCCAACCACTGCATAGCCTTTTCTTATGGTTGTTGACTTTGAAGACTGTGTTCCTGGAGGCTATATGTTCTGTGTATCGGATTTCTGAGTTGCAGGCCTTGTCTTGCCGGGAGCCATTCCTTCGGGTGACTGCAGGGGCATTACAGATGCGTACTGTTCCATCCTTCTTGCCCAAGGTAGTCTCAGACTTTCATTTGAATCAGTCCAGCTCCTTGCCATCCCTGGATGAGGTCAGGGATGTGGAAACATTTCGCCTTTTGCGCTCTTTGGATGTAAATTGTCTTGCCGTGCGGTATCTGGAGGTCTCTGAGTCTTTTCAAAAGATGGCTCACCTGATTGTTCTCCATGGCAGGAGTAAGCAGGGCACTCTGGCTTTGCGGGCTACCATAGCTTGTTGGATTAGGAAGGTGGTCACAGCTGTATATGTGGATGCTGGAAAGTTGTTACCTACTCAGGTTAGGGCTCATTCCACTAGGGCTCAGGCAGTGTCATGGGCAGAGGTTACTCTGTCGTTTATCATCGATATCTGCTGAGCTACGACGTGATCCTCCTTACACACTTTTTCCAGGTTTATTCATCTGGATGTGCAGTCCTGGGAGGATGCAGCCTTTGCATGTGTGGTGTTGACTAGACCTCCGGCAGCCTCCCACCCTGTTGAGGAGTAGCTTTGGTACATCCCACTGGTCCTAAGTCCATCTGTCTACATGCTAGGAAATGGAGAAATTACTTACCTGATAATTTCATTTTCCTTAGTGTAGACAGATGGACTCAGCTTCCCGCCTTCGGCTGCCACATGAGTATGTCAATAATCCTTCTGTGAGGCTCTGGGTCCCAAGGGATTACTGGTAAGTGTTCATCCAGTTCCTAGCTTGGGGTACCTTGAACCTTATGTGAGTTCAGTGTTTATGTTTGGTTGAGTACACTTCTGGTTATCTGTTTTTAATCAAGTTTTTAATCAAGTTTTTTGCTAGTCTGTCCACAGTTGCTTTTGAAGAGAATACTGGCAGGCTGGGTCACTGCAGGGTATATATACTGTGACATTAGCTTGCTCCTCCTCCATCTGCTGGCAGGGGAGCATAAACCCACTGTTCCTTAGTCCATATGTCTACACTGAGGAAAATGAGATTATCAGGTAAGTAATTTCTCCAATACTGCATATCAAAAACTAATAACATCCATTTGTTCCTGTTTATTGATTTAATTTATTTTTTCTCTTAAAAACTCCCAGTCCTTTTATCCTAAATATGAATTATTAGAAATGTAACCAGTAGTCAATCAATGTTTTATTGATCTATAGCAGGCAAAAACGCATATCATTTGATTTAGATTGAAATGCATGTGTATTAGTTGATCTCCTATCATTAGCTAGCAACTCATCAGCTGCTGGAAAACCACTCAAAATAAGAAAGAAAAAAAAAATCAAAATATGGTGCTCAGATCAAATGATGTTACTGGACAAAAAAATCAAGCACCCTCAATCATATATAATGTTTTGATGGGTTTTTTTTTTTTATTGTAATACAGCTGATATTTAGGTTTCAGACTGGAATCTCACTCATAGGCCGATGCAAAACAATGTGCTCAGCCAAGTGCACTGTTTAACCCATGGTTGGACGCAACCTCTTATTCTATAAGGGGATTTGCGCATCCAAAACACGTGTCCAAACCCATGCGAAGCTAATAGCGTTCACCAAATGCAAATTCATATTGATGAGGCTATTAGCTATTCTCCCCAATGCAAAAAAAAAAAAAAAGCGCCTGACACGCACATTTTTCCTCTCAGAAATTAACGCCTGCCCAGAGCAGGGCCACTCAGAAATTGAGTGGCCCAAAAAGTGTACAGAAAAGCAGTAAATTCTGCCTTTCTGTACTTCTTCCAACTTAATATCGTGGTGATATTAAGTCAGAGGAACAAAAAGGACAAGAATGTTTTAAAAACAAGTGTGCAGGCGGTCAGGTTAGGAAAAGGGACACTCATAAAACTGATTGTCCATTTTCCTAACCCAGTGACAGCTACCTCTCCTAAACTTCCGCTGCCTAGGAGGCACTAGGAGGGCACATTTGTCCCTAGTGCCTCCTTTTTAGTGTGACCCCTCCAGTGCTAAAGCTAGCCTATGGCCAGAACAGCTATGGCCATAGGTGCCAGACCTAAAGGGTGCCACTGCGTCGGTACCACCACCTCCGCCGGTCATACTGGGGACTTAATTTTGCGCCAAGGCTGCCGTCTGCCACAAATTCATTTCCTGCTTCTTCCCAACACTAACGTTGCTTCCCGTGTTGGTGTGCTTAAGCACTTGCAGCTGCACAGGCGCAGTGTTAAGCATGTGCTATACGGAAGCGTGGCAGGCAGCTGCCTGCTGTCATGACAGAGGAACCCGGGGCTGGCTGATCCAGCAGTGAGCTCTACTGCAGTGGTGGCTTTGAAGAAGACCAGCTCAGAAAGCACTGCAGTGTTGCCGGCCACCAAGTAGGAAAAGGCTTCGGGAGGGAGGGTATCTTGAGCCTGGGATGTGGTGTCTGGAGGAGGAGAGAGCAGCGAGACTGGAGGTGTCTGGGGGACAGGGTGGGGAGTGATGTTTGTGATGTCCTGTGTTCCTGGGGAAAAGAGATGAATGTTCCTGGAAGTGTGAGAAAGAGTGGAGGCAGGAATAGATAGGGGGATGGGGAAGAACAGGGGGATACTACTGGTGCTGGCTTGGATGGGAATGAGGGGGGCAGAGAGAGGGATACTGGTATTGCTTAGGGGGAGGCAGGAACAGAGAGAGGGACATTGGGGGGTGGATGATGGTGTAAGAGCCTGTGTGTGGTTGTACATACACATGGGTGAGAGAGAATGTGTGTGTATGGGGAGGGGGAGAGAGAGCATGTGTCTGCCAGGAAGGAAAGAGAGAGGTTGCGAGTGTGTGTGTGTGTGAGAGAGAGGAGAAAGTTTGTGTATGCCCCAACACACACACACACACACACACACACACACTAATCCACAGCAATCTAAGGTTCAGAGTAGCCGGAAAACACAAGTTCCCAGGTATAGAAAGTGAGACATTTTTACAAATCCTTATTAGTTTTACTTATTGTTTATTTGATGTCTGCTGTATCGAAATATTTTATTGGTGTTTGGGAAATTTAAAAAAAAATGTGAGTTTTTAATTATTGTATATCATTATATTGGTCAGCTGTTTTGAAATATGAACTTTTTATTTAAAATGGTTTTTACTATTAATGATTCTTTTATTTCTTGATTTTGTTGTTTTATGTTTTCTGAGGAATGGTGATGATTCTGTATTTCCATTATTGAATTGCATATAGAGACTGGCTTCTTGAGGTTTCTAGTTCAGTTTTTGTCTGCATGTTTCTATTTATTCATTATGTTTTCTTTATTCTCTGTTTAGTGAGTGAGGGTCTACTTCCGTTATGCATTTAAGACTGAACTGAAGTATTCTGCTAGCATGTAGCTTCTGTGTATGGGTCTATAGCAGCCTGACTTGTGTCTGTTTTCTTGACAGGAGTTATATTGGTGAAATATTTGCATTGTTGCCTTTTCATAGGTAGGGTTGTTACTGTTTTAAGTGCTGGCAGTTAGTGCTCTTTTGGTATGGGAACAGAGGTTTACTGTATTTCAGTTATAATTCAGTTTACTCATTACTTTCTGAGGGCCAAGCTCACATTTAACATGATACAGTAGGCCAAATACCATATGGGTTCTAAGTGTTTGCCTTTTTTTTTTTGCACAGTGTCTGGCTATGATCACAATAGTATATGTAAATTTAATATGCTTGTTGTAAGTAATATTTTTACCTCACTGTTTTTCATGTAAAATCTGTTATAAATGCACAATTTTTAATTGCTAAGTAATTACTGTACCTCATAGCTCATGCTGTAGCTAGGAAGATGAGACATGTATAATTACATATTTTCTCATACATGAGCTACTATGTGTTAAGAGCCATTGCTGGTGACTTGTTGTGAGGTGCTGAGAGCAGAGCCCACATACTGGTCAGTGGTAACTTTTCCATGGCACACCTACAGGCCGATACAGTAAAAGTCGCAGGAGAGCGGGCGAGCGCATAGGTCACTCTCCTGTGCGCGTGATTCAGTAAAAAAAAAAATATTCAAATTAGGGCCCGCGTCGGTTCTCAAACCTGCTGACAGCCACGGGTTTGGAAACCGGACGCCGGCAAAATTGAGCGTCTGGTTTTCAAGCCGTGGGCCGATTTTTAAATTTTTGTTTATTTTTAATTATTTTTAACTTTTGGGACCTCTGACTTAATATCGCCATGATATTAAGTTGGAGGGTGTACAGAAAAGCAGTTTTTACTGCTTTTCTGTGCACTTTCCCGGTGCTGGCAGAAATTAACGCCTACCTTTGGGTAGGCGCTAATTTCTGAAAGTAAAATGTGCGGCTTGGCTGAACATTTTACTTACTGAATCGCGCGGGAATAGCTAATAGGGCCATCAACATGCATTTGCATGTTGCGGACGCTATTAGTTTCGGGGGGGGGGGGGGGTTGGATGTGCGTTTTCGATGTGCTATTACCCCTTACTGAATAAGGGGTAAAGCTAGCACATCGAAAACACGCGTCCAAATGTGGGTTAACAGTGCACTCCGCCGGAGCGCACTGTACTGGATCGGCCTGCTAATGAGGTCTGAAAGTGCACCAGTGTGCATGGCACATGGCAATAGCATGTTTATCAAAATGGTCCTGCCACTGTTGTACGCAACTATATCTCTTGCATAATTCATGTTTTGAAGTTAATTTTGTGTTTACTTATAGATTATAATAGTAATAGTGTTATATTTTAATTAAAAAGAAAAATAAGAATCTTCCTGCTCATTGCGTCGTGTTGTGCATGGGGTGAGGGGGCACTTTCTCACTTGGCCATAGGCACCAAATTGCCTGCCTATGGCTCTGGACCCCTCATTTAAATATTCGATCGCATGTCCAGGAGAGGTGGCTGAGAGCGTGTTAGAAAAGCGGGTGCTCAACACTGAGCACCCATTTTCCACACAGATTTATTAGATCAGCCTGATTATTTATTTAAAAACTGATTGAGAATGATAGTAGCCTATAGTATAATCCGCCTCTTCAACTGGCCTTGCATATAGAAGATCACGCAACTCATCTCCCTAACTAAATAAGTGATCAAAGGCCTTAGACAGTCTATGCCGATGGTTAATCAGGCCCTATATTTATAAAAGAATGTTGAGAATCTGAAAAGGGATGTTTCTGAGTCAACAGTTCACACTTTCTCTGTACAAAACAAGCTAACAGGAATGCAAAAGAGATATGATTTAAAACATTATAATGCCACTTAATAAATGTGTCACAGTACATTCAAAACACTGAAAGTAAAGACCAATCATCTTATTTGTACCAAGTGACATTTCTAATAGAAATTTGGCTCTATACAGTACCTCTTTTATCCAGTGCATCAAGATTCACAGTGAACAGAATTTCAGAAAGATTCTTGCAAGAGTAAGCATTTTCAGTGCTTGTACATTACACAATAGCCTCTGAAGAGGAGAGAGAAAAGAAAGAATAACATTTTACCTGATTACAGTTGATAGATTGAAGCTCCCAGAGGAGAAGTGACTTGGTCAGAGTCATTCAAAAACCAGAGCTAAAGCCTGATCTGGACCACAGGAGTCCTGTTCCCTCACTTACTGTACAGTTTCAAAACACCATATGTATTATGTACATTGATACCTAATCAGGCTATTCTATCACAAATAATTAAGATAAAAAATGTACCACATTGTAGGCTGCAAAATAGTAGTAAAATAACTTGGCAACTTGACAGTCTGCAGTACTCTAAAGTACATGTGGTCTGTTGCTCCTTATAGAGAGGCTGTAATGCATCTACTTGGGCTTATTTTAAAAACTATGACAACCTTGTAAGATTTGGGGCAGCCCTACTTATTATTCATACCTATCAAAAAATGTAATCTGATGACATTCCCAGTAGTTAATTTATGGAAGTTGTTTAATCTTTTCTGAATTTCCTGTGCACTTATCGTATCAGGCCCCTTGTGCTTGGCTAATAGTCTCAAATGAAATAAAGTAATGAGAGTGGTGACACACCAAATGGTCAGGAGGTTCATATCAAGAACTGCTGAAGAAGTGAAATAAGATCCATTAACTAGTTTAATAGGTGAGAAAAAAGGGATTGCATACAGACCTGTCTGAAAAAGACAGCAGCTTTTATTAGAGTGTTGAAGTGCTTTAACTTTACAGGCAAAGAAAGAAAGCACTGTTTCAAGGGCCGTTAGTTACTGAAAAACTACAGGGGTTAAAGCTACTTCCAAGAAAAATGGGGAATTGCTAGTTCTTACACTTTAGGAAAATAGTCTCCTAGCATTTCAATAGGAAATTAACATCCCGCCCCCACACTCTATAAATCTCCCTCTCAAGAGTTTTCAAATATTGGCATGCATGCAGATGCTGGTTAAAACATTATTGGTGTAGTTGTGAGGATACATGGCGCTAAGGGACAGTGATGAAAACATTTGTTATACAAAATATATCACAAAATGATAAATTAATTAGCTTTCTAAAGAGAAAACTTCTAGAGCATAAAGAATGCTGGCCTGCTTTTTTTTTCTTTTTATTGAAGGGATCCCAAAATTTGGTCTTAAAGGGCCACATATTCAGAATGAATATCCATGAACTATATTTTCCTGCATTGCTTCCACTAGATTCATATTCATGAAAACCAGGCAGGTCTGTAGCCCTTGAGGACAAGGTCAAGTATACTGGGTCTAGCCTACATTAGTCCTTGGAGTGTGTTACAGAAACCATTAAAGAAACTTTAAAGTTCTGCTTCTTACATTTTGCACGAGATGGTTACATTAATACTGACACTAAAACCAAATTTGTTATTAAAATGAGGATGAGAAAGGGGTAGTGTGTGAAACAGAATCTGTCAGATGATGAAAGGAAGTTTTGCAGCTTAGAATAAGCCAGTAGTCATTTGTGAGGTCATCATAATACGGGAGTCTGGTGGGGTGATGATAGGAGCAGTATCAGATGTGGTCTCTTCTGGCTCACTTTCCTGCTCGTCAAGGCTTTCTGTTATTGATGGAATGATTTTTACAACCTTTTCCTTGAAGTGCACTTGCTTTTTTTGCTCCACTGTGTCCACTGTATCCTTTGGGGAGAGCTTGTCTTTGTTAACCCTCAGAATGCTGCTCATTTGTAGGAAAAGTGATGCTTTTCTCTCTTTGAAGGTGCTGTTGAATGTATAGGTCTGTTCTGTGTCTCCTGTGCATGTCATAGCCACTGCTGTTGCCGTAGAGTCCGTGTATTGTTCTGTTTGGCCAAATGATTCTTTAGTTGGCTTAATTTTCTTTTGCTTGCTTAACAGAAAGTAAGCCACTCCTGTAATAACAAGCATTGTACCTAAAAGGAGAAAAGAAATGTGATGGTTGTTATAAAACAATGCTGTGAAAAAGACTTGCAGGAGTTGCATATAGGCTTTTGCTATTTGGATTAAATTTAAATTATTTGAAACAAATGAGTGTCACAATGTAACTACAGAGCATGCTATCTGATTAGACATTTTTGACACTAAAGAGTAGCTGTCCAGGGAAATCTTTGATAGATAATTGTTTCTTTCTTAATCAGGAAGCCTCAACATTTTTATTGATTGGGTAAATGTCACATCAGGACATTCCAGGGTGGTAAATTTCCTAGATGCTATAAATGACTGCTTCATGCAGTAACTGGTCATGAAACCAATGAGCTCTTGTTCTCAGTAGAACACAAGGAATAAAAGTAGTGGATCTGCTTGGCAGTTATTATCATACTGCAATTAAATTTGACATAATCACTGGAAGCAGATACGGCAGATAGTGCAGTAGCATTTAACTTTAAAAAGGGAGACTACGATAAAATGAGGAAATTTAGAAAAAAAACTAAAAGAAGTAGTTTCCAAGATTAAAAGTTTACATGAGGCATGGACATTGTTTAAAAATAGCATATTAGAAACCCAGACAAAATGTATTACATACATTAAAAATGGTCAAAGGAAGGTCAAACAACTGTCAGCATGGTTTAATGGTGAGATGAAAGAGGCCTAAATAGGGAAAATTGAGATGAACATAAACACTGGCAAGTTGGATTTAAAAGAGCAATAGGGCAGACTAAGAAAAACTTTGAAAAGAAACTTGCAATAGAGGTAAAAATTAATAAGCCTTTATTTAAAAATGTATTTGATACACCTAAAGGAAAACTATCAGAGCGGTTTATAATAACATCCATAAAAATAAACAACAAATATTATCACTCTCTTCACTGCTATACCATTTATCCCTACACCCCCACCTACTCAAGCACTAGAGAACAAGAAAGCCAACATGTTTCTAGAATTTTTGATAGTTCAGTATCAATTCACTTCTATTGGTAACATATTCCATAGTCGTGGAGTTATCCTGATAATAGCTCTTTTAGAAAAACACTGTAATCTAAATCCATATCCCACTGAAAATAACAATTAGAAAACCTGCAAAGACTACAAGGCTCGACCTGGAACATACCATGCCAACTTATAATGTCCTTTTCAAGTACATTCAAAGTAAAAAGCCTGTAAGGGAATAATTTGGGCCTCTAGATGATCAAGAGTTAAAAGGGTGCTCAGGAAGAACAAGGAAATAGTAGAAAAACTAGAAAGCATTTAGGGGGTCATTATCAAAGTGCTATATGGCGTTTTCACATGCATTAAGGCATTTTCGCATGCAAAAAGCACCTTTAATGCATGCGAAAACGCGTTTAACGCATGCGAAAACACCATAACTCATGGTGTGATGCAAACTAGGAAAAGGGGAGGAGTTTGGGGTGGGATTTCTGGCCAAATGGGCCGGCTTTGCAGTTTGCAAAGCCATATTGCACGGCTTTAACACAGATTTTAAGTACACCTTTTTCATTTGTATTAAGATGTGTGATATGGCTTTATTGCACTTAGTGATGTTTTTGCAAATAGCATTTTTAGTATTTTAAGTTGTTGGGGGGGGGGGGGGTGTAAGAGAGAGAGAGAGAGCATGCCTAGCTATTAGGCCCTTATACTAGGTATTTATTTATACCTCTATAGGAGGCCCACCTAGCTATTCGAGGTGAGGTTTAGAAATTAGTGTAGGGGTTAGGGGCCACTTTGACATGCAGAATGTGACGTACGAACAGAACAGTGCACTCTTGTGAAGATTGGATGACCTTCGGAGTGAGGAAACTCACCCAGAGATGAGATTTGTGCAATTTTCTCTCAACCTAGCTTGATGTTACCCAGGTAGAGAGTCCATCAAGCTAGGTTGAGAGAAAATTGCACAAATCTCATCTTTGGGTGAGTTTCCTCACTCCGAAGGTCATCAAATCTTCACAAGAGTGCACTGTTCTGGTAGTACATCGTACTCTGCATGTCAAAATGGCCCCTAACCACTACACTAATACCTAAACCTCACCTCGAGTAGCTAGGTGGGCCTCCTATAGAGGTATAAATACTTATCTAGTATGAGGGCCTTATAGCTAGTCTCTCTGTCTCTGTCTCATAGGTAGGAATTGCAACAATTGTGGTACTTACTGCAAAGTGTGAAAAAGTTATCACAGTTTGCAGTAATACCTATGCGAAGTACTAAGATAGCACACTTTGCAATAAACAGCCTATTACCATAAAACATGCACCTTTTCCTGTCGCATGCTATATTTAGTGCATTTTGATAAATCCAGGCCTTAGATAACGTGTGACTTATCTTGTTAAGTGCAGAGTTTTGAATATTTAAGGCAGTTATTTGGCTAAATTTTAGCCAGTAAAAATGCTGGATAATAGAGATGTGTATCGTACCGGCAATCATTTCTGGTTTCATTTTCATAGAACTGCGGGAAATCCCGCGGTTCTGACCGGTTTTTTTTTTCGGTTGTCCTGATCCAAAAAAAACCAAAACACCCTGATCCTTCAGATTTAATTATTTACAATTCCCCCCCCCTCCCCCAAAACCTGCCTAAAGTACCTGGTGGTCCAGCGGGGGTCCCAGAAGCGATCTTCCGCTTTCAGGCCATTGGCTGCCAGTAAACAAAATGGCATCAGTGGCCCTTTGCCCTTACCATGTGACAGGGGCTATCAGTGCCATTGGCCGGCCCCTGTCACATGGTAGGAGGAATGGATGGCCCACGCCATTTTTTAAGATGGTGCCGGCTGTCCATTGCTCTTACCATGTGACAGGGGCCGGCCAATGGCACCGATCGCCCTTGTCACATGGTAAGGGCAAAGGACCATTGGTGCCATTTTGATTAGTGGTAGCTGACGGCCCGAGAGGGGGACATCGCTCCCAGGACCCCCGCTGGACCACCAGGGACTTTAGGAAAGTTTTTTGGGGGGGCCGGGAGAGTGGGGGATTGTAAATAATTAGATCTGAAGGGTTGGGGTGGGTTTGGTTTTTTTTTTCCCTTTGTACCCTTTCTCCCCCCCCCCCAAAATGATAAGAAAACCTCACGAAATTTCATGGGGTTTTCCTATCATTTTTGGGGACCCCGATACGTGACAAATTAGAAAATATTGTACGATATTTTAATTCATCAATAAAACGATGCACATCCCTGTTGGATAAAAATATGGGGTTCAGGGGGAATTCCAGGGTGGAGCAAACCTATCCAGCTAACTTAGCTGGATTTTCATCTGGCCTAGAATCATCAAATAAAGCAGAAATGTGCATGGTGGTGGCTGTGATTAAAAAAAAAAGGGTCGTGTTTAGGGAAATATCCAATTTATCACATCACATAGCAAAGTAGTGCCATACATTATCGCATTGTGCAATGCCACAGCGCATTTATTTATTTAATTTATTTATTAGTGGTTTTTATATACCGCTCATCGTTTGGAACATCTGATCAGTTTACAGTAAAACAACAAAATTCAGCAACAAACTTTACAAGTAATTTAGTGAGTAACAACGTAGGCAGTAGGAAGAAGGAGGAGAACAACAAGAGCGAGGTGAGACAGTAGAAAGTGGGAGATAACTAACTCTGAACTATATACAAATATTTACAACTGGTAAATGGCAAAGTGTGAGTTACTGTATAATTACAAATTCGAGGAGGGGGGGGAAGGGAGTTAGGTGAAGGCTTGCCTGAAGAGCCAGGTTTTGAGGTTTTGTTTAAATTTTTTGTAGCATGATTCTTGACGTAGGGTGTGAGGCATGTTGTTCCATAAAGAAGGGCCAGCAATGGATAGGGCTCGGTTTGCAGTGGACTTCAGTCTAGTTATTTTGTAAGAAGGGGTGTGAAGTGTGGCTGCATGTTGTTTTCTGAGTGGTCTACCGGAGTCGTGGAAGTAGAGGTGTTCCTTGAACCATTGCATGTCATTGTTGTAGAGAGATTTATGAATGAGGGTGAGTGTTTTATATTGTATCCATGAGGATATGGGAAGCCAGTGCAAATGTTTGAGAACCGGGATGATGTGTTCGTTCTTGTGTGCATTAGTAAGGATATGTGCAGCCGCGTTTTGTAGGATCTGTAAGGGCTGGATTGTGCTTTTTGGGAGGCCTAGTAAGATGGCATTGCAGTAATCGATTTTTGTTAGAATGATGGCCTGTAGTATGGTGCAAAGGTCACTGAGGTGTAGAAGGGGTTTGAGTTTTTTTAGTGTGTGTAACTTGTAAAAGCCCTCTTTAATGGTAGCGTTAATGAAATTTTTTAGATTAAAGTGAGTGTCAAGGATCACACCGAGACTGCGGACGTGCAAGGAGAATGGAGTAGGTGGTGTAGATGGGGTACGTGGAGTACATGTAGTGTTACTGATGGGTAGAGGGTTGTTGGAGATGGTGTTAGGGGAGAAAGCGAGTAGCTCTGTTTTTACTGTGTTGAGGGCGAGAAAGTTGTCAGTGAGCAAGGAGTTGATGGAGGGGAGTGCAGATTCCCAGGTCTTGAGGGCATTCGTGGGTGTGTCAGTGATAGGGATGAGAATCTGGATATCATCGGCGTATATAAAATGTGGAAAGCCAAGGTTAGACAGGAGATGGCATAGAAGGAGGAGATATATATTAAATAAAGTGGAGGACAGAGAGGAGACTTGGGGAATGCCTTGAGCTAAATTATATAATTTAGATTCGTGATTTCCTATTTTTACTTTGTATTGACAGTTACAGAGAAAGGAATGAAACCAGAGGAGGGCGGACCCTGTGACCCCGATTTCCTGAAGGTGTTTGAGTAGTATATTGTGATTAACCATGTCAAAGGCGGAGGAGATGTCAAGTAGTGCAAGGATATAGGAATGACCTTTGTCTAGGGCTTTCAGGATGTAGTCGGATAGCGAGGAGAGGAGGGTTTCCATACTATGTAGTTTCCGGAAGCCGTATTGGGAGGGGAAGAGGATGTGGTTGTCATTCAAGTAGTCTGTTAATTGGCAATTGACAATTTTTTCAACAATTTTGGCTAGGAATGGGAGGTTGGAGATGGGGCGAAAGTTAGCAGGTTCAGTAGAGTCAAGGGAGGGTTTTTTGAGGATGGGCTTGTCATTTTATGCATTGCACATCATTTTACGTGTCATATATTTATTTTTTTGTTTACATATACAGGCTTCCTGCAGCTGCTTCTTTGAGGGTGTGTCAGGCATTGGAGAAAGGAGAACAGAGTTGGTGAGTTGGATAGTGGGAGTAGGAGCTTTTTCAGATTTGATTACCTGAGTGCCTTGTCTTATCTTCTATTGTCATCTATTTTCCTTTACCTTGGTCTTTTGACTTCTTTGTTGGAGTGAAAGTTTTTGTGAGTTGTCCAGTTTGTGAAGAGGAGTGAAGTGGAGTGGTGGTGGTGGTGAGGAGCTGGAGAGGATGGAGCATGAGAGGCATTTGGAGAGAGGAGAGGCATTTAGAGAGAGGAGAGGCATGAGAAGAAGGGGAAGAGAGGAGGTGGGCAGGAGTGATAGAAGGAGTAGGAATAGGGATGAACAGGAGGAGAGATAGGGAGAAAGGAAAGGATAGGAGGAAGCAGGAGGGGGAAGGGGATAGTCAGATGAGTATGGTGGGAGGAGGACTGCAGACTAGGGATGGGTAGAGGGGGATGGGAGTTATCTGGACAGGTGCAAGGGGGGAGGAAGGGAGGGGAGTGGGGAGTGGGAGCAAGAGTGAGGATAGTGGCAACCCAATCATGCGGCAGCCATCAGCAGGGCAGCCCCGTCTAAGGGTCTTAAAGTTCAGCATGGAGGACAATGAGATGCTGATTGCTGGGATCCTAGAGAACTACAGTCTACGCTTTAGGAATCTTGCCATAAAGACATCCAGGGCAGCCAAGGGACAGATATGGGGCACCATTGCCCAGGCTATATCCTGGCGTAGTGGAATCAGGACTGGAAAGCAAGTGGTCCACCGCTACTGCAATATAAAAGTACAGCTCAAGAGCAAGGTGGCCAACAGGAACAAGTATCATCGACAGATGGGAGGAGGAGCCCTTTTCCCCATCATCCTGACCCCCATGGAGCAGCACTTGATTGAACAGCTGGGACTGGACATATATGAGGGGATGGAAGAGGCCCTGGACACCAAGCGAGCCAGGGCCAGAAAGTTCACCTCACCTGTAAATGTCAAGTTTGCTACAGATGTACACATTTTTTGGAATAAGATGCTCACATTGAGAGAGTGATGGATTGATGCAAAGTGCACATCTTATGCCAAACATTACATGTGAACTTCTTTGCATTTATACTTATGTCTTCTTTGTTTCCACAATTCTTGCCCAGGAAACTGCCGGTCCCAGTCGTCAAGCCCCGATGACCAGCAGCACCACCCCAAGGGACCATCAGTGCAGCAGCAGCAGCAGCTCATGCGGGAACCCTCCAATTGACCGCATAGACACAGCACTGCCAGTAGAGGAACAGCAGGTCCACGCAACCATTGACCATATCAAGAGGAGGCATGGCCTCCAACTGCACCACATATGGGCAGAGCTAGTGTATCTGAGGAAGGCTCACTTCAGGTCCACCAATGCCTTACAGGTGTACTCAGCTGCCATTACACAGATCCTTACCACCATTGCCACTTCTGTCAACAACCTCACATCTGCTGTCACCCTAATAATTGAAAGATTGCCAGAGCCTATTCCAGTGCCATCCACATTCTCCCAGCAGTCGACATCATTCAGCAGTCCCCAGCTATCGGGATGGCCCAGGGGATAGGCCCTCCCAAATTATGCCACCCCCCCCAACCAGCCAAAAGGTCAGGCAAGGAAAAGGGCTATGAGGGCCCCCCTCCACCAAATAGTTAACCTTTTAAAGGGTATCAATTTTCACTCAAAGATGACTTTTCCAAATAAGTGAGGCCGGTACTCACTACAGAGTTCCTGTGCTGGACAAGCAAGGGCCTCAAATCAGTAAATACCAGAAAGGTGGTGACTCTGCTTGGAAAATGACCATTCTGCAAGCTTCTCTGCCTGGGACTCCTCAGCCTATATGCTTTAAGGGTGGCCACAGATAGGATGTTGAGTGTAACTGCTACTCCAATTGGAACAAACAAACTACTCTGCCTGTCTTCTATGTCCTGGATCATTCATGGTGACCTCTGGAGTCCTCTCCCAGGGGCCGCTGAGAAAGGTATGCAGATGAGCCTTCCGGTCTTCTTCTATGTTAGTCAATATAGCATATTTGGATTTTCAGAAGGCATTTAACAAAGTATCTTGAGAGACTCCTCAAGAAATGAAAACATCTTGGGATAGGAGGCAGTGTCCTATTGTAGACTGGTAATAGGTTAAAAGACAGGAAAAAGAGTAGGACTAAATGCTCAGTTTTCCGAATGAAGAAAGATCAATGGTGGACTGCCCCAGGGATCTGTACTGGGACTTATGCTGTTCAACATATTCATTAATGATCTGGAAAATGGAGCAATGAGTAGGTGATCAAATTTGCAGATTACACAAAATTAGTCAAACTTGTTAAAACAGCAGCAGATTGTGAAGAATTGCAAAAGGACCTTGCAAGACTAGGAGACTGGGCATATAAAAGGCTGATGAAATTTAATATGGACAATTGCAAAATAATGCACATAAGGAAAAATAATCCTAATTACAGGAACCCAATGCTGGGTTCCCTATTAGAAATCAGTACGGGGGGATCCTACCTTCTTTGCTGCTACCCGAGTCATCTGGAGGCCCTGAAAGGAAGAACCATTGTGAGGCACTGCAGCAGAAAGCTCAACCCCGATGCTGACTTCAACAAGACACCGGAGCTTAAAATTCAGCATTTTTAGGTATGCGATGGGGATCCTAACTTCCTTGCTGTTGCCTGAGTTATCTGGAAGTCCTGCGAGGAGGAACCACTGCAAGGCACTGCTGCAAATAGCCCAACTGCAACACTAATATCAACAAAGCACAGGGGCTTAAAATCAAGTGTGCTGTGGCATGCAGCCACTGGCACTCCAAAGAGGTGCAGCCCTTCTGCCATTTTTTTGTGTGGCTGAAGAATGGGAAGAAAAAGGAAAAGTAAGAGTCTTGTATCTCTTAATATATCCACACAGTTGAGAGGTCCTATATGGATTTCAGTGAGCTACATGACATCTAAGTACTGCAGGCTAATTTGAGTTCAGAGTTGGCTTACACCTCCCTTAGTCCAGTGGCCCATTCTCTGCCACCTATGCCTTCTTCATTTTCAGGGTGCAGGAGAGGAGTGGCTTCTGTAATTGAGATTGCTAATGCTCCAGTAATATTTGAAGCCTTGACTTTTGGACCTCAAGTTTAGTTACCAGCTGAAAGCACTTCCTCCTCTAGTGTGACTCTGTCATAAGGAATAGACAGGAACTCATTCACTGGAATCAGCTCAAGCTTCTGTGCAGAATTTGTTTATTTCTCTTCCAGAATTAGTACAAGCTCTTCCACCTTTGGGTTCAGGAGCAATGGATATTGTGTTACCTAAACCTGATGATATTTCTCTTAAAGATATATGGAGGATTGTTACTAGGACTGATAATTCCTCGATGAGAAGTGACAATATGCTTTTTCTTCAGGTATGTCATCTAAACTGCCTGAGTTAGATAACAGAATGTGTGTGTTTGAACCTCAGGTGGCCACGTATTCTGTAGCAATAAATACCAGCAGAGTTCTATGTCATCAAATCTTAAAGATACCATGAATATTCATTATCAGTGCGAAAGGACTGAAAATCAAATTAAATTTAAAAATCTCAGACTCTAGAATTTTCCTAAAACTCATTTGCTCTCTGGCACAGAATTACTTAAATGTTGTATCACTGAAGTGCTACAGTTTTCTCCTGATAAATCATTTATGCTATCTAATAACTATTACCTGTTATGAAAAGGAATTCTAATTCTGTGGAATGAGCTTCTGATGTTTTTGCTTCTATCTCCAGTCCAGATCTTTCCCAATATCTTCAAAGTTCAAATGACAATATATCTTCTAGAGCCACCTTCATGATTACTTTTGCTCTTGAAGCTGACAGATTTGTTTTTTCAACAATATGGGGCAGATTTTCAAAGGGGTACGTGCGTAAGATACGCGCGTCGCCCCGAAAACCTGCCCCAAGCTCCACCTGCATGTGCCGAGCCTATGTTGAATAGGCTCGGCGGCGCGCGCAAGCCCCGGGACGCTCGTAACTCCTGGCGCTTTCCTGGGGGGCGTGTTGCTGCCGGCGCATCATCGGGGGCGTTCCAGGGGCAGGGCCGTGGGTGTTATTCCAGCCCGGGGGCATTTCGGGGGTGTGGCCAAGGCCTCCGAAACTGCTCCCGGGCTGGGGAATCGTGCGCCGGCAGCCAGCCGGCGCGCGAGAGTTATGCCTGCCTTGGGCAGGCGTAACTTTTATAATAATGGTGGGCGGGGTTTTAGATAGGGCTGGGGGGTGGGTTAGGTAGGGGAAGGGAGGGGAAGGTGGGGGGAGGCGGAAAGAAAGTTCCCGGCCTCGGAGGGAACAGAGGCAAGTTGCACGGCTCGGTGCACGCAGGCTGCCGATTTTGCGCAGCCTTGCACGCGCCGACCCCGGATTTTAAAACCGCACGTATCCATTAAAATCCGGTGTACTCTTGTTTTCGCCGGGTGCCTGAACAAAAGTACGCACGCGCGTACTTTTTAAAAATCTGCCCCTATGTTAAGTACAAAGAAAGTTTGTTTTGTGGACAAAAGGTATGTGTCTTTCCTGATGTCTCCAGGGAGGTACAGGCTAGAAGAAAACTTTTCCTACAATTAAAACAAGTCTTATCCTTGGGGGTTACTTTCTTTTTAAAGTTCCCTGTAAATATGTAATAATATACCAAGGGAAAAGATATTTTTATAGATCCTGTTAATTTGCAAACTTTCTTAGTAAACAAATGTCAGTGATTACCAGTCTTATTTCTGGTGAGTGGTTAATAATGGGCATTGCTGATGTTTTTTAGTTTTGTGTTATGTACACCCTTTAATGTGAATTTGATAAGAATTTCTTAGAATGTAGTGCTTGAAAAGTTTATGTATTTTCTTTCTTGCTAAGTATTATTTGCTTTGTTTTCATACCATGTAAATGGTTTAAAACATAATAAAGAATAAATTACAAAAAGAAAAAAAAATCATTACGCAGGAAAAAGACTTCATTCCTTGTGAACAGTACTTTGAAACCCTTAGCTCAGTGCATGGCCATGGTCAAAAAAATCAAATAGATGTTAGGAATTATTTGGAGAGTAAGAATAAAATGGAGAATATCATACTAGAGATGTGCATATGGTTTTTTTTTTCGTGCTGTTTCATTTTTTGTTTTGTGGATTGGCCATTTCAGTCCACCCCCCAAATCAGAAATTTCTTTTCATGTATACTTTCATTAAAAAAAAAGAAAACAACAACCCACGCCAACCCTTCAGATTTAATTAAATTCAATACCCCCACCCTCCCGACCTCCCAAGATTAACCAAAAGTCTCTGGTGGTCCAGCGGGGGGCCCAGGAGTGATCTCCTGCTCTCAGTCAGTCAGCTGCCAGTAGCCAAAATGGTGCGGGCTGTCCATTGCTCCTACCATGTGACAGGGGCCGACCAATGGCACAGATAACCCCTGTCACATGGTAAGGGCAAAGGGCTGCTGGCACCATTTTGGTTACTGGCAGCCGACCGGCCGAGAGCAGGAAATCACACCAGGCCCCCTGCTGGACCACCAGGGACTTTCGGTTAGTCTTCGGGGGGTCGGGTGGGTGGGGGGCGATGCATTTAATTCAATTTGAAGGGTTGGGGGCAGATTTTTGGATGTTTTTATTTTCTAGGTATGCAATTTTGGGGAAAAAAATCTCAAGGAAAACCACATGAAATTTCATGGATTTTCTTTTTGTTTTTTTCCCTTCCCGAGATGCAACTAAATAGGAAATATTGTCTTTATTTCCTGTTTCTTTGCAAACAAATGCACATCTCTATATCATAATGCCTCTGTATTGATCCATGGTGTGACCACACCTTAAGTATTATGCAACCCCTGGGAGGGAAAAAGAACTCTCAGCACCTTAGGTACACAAGCCCAGCTGTTTTGACAGCAGGTTTGCTTTGAGAATCATCAATGTTCAATGTAATTCTCAGAGCATGACTGCTTTAATGATTGTTGCAAGAGGGTCAAAGCTGTAGTTCAGCTGATGCCATTTTGAGTGCTAGCATTGGTAGGGCAGGAGCAATTGGGCATTACTCCTTTCTGAAATATGCTCCATCTGCCCTGGGGTAAGGATGAAGGTCTGGGGGTAGGTAAGGGTATCTAGAGAGCCAGGGGTTGTCTTTTTTTTTTTTTTATTTGAGTGGGCTGGGGTGGGGTTTGATGCCGAAGATTTGAAGGTGAGGTTGGGAAGGGTGGCTAGGTTTTGATGTTGCTGAGCAGGACTACTAGCCTAGCGTCTTTTGAGGGTTGAGCCGAATGGGAGGTTCTCAGTGGGTGGGTGGGTGGGAGGTTGATGGAGGGGGAGGCTTCTTTTTTATGGAGAGAATTTCTGCCAGAGTGGAGGAGGAAGCTTCACAGGGGCTTACTGGCTCTTATAGATGGGGATGGAAGGAAATGAGGAATGGCCTTGAAAGTATCAACAGAAATGCCAAAGCTCTTACGGGGAACGTTAACTATGCCTGTTGAGGTGTAGTTAACTTTCCATGGATTAACCTGGATTGCAAAATTTATTGTAATACAGATTACTCAATTTTATTATTAATGAGTTGCTGTGTATGCATTTGCATGCAGCATAGTCTTTAGTAGCTTTCTCACATTCAGCCTGGTTTTTTTTGGTGATATTGGCAATGCCCATGCAAACACTGGTGATATGGTTAGTGCAGTTAGTGTGATGTGGTTAGTGCAGTTAGTGTAGCTGGGTTTAAAAAAGGATTGGATAAGTTCTTGGAGGAGAAGTCCATTACCTGCTATTAATTAAGTTGACTTAGAAAATAGCCAGAGCTATTACTAGCAACAGTAGCATGGAATAGACTTAGTTTTTGGGTAATTGCCAGGTTCTTATGGCCTGGATTGGCCACTGTTCGAAACAGGATGCTGGGCTTGATGGACCCTTGTTTTGACCCAGTTGTTCTTATCATGCAATAAAATAGTTTTAGCAAGCATTAAGGGCCAGATCTTAAAATCTACGCCCAATTTTATAACATGCGTGCACTGCTGCGCACATGTTATGAAATCCGGGCTCGGTGTGCACAAGGGGGTGCACCTTGCACGCGCTGAGCCTGAGGGGAGCCCCGATGGCTTACCCCGTTCCCTCCGAGGTCACTCCAAAATTGGAACAGCCTCGGAGGGAACTTTTTTTTGGCCACCCCCACCTTCCCCTCCCTTCCCCTATCTAACCCATCCCACAGCCCTAACTAAATCATCCCCCCTACCTTTATTTCAAAAGTTACGCCTGCCCGAGGCAGAACTAACTTGCGCGCATCGGCTCGCCATACCCCAGGATTCGGCCCTGCACCCAGACCGCCGCCACACTCCTGGACCCGCCCTCTTCCCGCCCCCTTTTTGAAGCCCCGGGACATATGCACGTTCCGGGGCTTGTGTGCGCTGCTGAGCCTTTGCAAAATAGGCTCGGCGCACGCAGGGGCAGATTTTCTCAGGTTACGCGCGTATGTTACGCCTTTGAAAATCTGCTCTTAAATGCCAAATTTGGTATTTAATATGTGTTGCTGTATTATTGCTGCTTAGTAAATATGCCCTTGAGAAAACAAATTTCAAATTGATTTTCTTTGGTAAAAAGCATTTTATTTGTGTAAACTGACTGTCTGAAAATTACCCTCTTTCAGTTTGGCTACAAGTCTATGTATTGCTCCTTAACACATGTATTTTTAGTTGTATTAAAAAGGTTGTATTAGGTCGCAGGAGTATAAGCACATAGATTGCTTTTTCAAATCTACACATGAATTTTTCAATCAAACTTTTTCCTTTCAAAAAGCAAGTGTAAGTATACATACTTTCCCTTTGAAAACTGTTGCTAAGATTGCAGGTTAGAAGTACGTAAGGACTTTGCACTAATATGGCAGTTTGAGTCCAACAGGATAAACATCCTGCATGAGACTAAATACAAAATTGAATCTTTATGGGTAGAAATCCCTTGTTTGTCAGGGAAGACTATAGTGATAGGGGTATACTACCGTCCATCTGGTCAAGATGGTGAGACGGACAGTGAAATGCTAAGAGAAATTAGGGAAGCTAACCAAATTGGTAGTACAGTAATAATGGGAGACTTCAATTACCCCAATATTGACTGGGTAAATGTATCATCGGGTCACGCTAGAGAGATAATGTTCCTCGATGGAATAAATGATAGCTTTATGGAGCAATTGGTTCAGGAACCGATGAGAGAGGGAGCAATTTTAGATCTAATCCTCAGTGGAGCACAGGACTTGGTGAGAGAGGTAACGGTGGTGGGGGCCGCTTGGCAATAGTGATCATAATATGATCAAATTTGATTTAATGACTGGAAGAGGAACAGTGTGCAAATCCAAGGCTCTCGTGCTAAACTTTCAAAAGGGAAACTTTGATAAAATGAGAAAAATTGTTAGAAAAAAACTGAAAGGAGCAGCTACAAAAGTAAAAAATGTCAAAGAAGCATGGCCATTGTTAAAAAATACCATTCTAGAAGCACAGTCCAGATGTATTCCACACATTAAGAAAGGTGGAAAGAAGGCAAAATGATTACCAGCATGGTTTAAAAGGGGAGGTGAAAGAAGCTATTTTAGCCAAAAGATCTTCATTCAAAAATTGGAAGAAGGATCCAACAGAAGAAAATAGGATAAAGCATAAACATTGGCAAGTTAAATGTAAGACATTGATAAGACAGGCTAAGAGAGAATTTGAAAAGAAGTTGGCTGTAGAGGAAAAACTCACAGTAAAAACTTTTTAAAATATTTCCGAAGCAGAAAGCCTGTGAGGGAGGCAGTTGGACCGTTAGATAATCGAAGGGTTTAAAGGGGCACTTAAGGCCATCGCAGAAAGATTAAATGATTTCTTTGCTTTGGTGTTTACTGAAGAGGATGTTGGGGAGGTACCCATAATGGAGAAGGTTTTCATGGGTAATGATTCAGATGGACTGCATCAAATCACAGTGAACCTAGAAGATGTGGTAGGCCTGATTGACAAACTGAAGAGTAGTAAAGCACCTGGACCGGGATGGTAACCACCCCAGAGTTCTGAAGGAACTAAAAAATGAAATTTCAGACCTATTAGTAAAAATCTGTAACTTATCATTAAAATCATCCATTGTACCTGAAGACTGGAGGATAGCAAATGTAACCCCAATATTTAAAAAGGGCTCCAGGGGCGATCCGGGAAACTACAGACCGGTTAGCCTAACTTCAGTGCCACGAAAATAGTGGAAAGTGTTCTAAGCATCAAAATCACAGAACATATAGAAAGACATGGTTTATGGAACAAAGTCAGCATGGCTTTACCCAGGGCAAGTCTTGCCTCACAAATCTGCTTCACTTTTTTGAAGGAGTTAATAAACATGTGGATAAAGGTGACTGGTAGATATAGTATACTTGGATTTTCAGAAGGCGTTTGACAAAGTTCCTCATGAGAGGCTTCTAGGAAAAGTAAAAAGTCATGGGATAGGTGGCGATGTCCTTTCGTGGATTGCAAACTGGCCAAAAGACAGGAAACAGAGAGTAGGATTAAATGGACAATTTTCTCAGTGGAAGGGAGTGGACAGTGGAGTGCCTCAGGGATCTGTATTGGGACCTTACTTTTCAATATATTTATAAATGATCTGGAAAGAAATAAGACGAGTGAGATAATCAAATTTGCAGATGACACAAAATTGTTCAGAGTAGTTAAATCACAAGCAGATTGTGATAAATTGCAGGAAGATCTTGTGAGACTGGAAAATTGGGCATCCAAATGGCAGATGAAATTTAATGTGGTTAAGTGCAAGGTGATGCATATAGGGAAAAATAACCCTTGCTATAATTACACAATGTTGGGTTCCATATTAGGTGCTACAACCCAAGAAAGAGATCTAGGTGTCATAGTGGATAACACATTGAAATCGTCGGTTCAATGTGCTGCGGCAGTCAAAAAAGCAAACAGAATGTTTGGAATCATTAGAAAGGGAATGGTGAATAAAATGGAAAATGTCATAATGCCTCTCTATCGCTCCATGGTGAGACCGCATCTTGAATACTGTGTACAATTCTGGACGCTGCATCTCAAAAAAGATATAATTGTGATGGAGAAGATACAGAGAAGGGCTACCAAAATGATAAGGGGAATGGAACAACTCCCCTATGAGGAAAGACTAAAGAGGTTAGGACTTTTCAGCTTGGAGAAGAGACGACTGAGGGGGGGATATGATAGAGACGTTTAAAATCATGAGAGGTCTAGAACGGGTAGATGTGAATCGGTTATTTACTCTTTCGGATAGTAGAAAGTTAGCATGGGGCACATTTAAAACTAATCGGAGAAAGTTATTTTTTACTCAACACACAATTAAACTCTGTGGTTAGTGCAGTTAGTATAGCTGTGTTTAAAAAATGTTTGGATTAGTTCTTGGAGGAGAAGTCCATTACCTGCTATTAAGTTCACTTAGAGAATAGCCACTGCCATTAGCAATGCTAACATGGAATAGACTTAGTTTTTGGGTACTTGCCAGGTTCTTATGGCCTGGATTGGCCACTGTTGGAAACAGGATGCTGGGCTTGATGGACCCTTGGTCTGACCCAGTATGGCATTTTCTTATGTTCTTATGAAAATAGTGCAATTTAACAGTCGTAGAGGCAATCTTATAAAAAACACAATATGAAAAATCAAACCTTTTTAGAGCCAACATCAGGGTTAAATTTATTTTAAATAATTGATCTGCTTGTACTGCCAAGTATACCTTGTACTTATTATGTAACCTGGGCCACACTGGACCAAATTATTTTGTGAAGTTGAAGAATATAAGATATGTAATAAATAAATAATAAATGAATATGCATTAGGAAAGTACAAAAAACCCTACAAATTTATGCATAATTGGTTGCTAATATAGCTTTTATAAATTATTATTTTATCTTTACATTTTACAACCAGTAAACATCTTCAGTGAATAGCCAACCAGGCAAGGCAAACATATCAAATACTTACAAAGATACAAAGGAAATCTAAAGACTGTTTTTCCTTATCCACAATCTATGGTGATCCATAATAAAAACCCTCAAATTTAGACATCAATATTCAAAAGATAAGAATAATCTAAATAGGGCCTACAGCATCCAAGTCAAGATGACTCAGCCAATGGAGATCTTGGTTCTTCTTTGTCATTAAAAAAAATCCATGAGTTGGGGTGGATCAAAAAAGACATATTTTTTAAACTGATATTTAACTAAAGAGCACCAACTTGTGACACTGCTGGCCTCATCCAAAGAAACTGCCTACGTTTCTTCTGAGTATATCTAGTGACATCCGAAAACATTTGTATATTACAATTAAAGAAAACAACTTTTTAAATCTTAAGAAAAGTTTGCAATAGCCATTCTCTATCCTTATCCAAAGTTAGAGAAATAAGCAAAGTTGCAGATATCACAGATTTGTCCCCTAATTTCTCAAAAAAACTAGTCAAATTTAACAAATCCATATCATGTTGTACTTCCAATTGTTGGTCTTACATAGGCTCTTTATTGAATTGAGGCACATATTATACTCTTGAAACAAATGGAATATTCTTATCTGGAATTTTCATACACTCTCTAAGAAATCTTTTAAAATTTCCATAGGAAACACAATAGAAATCTTTACAAAATTAATTAGACATAGATTAAAACGCCTAGAATGATTTTCTAATAATTCCATTTTCCTCGGTATCACCACATTATCTTTTATCAAATAAACCGCTGTATTCTTTGTTCCATAATTGTATTCTCAACTTGATCTAGTCAGGTTTTAATAATATTAATCTCAGACTCATATTCCCCAACTGTAAATTTTTTTTTTTTACATTTTAGATGTAATGTTTTGCAATTGAATGGTTAAAGATTGGCCCATAGCTGCAACAGCCTCCCAAATATTCTCCAGTCTTACTTGTTTTGGATTCTGTAATATGAATGAATCTGCAGGAAAGCTCCTTCTTGGCCAAACCTGAGAATCTGAGTATGACCTATACTCTCAGCAATGGCATCTTGTAGTCAAAATGGTCCCCTGATTGAGAAACATCACGGAACCAGCAACATCTCTTGCTGGTACAGTAAAATGACTCTTGGCTTGAATTTTGGCACCTCTCTTCCTCTCTCTAATTGCTGACATATATGTGGAAAAACTGAGAAGTCCTATGGAAGACACACTAGCACTAGCTGTGCTCAAGCAACCTCTTAAAATTAGGAGCATACTTACGCGCGGTTGGTGCATTTTAAAACATATGCACACAAGTGTACGCACAATAATAAATTCCAGCATATCCTAGTTCATGTGCCAATATGCCCGTGTATGGGCACACGTTCGCTTGTTTTAAAATTAGTCTTTATGGAGCTTGAGGAAATTTTGCTGTGGGGCCATTGTGCTTCAAATAAGTATATACTTTAATTAGAAACTGAAGCCAGGCTCATAGTCCCCTGTACATTTACCTGGAATGGTTACATGCCAGACAAGGACTGGATGAAGAAAGCAGGCAACAGACAGCAGTACGTAACCCAGGAACTTCTGGAAACCTCCAAGTCTTGCTATTTTCCTCCAGCAGACATATATTGTCAATTCTGATTGGCAACTGAAAGACAATACATTTTCTTTATTTAAGGCAGTGATTCTTAAACCTGTCCTGGCATCACACCTAAGTGGTTTGGTTTTCAGGATATCTGTATTGAGTATGAATGAGATATGTTTGCATACATTAGTATATTCCTCCAGGACAGGGTTAAGAACCAGCAATTTCACAAGGGTTGTCATACAACAATAAATATTATAAGACATAATTAAAACCTTACATTTGCACCGATTGCCATCTATACATGACAGCAAATCACTTTGGCCCCTATGCTACAAAATTCTTGAGCAGTTTAAATGAAAGGAATATGTCTGTTAAAAAGGCATAAACTGCTTGATAGGTTTATGTTTTAACATGGGGAAATATTGAACTAATTTATCACAGGTTTTGCCCTTAAGCATAAGCATATGGGAGAAAATTGAGTAGACTACATGGGCCCTATGGACCTTATATCTGTTGTCATTTTCTCGGTTACTATGTTCTTTACAATGACAGAAATTTACATAATTAAGCCCACTGTTTCAGGTGAAAAGGCATGGGAATATAATCTGCAATAAGATTGGCTAGGTTAGGTAAAAATGTAAAGTGAACAGTAATGTGTTAATGTTGCATGAAAACCATGTATACTGCTGAAACTGGAGGGTATATGTAGGCTGAAAATCTGTCTCTGTTGTTCTGATTAAAAAAGTGAACTTGCATAGATTTGCATACATAGGATTTTCAAAGAAATGGAATTCTAGTTCACTGTAATGACTTTTTTGCTCTGCTAATTTATTTCTATTTTATAATTGCATATATTTCATTTAATTTCATTTATTAGTATTTATCAATCGCTTTCCAGATAAAAATCACCCAAATCAATGAAAAGCAACATATAAAATTATATAAATATAAACAAAAACAAGACTAAACAGTAAATACTTTACCTTCCTCAAAATTTAATATATAATTGGGTACATGGAAGAGATGTAGATGAAACAGGAATTTACAATTGAATAAAGAGGCAGCCTTAGTTAATATACATTCATAAAACGTCAACCTGGGATCTAACATTATGGAAAGGACCTTGCTGTCCTTAATAAGAACCATGAGCAATTTGGTAAACACTGTTCTGCCCATTTAATGGATGAAATTGTTCAATTATTTAAACTTTAATTATATAGAGGTATTGAGCCATAATTAGCAAAGATATTCCCAAAGCTAAGAAATGAGGAAAAAATGTGTATTTTATTGAATTGGTTATTGTGGAAAAAAAGCCCTGGGACTGTTATGAGATAAACCTACTTTGGTAAACTAAAATGTATAGGAATACATTTCTTAACACAAATATAAAAAAGTAATTCTCTTCTTAGGCCTGGATTCACCATTCTACAACAGAATGGTGAATCCAGTGTAAGGGGAGGGCGGGCCTGCGAAAGCCGGCAGCCATCGCACCACCATGGTGTTATCGCTGCCGGTTTCGCACCCAATAGTGCCCCCGTGAAAGGTGGTGCTATTGGGTGCGCTACTGGTGATAACGGTCCTTACCTTATCACCACCAGCAAAGATACCGCCGCTTCTGCCTCCTCGCTGCCCTGACTCCTCCCCTCGCTGCCCCGATTCCACCCTGACTCCGCCCCCGACAAGCTATCGCACGCGAAAAGGGACTTTTTGCGTGTGATAGCCTTTTATTGCTATGCAATACCATTAGAAAATGACCCCCTTAATGTGGTTTAACACACAACTACAAATGTATTTCTATAATTAGAAAATATCTGTTGGCCATAAAGAAATATAAAATTGTGTTTTCTGGGTTGAATAAGAGTAAATTTGTATCTATTTGCATACATAAAAATTATGGAAAGTTTGAGTTCCCTTTTATTTTGAGTTAGTTGCATACTTGTATTTCATTTTTCATGCTTTATTTTTATAAAAGCTAGTGTAATTCCATGTTGAAGAGTTTTAGATTAAAAAGCAAAGATTTGTTATAGTGTTAGATTAAATTCCATATATTATAATCCAAGTGATAGTAGGATGTGTGTGTGTGTGTGTGTGTATATATATATATATATATATATATATATATATATATTCAACATCAAATAAAATTGAGATAAAAAGAAAAACTATCGTACATAAATAAGATCCCCTTTGGGTCAGAAATGTGTTTGCTGAGGAGCATTCCTAAATGGATCCTTACCAAAGAAGAGAGTAAATTGGTGGCCTAACTAATACATGTGGCTTGTTTTACGATAGCTTCATTATGAAAATATGCCCCAAAGGTAGAACATTGGCACAGGCAAGTGCAGAACACTGCTATTCTTGAAAATTTTATTTTCTTGCTCAAACACAAATCTAGCCTGTATTTCAGAATATGGGGTCTATATTGGTCTTCTAAGCCACAGTCATAAAATACGCAAGCACATTTTCAAAATTAATGCTTGTTGGAACCCACATGGATAACTTTGTTAACTGATTTCTTAATTAACATATGTATCTTAGATTCACTTTGTTATAATAACTGAAGTGGAAACATTGATCTATATGTACAGCTATCATATGCTTTGCACAATCGCTACCATGTTTATCTATCTTCTTGTGTTATATGCTGATAATATAAATAAAAAGTTAAAAAAAAAGAAAAAGAAAACCCAGGCCAGTACAAATTTAGAGTCAGACTGAGATGACACTAGAGACGGGCAAAATGATCATGATCATAAACCTTGCCTTGAAGTGTGTATTTTCCTACAGACTACCTATTGCTCATGATAATGCAAACTGCATAGACAAGGGTCATTATGAGAGAGCTCCTCATCATTTCATTGAGAACACCCTTTCCCCACCCCACAATATTTCAGAGTGCATTTTGAAAGAGAAAGGGAACATGGTTAGCTTATTGGTGGGGGAAAAAAAAAAGAAGAGGAACAGTTAGCAGGTCTGCATCTAGTTGTTCTGATTTGCAGAGCTTTATCCCTTATAAATATCTACTGATCAGATTAATTGGTTGTCTGCTGCTTCCTTAATATCCTCTGTGAACTTTGACAATATTAATTTACCTAGCTCTGCTGACACCTTCTCCTGCTCACTTTAGTGGACTCACCACTTGGGTAATCGTCACTCATTACTTATAAACTGACAGGCAAGGCAGGGCATTGCCAGCACTTACGTGAAACATGAGGATAGCAGAAGGTGGAGAAAGAATGACAGCTCACAAATGGCAACAGCTGCTGCTGCAAATCTTTAAAAAATGGAAATAAATAGAATTATTGTGATGGATGAATGCAAACAAAATACAGAACAGGGATAATATATATATATATACTTACAGCAAATAGTAGCCCAGGCTTTTGAACTGTGTTTGCAATAGTGTTTCTATTCCCACGCCAGTTAACACTGTTTTAATAAGTAAAATAAAAGAATAAAAACATAAGCATTTTAGAATAACATGAATGGTAAATCATGCAAAACTTATGAAATATATGTTTTGCTATACCTAGGGAACACAATTTTATAACAGCCCATGTAGGGCTGAAGTCCGCATGTACTTTTACATTTTAAGCTAACCAGAATGAAGTTTGCAGTAACAATAATGACCTTTAAGATAGGTAATATTTCCTATTATTGCTCTGGAGAGTTACTAGTGATTAGTTTTACCTTGAACCCTCAGCTCAGGGAATTAACGATGAATCATTCTTTCTTTCTTTTTTTTTGATCCAATAATTTCCTCCTCCTCCTTTAGACTTCCAAATCAATCGGAAGCAAGGCTGGGATCAAGCTCTGAGTCTTCATTCACAACAACCAGATTATTTCAACTCTATTTGAAGCACCAGTTCTTTAGTTGGGGCCATGCACAAAGACTTCTTTTGCAAACCTGCAAGTATAACACCTAAAACTGGCCACTAGATGTCACCTTTATGTAATGACTATTACTCCTTTCCTTCCAGGGGCTGTGAATACTAGGGATGTGAATCGTGTCCTCGATCGTCTTAACGATCGATTTCGGCTGGGAGGGGGAGGGAATCGTATTGTTGCCGTTTGGGGGGGTAAAATATCGTGAAAAATCGTGAAAAATCTAAAAATCTAAAAATCGCAAAACCGGCACATTAAAACCCCCTAAAACCCACCCCGACCCTTTAAATTAAATCCCCCACCCTCCCGAACCCCCCCAAATGACTTAAATAACCTGCGGGTCCAGCGGCGGTCCGGAACGGCAGCGGTCCGGAACGGGCTCCTGCTCCTCAATCTTGTTGTCTTCAGCCGGCGCCATTTTCCAAAATGGCGGCGAAAAATGGCGGCGGCCATAGACGAACACGATTGGACGGCAGGAGGTCCTTCCGGACCCCCGCTGGACTTTTGGCAAGTCTCGTGGGGGTCAGGAGGCCCCCCACAAGCTGGCCAAAAGTTCCTGGAGGTCCAGCGGGGGTCAGGGAGCGATATCCCGCCGCGAATCGTTTTCGTACGGAAAATGGCGCCGGCAGGAGATCGACTGCAGGAGGTCGTTCAGCGAGGGTTCCGGCGCCTCGCTGAACGACCTCCTGCAGTCGATCTCCTGCCGGCGCCATTTTCCGTACGAAAACGATTCGCGGCGGGAAATCGCTCCCTGACCCCCGCTGGACCTCCAGGAACTTTTGGCCAGCTTGTGGGGGGCCTCCTGACCCCCACGAGACTTGCCAAAAGTCCAGCGGGGGTCCGGAAGGACCTCCTGCCGTCCAATCGTGTTCGTCTATGGCCGCCGCCATTTTTCGCCGCCATTTTGGAAAATGGCGCCGGCTGAAGACAACAATATTGAGGAGCAGGAGCCCGTTCCGGACCGCTGCCGTTCCGGACCGCTGCTGGACCCGCAGGTTATTTAACTCATTTGGGGGGGGTTCGGGAGGGTGGGGGATTTAATTTAAAGGGTCGGGGGTGGGTTTTAGGGGGTTTTAGTGTGCCGGCTCACGATTCTAACGATTTATAACGATAAATCGTTAGAATCTCTATTGTATTGTGTTCCATAACGGTTTAAGACGATATTAAAATTATCGGACGATAATTTTAATCGTCCTAAAACGATTCACATCCCTAGAATACTTCCTTCACTGCATCTCCAGCCCTAGCTGATCCTGGCACTGTTGACTCTATGTAAACCGTTGTGACGGTAATATACTGAACGACGGTATAGAAAAGATTTTAAATAAATAAATAAAGATTATTATTTAAATTGATCTTGAAGATCTCAGCCTTATAACTACTATGGTGTCAATCCAGCATTGAGGTGTAACATGTTTAGCATGCATGCTAAAATTGCTTTTAACATGCTACTCAATATGTTAATGATATGTAGAGCATTTGATTGCTAATAAAAAGTGGCCAGATTTTTTAATATTCACACTAGGGGGCCGATGCAATATGGTGCGCTGAGCCGAGCGCACTGTTAACCTGCAGTCGGACATGGGTAGAATAGGCGCTAATCAATCCCATAATGCAATAAGAGGATTAGCGCATATTCAATGTGTGTCCAATGCGGAGTGAATCTAATAGTGATCATCACATGCAAATACATGTGAATGAGGCTATTAGGCATTCATTCTCAATGCAAAAAAAAAAAAAAATGTGCGCCTCGGACGCACATTTAACTGTTATCTATTAATGTCTGTCTGGAGCAGGTGTTAATAGCTGTGCACATCAAAAAAAGTACAGAAAGCAGAAAAATCTGCTTTTCTGTACTGCCTCCTACACGTTGTGATGTTAAGTAGGATAAAAAATAAAAGAAATAAAAGTGTAAAAAAAAAAAAAAAAATTGACAGTCGCACACATCATGAAAACTGACACTGAGTTTATCGGCGTCGGTTTTCCTTACCGGCGGACAGCCACGAAAACCGACGGAGATAAACCCGGCATCGGTTCTCGTGACTACCGTTTGCCGCTAAGGAAAACCAACACAGAGTCTATCGGCGTTGGTTTTCGTGATGGCTGTCTGCCGCTAAGGAAAACCAACGCCAAGTTTATCAGTGTCAGTTTTCCTTAGCGGCGAACGGTAGTCATGAAAACCACACCGGGTTTATCTCCGTCGGTTTTCATGGCTGTTCGCCGGTAAGGAAAACTGACGCCGATAAACTCGGTGTCGGTTTTACTGGCGGTCACGAAAACAGATTTGTGCGACCCTAGTGCATCCTTGTTAATGCGACCCCCTAATTTTAATATTGCATGGTGCCCCCCTTGGGGGGGGCCTGGGGCGAGTTAAGAAAGCGTTAAGAGAGCGGGCGCTGACTGTTCAGCATCCGCTTTCTATGCAACTTTATTGCATCAGCCCCTAGGATGGTAACTTTCAAACCGGTGCGAGTGCACACATTTGCGCACATACATCAGCCCATGCCCAGGTACATGGCTATTTTATAACATAAAAAACAAAAAAAGGAACCACAACATGTCTTATTACTGTGAATACGAAAAAAACAAAAAGACAATCAATCACTTCTCTAAAACTGTATATTCCCGATGTGCTGCTACTTGTTTAGGAATTTTTGTTAGAAACCGCATCTGTTCCTTATGTAAAAGATGAAGAATAGAGCCCACGACGGCAGTGAGGTCACTTGCCGTCCGGACTACTCGTCACTTGCGGCGTGATTGTTTGCGGATTTGAAAGTCTATGTTTAAATTAATCCATGCATTGGTAATCATCTGTTCCTTATGTAAAAGATGAAGAATAGAGCCCGAAAACGGCTGGTGTTTCGCGAAGAAATTCGCTTCTTCAGGAGTCAATTGAATAAATTCCAATGAATCTAGAACAGATGCTATTTTCAAAGAAAAAACATATGTCAAAAATTATATATTGATAACGTTAAATACTTAGCTTCGGGTGTTACAGCAAACGCCAACCTTCATCCCGGACAGTGCTGTCTCTCATGTGAATTTCTTTAGAACGGGACAGGACAAACCCAGAGACATTGACCCTTTAAAAAAGCCCGCGTTTTTTGTGAACGTGGTGACGTGTGACGTTCCGTCTCACTGACGGCATGTTGCTATGGCAACCTATCAACTTACTTCAACTTTCAGCTGAAAGTTAGAGTAGCCTGCTTCTCTCTCTCCTTCATCATAGCTAAAAGAGAAACAGAAAGGGAGAGGTGTCTAATGCTTATCTGTGTTGGGTATTTTGAGTTGAAAATGTTAACAGGTATACTAATGTATAAAAGAAATCTGCCTTGAATCTTCTATTTATTGAGCATTGAGCATTGAGAACTAAACTCTGCTACTGCTTGAATGTATGGGTATAGTAATTGATGTAAATTTTAAGCTCCTGGAAAAAAATGCTTCCATGTTTAGAATGATTTAGAAACTGAGTTGGGAAACTGACTGAATATTTGGCTGCAGTAATTGTTTCTCTGAAAACTTTAAGCTGCTGAAAGTGTCACTCTGATTATAGTGGTTAAGATTGCTTAAGCCTCATGAGTAGTGGAACTAAGAAAAGCTTCAGATATTTGTACTTGTTGTCAAGTCAATTTAAACTGTAGGAATCTGAGGGTATCTGTGAGCAGATAAAGCTAGGAAGAATTATTAAGCCCTGTAGATTAAGCCAGGAACCTTTCAGAAGAATTTGTCTATAGCTGGCAGAGACTCAGAGAACAGGCAACCAAAACTGTAACTGGTTAGTTAGTCCTAACAGATTCTGGATACCAAGGTGAAATACTGAGAGTAGGAAGAAGGGCTATCTAGTGAAAGGCATTTGTTATGAGCACTGCTTTGAAGATGAAGAAGAGAAAATTATTAGGAGCTAAGCAAAGCTGGGTTTTGGTTGTACATTTGTTATTATCTCTAAACCGCCTGGAAACTTGCTAGCTCAAATAAATAAATAAAACAAGATCCAGTGTCCAGGGGAATTTCCATCTCTACTATCCGGCTAACTTAGCCAGGATATTCAGTGGTGCAGCTGCACCAAATCTACCCATCTATCTAAATGTTAGCCAGAGAAATTTATCCAGCTAACTTTAGACCTCCTCAATAGGAGGTCTAACTTATCTGGCTAACTTACAGGGTCATTTATCAAATCACATTATGGCGTTTTCACATGTGAAAAACACCTTAATGCATGTGATAAGCACCATAATGCATGGTGCGATGCAAATTTTTAAAAGGGGTGGGTTTTTGGAAAAAGTGGGCTAGCTTCACGAAGCCATAATGCACTATATGCCACAGTTTTAATGTTGAAAATAACTACACCTTTTTCAGTTTCTTTAAGTTGTGTGATATGCCATAATGCAGTTATTGATTTTTTTGCAAATTCCATTTTGTGCATTTTAGGCTGGGGAGGAGCTGAGGGGGAGTGGGAGAGAGAGATAGCCTCTGGGTGTTGTACCATAGTAAGCAGCTATTTATGCTACTATAGGAGGCCCACCTAGAAACTCAAGGTGAGGTTTAGGTAGTAGTGTAGGGGTTAGGGACCACTTTTACATGCAAAGTGAGACGTATGAACAGAACAATACACTCTTGTGAAGTTTTGATGTCCTTCGGAGTGAGGAAACTCACACAATGATGAGATTTGTACAATATGCTCTCAACCTAGCTTGATGTTACCCAGGTAGAGAGTCCTTTTCACCAAGAAATGCTGTTAACTGAGGAGGATCAAAAATATTTTTCCATCGATAAGCAGGCTGCATTAGCCATGCTTTCTTGGGTGACATCATCCTGATGGCGCAGTTTGGAATCTTCTCCAAGTAGCAAAGCTGTGGTGCTCTGCTCATGTGTGGCAGTTCCCATGCAAATCTCCCGCTTGGATCTCCTCAGTTTTTTTCTTCCACGTCAGAGTGCAGATGTGGGTCTTCTCCACTCCTCAGTTTTTTGATTTTTTTCACATACCACGATACCTCAAACAGCATTTTTCAGTGCTGAACATGTCAGAAAGGAAAGCACAGGGATTCAAATCTTGACAGTGTGGACATATAATGTCTGCCACTGACAGGCACAGTTATTCTTATTTGTGCCTCGTTCTGAATCATGACCAGGCGGCCTGCTCCCATTCTGGATGGATGTCTCCGAGGGCCCAGTGACAGAGAGCTGCAAAGATTGCCAAATTGCGTGAGGCGGAGGTAAAATTTTCGTCAGGCAGCTATTTGCCATCACCATGACACTCCGTATACTCATTGGCAGGCCCAGAGAAACACCATAAAAAAAACCACAGAAGATCGTCATCGGTTGACCCGGGTACTTCCTTGTCTACACAGGCTAAACCCATGGAACCAAAGGCATGTACACCTAAGGGCAATGCTTCAGAGCTAGGCAGAAGCATATCAAGCTGACACATGCGTCATCAGTCCCATTTACAATGATGCCATTGGGCGAGCCATTGGTACCAAGAAAATCTGCGTCACACAGCTGAGCACCTGATGCAAATCAAAGCGACGTACTACGGAGCGACATATCATGATGTGAAGCACCGCACAGTGATGCACCATGCAGTGACGCATCATGGAGCGACATACCCTAGAATGAAGTGCATCGCAGCAACATAGTGTCTCAGAGTAACTCACGTCGACACAATGCACCAAGGATGGATGCAACACCATTCGAAGCACCATGGTGCAATGCCAGTCGGTCCGATGCATGAAACTCAGCTCATGTAGCCTTGTATGAAGTAATATCAAAACACCCTAAGCAGGTAGAAAAGCTGGCTCTTAAACAGCTTAAGCCCACCACTTCCTCTCACAAGTGTCAGGCTCCCAGTGAGACAGCTTCATCCCATGAGCCATCACACAAATGAAAGCAAGTGCAGCAAGCAGACAGAGATGAACTGGAACAAATCTTACAGACGTTTTTCCATGAGCCATGGTCCTCATCTGCCAGATCCCCATTGGTGATTTCTTCAGGGTCACCACAGAGCGACTGGAAGTCTGCTTGGGCTTGCCCAAATCTCAGCCAGGAAACACAGAGAACTATACTACCAGGAGGAGTTATATCCTCGGGATAAGATCCCAATACAAGAGCCACCACAATTCCGGCCACTCTGCTCCCCACCAACAGATATCCATAGATCACTGTCTCTCCTCTAAGAAGGCAAGCGTTACCCAAGGATTCTCCAATTCACTACAGGATTCCCCTGCTGACAGCTCCATCAATATCTCCGCACACAAACTCAAAACAGACTATGGCACAGATTACATCAATAATAACGAGCCTGATCTCTATATTATATTCCAGGGTGCAGGCTCCAGAGTTCAGCAATCACCCTGACACATACCCTTAAGAACCACATCCAAGGTCTCCGCTCAGGTCACATAGCCCAGAGCCTTCGGTATCAGGTATAAATTCCCTGATCATTGTTGGTGATCCAAGTGCTCCACCCTCCCCGCATGCGGACTGCTCATCACCATTATCGCTGTCCTCATATACCGGATTAACTTCTGATGAACCTCAAGAGCCACCAGAACACTTATCTCTACCAGAGGACTTAACATTCCATATTCATAGAGAAAATGGGGAATATACTAAACATGGAGGTGAGAAAAATTCCAGACCCACGCAAGGCGGTATGCAGCATCCTAAAGATCTTAGAGGTCCATCTGAGTCCTCTGCACTACCTTCTCTTGCAGTCCTAGACAAGGGAGTCCCCACACTCTAAACTTCCAGTGGTAAGGAAACTTGATCTGAAGTTTCGCCTAAAAAAATCACAGTGCTAGGGAATGGTCCAACTCCCACATATATCAGGTGTGGTCGAATTGGCTATGAAAGTGAAGAAGACCAAGCTTCATGCCAGCACTCCACCAGGGAAAGATAATAAAATCTTAGATGATTTCAGATGAAAGGCTTTTTACAGCTCAATGTTAACATCTAGTATTGATCAATATCAGTTCTACATGGTACAGTACATGTATGAGTGTGTCCAGCAGTTGAAGCCCTTTGTTCATTCAGAGTCAGGTGAACAGATATCACTGCAGCCTCTTCAAGACCTGGAGGAAGGTATGAGACATCTATTAAGGTCAGTATATGAAGCGATCGAGACAAAATCACGAACATCGACAACCTCAATAGCAGCATGCTGCATAGTGTGGCTAAGGGCAAGCGTGATAAGAGAGGATATCCATGAAAAACTAGTAGACCTCCCCTATTTAGGAGACAGCCTGATTGGTGACAAGTTAAAGGAGATAGTCGCACAAATCAAGGAACAAAATGTGGTGGTACAGTCCTTGATGCTACCAATAGACCAGCCACCTACTTACAGGAGATATTACTCCCAATAGAAAAACAATATTACAAACAATATGGGCAGTACCCCCAAGCATGTACCAACAGCTGCACCCACAACAACAATAATCTCTACAAAGAGGGCGCCAATGGGAAAGGAGGCCTCAAAAACAACAGCAGCAGTCAACTCCTAAGAACCAACAGGGTTTTTAAGTCAGCCAGGCCACAGTTACTGATGGTACTCGGGGGCAGTTTCAGCACATTTTTCAGTATGGTCCAGGATAACATTGGGCTGCTGGGTGTTAAACATCATCTAATTTGGATACCATCTAAATTTCCTGGATCTCCCTCACTTAGCTCTTGTTGTTTGGGATCTTTCTCACATCACACAGTTACAACAGGAAGCAAGGAAACTGTTAGCACAGAAATCTGTACAGCATGTTCCACCAGCACTCGCACACAAGGGCTTCTATTCCCTTTACTTCCTTATCCCAAAATGGACAGGGGATCTTTGTTCAATCTTAGACCTCTGCCCACTCAACAAGATATTATGGAGGGAGAAATTCAAGATGATATCTCTCAAGACCATACTGCCCTTAATACAACTGAATGATTGGATGTACTCACACGATTTAAAGGACACTTATGCACACATTACAATGCACACTTCATGCTGGCAATACCCATCTTTCAGCTAGGATGTGAGCACTACCAGTACAAAGTGCTCCCCTTTGCATTCTCATCTGCCCCGAGAGTCTTTACCAAGTGCTTGGCGGTAGCTGTGGTCCATCTTCACTGCAAAGGACTATGTATTTTTCCATATCTAGATGACTGGTTAAGAGTATCCCCAACAGCAGAAGCTATACAAGGGGATCTACAAACAATGATAAGTTGCCTGGAAGAACTGAGTTTCATAATCAACTACGAGAAGTCAGTCCTTCAACCAACTTGTTCCATACAGTTCATTGGAGCAACCATAGATTCCACTTCCATGAGAGCATTTCTTCCCAGGGACAGGCAGCAATGCTTGCGACTATTAGCTCTTCAACTAAGATACCGCAACAGAATGAGTGTGCGCAAGCTTCTTGTCCTACCCGATCATATAGTGGCAGCCATCCATGTAGTGTCACTAACCAGACTATAAATGAGGAGACTATAGTGGAGCCTAAAGGTGCAGTGGTCACAATGAAGTTAACCAATGTCTACTACAGTGACTCTAACAAACTCCATGAAGCAGGACCATGCTCTTACCAACTGATTCTTTCAACTGATGCCTCCATCTGAGGTTGGGGAGCACACTTACTACATGGGGGCAATGGACAGCTCAAGAATCCAATTACCAAATCTTTTAGAACTCAGAGCGATTTGCAATGCACTAGTAGTATTTGAATGTTTTCTGAGGGGTAAAACAGTAATGATCCACATGGACAATCAGGTCACCGTGTTTTTCATAAACAAGCAAAAAGGCTCAGGTTCCTTAACCCTTTGCAGAGAGGCGACTCTAATATGGGACTGGGTGACCAAACATTCGCTATAACTGATAAGCATCCTGCTTATCAGATATAGCGAATGTGCAAGTGAACAAGTTAAGCAGGATATTTCAGCTCCATGAATGTGAACTAGACCAGGATGTGGCCGATGACATCTTTGCCCAGTAGGGTCATCCAGACATAGATCTGTTTGCAATGGAGCACAACACAAAGCTGTAGAGGTCCTCCTCACTTCTGCCCAGCCCAGGAAGAGAATTGCAAGACATGTTTATCCTGTCATGGTCTACAGGACTGCTATGTACCTTTCTTCCAATTTCGCTCTTTGTTTGAGTGGTACAGAAATGCTTGCAAGACAGGATGGTCATGATTCTCATAGCACTAGCGTGGTCAGTCAACCATGGTATGCTTATCTTGTACAACTCTCAATTTGACAACCAAGATGGTTGGGAACTTACCAGAATATGCTTCTCCATCTACTTCTCCAGTTCCTTCATCTAATAGCATGGAGACTGAGATCCAAGTTTTAGCACCATTATTACTCCAGAGCATATACAGCAAGTGTTCCTTTCCTCTTGGAAACCTTCTACAAGTCGCAACTACTCCTTTAAGTGGAGACGTTACACAGAATGGTGCAAAATACATTCAGTAGACCCTCTTGATTGCATACTAGAGCTCTTACTGGACTATTTTTACCATCTATCCCATACAGGTCTTCAGATGTCTGTAAGGGTTCATCTCAATGCTTTTGCAGCTTATCACCATAAACTTGGCAATCTCTCCATAGCTACACATCCATTAATAGCCCAATTCATGAAGGGCTTATTCTATCTGTGCCCTCCAGTGAGTAAACTAGCATTCCCTTGGGACATCAACATAGTGCTAAGGGCTCTTATGGAAAGACCGTTTGAGCCTATGCGAGCTTCACTGCTAAAGTATTTCACATGGAAAGTTCTCTTCCTCATGACAGTTACCTCCAGGAGAAGAATCAGTGAACTTCAAGCCCTAGTGGTTACCCACTGTACCTTCAATTCTTTCATGACAAAGTGGTACTCAGGCCACATCCAAAGTTCTTACCAAAAGTAGTTACGGCCTTTCACCATAGTGAGTCATTCTCTTTTCCGACTTTCTTTCTGAGACCACATCAGAATGAGAGAGAAAAAGCATTGCACATCTTAGACTGTAAAAGAGCTTTGGCATATTACAAGGAAAGAATATAAAGCTACAGATGAGATCCACAACTGTTTGTCTCCTATGAACCCAATAAACCAGGGGTAGCAGTAACAAAGAGAATGCTCTCCAACTGGTTAACAAGTTGCATTCAACACTGTTACCATATAACCTCCCTACCTCTCTCCGGAAATATTAAAGCTCATCAAGTACAGTCTACAGCATCATTCTTGGCACATTTGTAAAATGTGCCTATTGTGGACCTTTGCAAAGCCGCAACTTGGTCTTCAGTTCATATCTTCGTGGATCACTATTGCCTGGACAAACTGTCAAAAACTCTGACAGTGCAGTAGGCAGAGCAGTGCTGAGCACAGTAGAACAATCCTAGAGCCTACGACAGAGGTAGACAGATTGCAAAAAAAAAAAAAAAAATCAAATAACAGTGAACAAAGAACAGCATGCTACCATGCAAGACAAATTAGCAACCCTTAGCTTGGGACTCCCCAAGAAAGCATGGTTAATGCAACCTGCTGATCGGAAAAAAAGCAAGTTTGCTTACTGTAATTGGTGTCTTCCATAGATAGCAGGATGGATTAGCCATTCTTACCTGCCCACCTCCCTGGCAGTCTCTAAGATAACTAGAATCTTTGACGACTGAGGAGACCCGAGTGGGAGATTCACATTGGAACTGCCACGCTTGAGCAAAGTGCCACAGCTCTGCTACTTGGAGAAGATTCAGATCTGCACCGTCAGGATGATGTCACCCAAGAAAGCATGGTTAATCCATCCTGCTATCTACGGAAAACACTGTTTACAGTAAACAAACTTCCTTTATATTTGTTAGACTGAAACTTAATAATGCATTTACAAGGATATTTCAGGAAAAATGATGCTCCAAGCTGTAGTACTGCAGGGCTTATCAAAAAGAACTGCCTGTGTTGCTTCTGAGTGCTCCTAGATACATGAAACATTCTAACAACACAATTCATAAAAGAAACATTCCTGATTCTAAGAAAGAGACACAATAGTAAATCCCTATTAGAGTCCAAAGCAAGGGATACCAGCATGGTGGCTTTTGAGACTGACGCTTCTTCAGGTTTAGTTAAAAACAAATTCTGCTAAATTAAAAAAATCAGTAAATCAATATCATGTCTTGAAGCATTATTTTGTCTAGGCAGATCTTCTCTTCTAGACTGGGGAACATAATAAATCTTAGAAATAGGAGGAATATTCTGATTTGGAATTTGTAAACATTCTTTGAGAAATCTTTTAAACAGATCAATAGGTGTGGCTGATAAAAGTTTAGGAAAATTCACGTCGAAGATTACATCTGGCAAAGTTCTCCAAGAATTTAATTTTCCTAGACATATTCATGTTATCTTTAACCAAGGAATTTATCAAAACTTTTTGTTCCCCATAATTATTTTCAACCTTCTCCAAACATGTTTTAACCATTTTGAGGTCTGCCTCCTGCTGAGCCACAGAAACTGTAGCAGAATCTATTTTCATGGAAATCTGTGAAATTTGCCTTGAGATTGCCCCATAGCTGCAAATGCTTCCCATATAATTCTATATTGAATTGTTTGGGGTGAGGCAAAGAGACCCCCCCCCCAGGTAAGACAGTACCTTGATCCTTGACAGCACGAAATGAAACTTGAGATCCTTGGCAGGAATCAGAACTTCTTGATGAAGCCGGCTCCTAACGCTGCATAGCATCCAAAGGCTTCAAGGGGGACAGATGTTATAAAACCGTAACCTCCACTCTGCTCCCTCCAACTGCAGCAACTTTGAGGACATTATCAGACCTCGCCTGAGCAGCCACTACCCTGGAGGGTAGTCTCTCACATTGGTTGTTGTGGCAGAGCTCTATCATCGGGGCTAGCGTGGCATCCAGGCCCGGGATAACTGAAGGGACACTTGCCCCATCAGAACTATCCAACAGCAGCTCACTGATTTGTACTGCAGCGTTACATACAGCTGTACATACAGCTTTACAGTAAAATGGTCAGTCGGACCCTAGGAAACAGGACTTCTGGAGATGGAGGAGTAGACCCAAGTGTGTCCTTTATGTTTCACCATAGGTAATAGCAATGAGGAGCTGAGCTGGGGAGAACTTTCAGCATGCCACCATCTTGGAGCCTCCTGATTCACAATTCTAATCTGATTTTCCTCAAAAGACAGGTATTTCAGCAGAAAATGTCTTTTTCTAAATACAAAATTTCAATCTTAAATTCAATATTAATCGATTCTCAATCAGCCATTCCTTGACTGCTTTCAGACAAAAAGCCAACCCCTGCAGAACTCCAGAAGAAAAGAGAAAAACCCTAGAGCTTTGAGAATGCACCATTAATCTCTGAAAGTGAGCAAAAAAGAAACAATTTAAACCACTTTAGCATGACCGTTGATATGACAAGCTGTTTTAGACATACAATCAATATGACCATACCAAAAGCTGAAGTCAAGTCCATCATCATAAAGAGGCTCCAGTCCTCATATCAAATCCCCTTCAAACCTCATCAGAAAGCAAGAACAAGAGGATTTCCATATTTTGACCAGCCCTAAAACCAAACTGATGGTCATCGAAAAGCAAGTGATCATCTAAATAAATGTCAGTTGCTTCAAGACAACCTTTTCTAAGATTTTAGCCAAAAAAGGATGATTTGATATAGGGCAATAATTTCCCAAAACTGAGCTATCTGCACTTGATTTTTTCAACAGTGGATGCACTGTAGCTAATTTTAATGAAGCTGGGACTATACCCTCCCTTAAGGGTAGATTTTAAAAAATTGCTCGATCGCGTACTTTTGTTTGCGCACCAGGCGCAAACAAAAGTACGCTGGATTTTATAAGATACGCGCGTAGCCGTGCGTATCTTATAAAATCCGGGGTCGGCGCGCGCAGGGGGGTGCACATTTGTGCAACCTGCGTGCGCCGAGCTCAGCGCGCGCTGCCTGTCCCCTCCGAGGCCGCTCCGATTTCAGAGCGGCCTCGGAGGGAACTTTCCTTCGCCTTCCCCCACCTTCCCCTCCCTCCCTTCCCCTCCCTAACCCACCCCCCCGGCCCTATCTAAACCCCCCCCCTTACCTTTATCGCATGATTTACGCCTGCGAAAAGCAGACGTAAATCTGCGCGCGTCGGCTGGCTGCCCAGTCCGTGTTCCGGTCCTGGGAGCTGGTCCGGAGGCCACGGCTATGCCTCCGGAACGCCCCCGGGCCGAAACCACGCCGGCGTTGCCGCCCCCAAAACGCCATGTCACACCCCTGAAACGCCGCATCATTTGGCCACGCCCCCGACACGCCCCCTCCCGCCCCTTTTAAAAAACCCCGGGACTTACGCGTGTCCCGGGGCTCTGCGCGCGCCGGTGGCCTATGCAAAATAGGTGCGCCGGCGCGCGAGGGTCCTACGCGTGTAAATCCACCCAGATTTACACACGCAGGGCATTTAAAATCCGCCCCTTTGTGTACAATGTACAAACAAGGCAATATGCGGCGCAATGTCACCATGTAGCACCTTCAACGAAGCTGTAAAACAATTAGCTGACAGACAAAATGTACTACATATAAGGAAATTGTAGATTATATTTCCTCAATTAAAATAGTCTCAAAAGAGTCCCAAGATGTAGAGGGAATCATCAGTTTCTAATAGCATCCCTGTGGATGCAGATAGTTGGGAAGTAAGATTGATTTTATCACAAAAAAATGTTATCACTAAAAAAAAGTGCCCAATAGTATTTGGGCTAAATGGATGTCAAAGAACTAACAAAAAGAAAATCAACTCTCTGGACTGATTTAGGGCAGCCTGAGTACATGCAGAAAAATATGCTTTTTTCATGAGATCAGCACGAACCCTATAACCTTTCAATAGGGTTAGATATGTCTGTTGATCATTGACATCCTTAGTTTTACAGCACAACACTTGGCCCCACCTAAGCTGGTATTTCAAACCTGCCAGTTCAGAACAAAATCATGCTGCCCTGTGTCACCAAACTACACAAGGATGCAATCTAATTCAAAGCTGAATTCAATGAATTGTCCCAAGCCTGCACTGCAGATTCCCTGACTGGGGAATCCAGGCCTCCCACAAACTTTCAACATCATATTGAGGCCGCTTAGTCAACCTAATCAAAGGCAACTGCGAAGAAATAGAAGCGCAAGGTGTATAAGTTTTTAATGTGATTAAAAAAAAGAAGATCAGTCCACGGGACTTGCTCTCTGGCAGGGGCTTTGACAATCTATAAGCAGGAAACCCCTTGTCTAGCACTTCCTCTTAAGCCCACTCTATCCTCATCCTACAAGGGCCTGGGGTGGGACATCTATTCAACGGTGGCAAGAAGTCACCTACCAGTCCCCTTAGCTGATGAGTTCACGGAGCATGATGGTTACTTGTGATACTTCACTGCTGAAGAACTGTGTCTCTTTCACCTTTTGACTGTCGGTGACTGGCAGGTCCTATCACTGGTCTGGTTTCCTTGCATACTGTCTTCAGTTGCATAAGAGAATGACAGTCATGTTGCCTACCACATACTCTACCTCTTCTGTATAACTATTGCTTTTTATAACATTTACAGTTGTGCTACTATTAAGGATGTGCATTCATTTGAAATGAAATGGGAAATTTTAATGAAATGTTTCATTTCATTTAAATTCATATTTAAAAGAAAAAAAATTAAACTTAATTTGTTAAAAAAAAACAAATGAAATGAACAAAACTTAAGCTGTTATCACACTCCCCAAAAATATTCTTAGCTCCCCCCTCCTCAATCCCTAGACTTATCTTACTCTGTAGTTGAATATTTTTCAAAGGGCAAGACCAATCCTTGGTCACGCCTGTCCTGCTACTGCTGTTATTGGAAATGGCTCTGGCACCATTTGTTGTACAAAAAAGAGCTGGACTGAGCCTGGGATTGTTTTGCATTTGTTTCTGATCAGGAAGTGATGTGCCTAGTGGCAAAAGTTGTTGAAATGGTCAGTCTTTGGATCCATCTTTGGTAGAGAATTACAGGCCCATTTCTATTTCAGCATTTCAGGAAAAAGAAGCCCTTGACTCCTGCCATTTGGGTTTCAGGGCAAGTGATGAGACAGAGACCTTGTTGGTTGGCCTAAATGATGATTTGCTGAGGGTGGCTGACTCAAAAATATCTAATTTATTAGTCCTTGATTTTTTTTTAGCAGCTTTTCATTTTATTACTCATCAGATATAATTAAAATGTTTGTCAGAATTAGGTACTTCTGGTACAGTCTATAGTTGGTTCTTCATTTTTTTTGGCAGATCGTTTTCTACAGGTGGCCCTGTGTGATTTTCGCTCAACAGAGTTTTCTCTGGGGGCAGTTTCTCCAGTTGGGTTTGTTTTGTGCATACCTTGACAGGTCACCACATCTCAAAAAATATATAGTTGCACTGGAGAAAATACAGAGAAAAACGACCAAAATGATAAAGCTTTTCCTTATGAGGAAAAGCTAAAGAGGTTAGAGCTGGGGGGGGGGGGGGGGGGGGGATATCATTGAGGTCTACAAAATCATGAAATAACTTGGACAGGTAAATGTGAAACAGTTATTTACTCTTCCGGATAAATCAAGGACTAGGGGAACGCCATGAAGTTAACAAGTAGCACATATAAAACAAATCAGAGAAAATTCTTTTCCACGCAATTTATAATTAAGCTCTGGAATTCGTTGCCAGAGGATGTGGTTAAGGCAACTGGTGTAGCTGGGTTTAAAAAAGGTTTGGATAAGTTCCTGAAGGACTGGGTACTGACACTTCTATCAGCAATGCTGTTCTTATGCTCTTCTCCTTTACCACAATATCTGTTTTTTATGCATCAATCTTCCTGTCTGTGGGAATGGGAATGTTCTAGGTAATCACAACTTCTTTATTCTTCACTATTCTATTAGAGGTCGATTTTAAAAACGTTGTTGCACAAAAATGCCCACATATATGGGCAGTGCATAAGAAACATGGATTTAAAAAAGCTGTAAATTATGGGTGTATGTACCTGTGGACGCGTGAGGAATAAAGGGGCAGGGCATGGGTGTTACAGGGTGTGGCCAATACATACGCACTTAACTCCATATTTTAAAACCGCAGCCCACATATGTGAGATATCTGTATAATTTTACTGTATAATTTGAGATATCTGTATAATTTTACTGCTACCTCCTAATGAGGAAGAAATCTCAAGTTTTAGGGTTTATAGGTCAGGATGAGGGGTCTGGTTTTTTTGATGCGCACAGTTATTAACGCCTGCTCCAGGCAGGCATTAATAGATGACAGTTAAATGTGCGTCCGAGATGAACCTTTTATTTTTTTGCATCGGGAATGAATGCCTAATAGCCTCATTCACATACATTTGCATGTGATCAGCGCTTTAGATTCCCTCCGCGTTGGACGCGCATTGAATATGCGCTAATCCTCTTATTGCATTAGGGGATTGATTAGCGCCTATTCTACCCGTGTCCGACTGCAGGTTAACAGTGTGCTCAGCTGAGCACACTGTATTGCATTGGCCCCTGTCTATTTTGAGGTTTATAAAATAGCATAAGAGCAAGTATATGCTATTTACACATGTATGTGCTGATTTTTATGCATGCAATTTTTAAAATTTACCTTTAAGTGCCCAGGTGGATCAATAGGTACTAATGTACATTATAAACCTTAAGGTTGATGACAGGAGAGATGGAAATCCTACAATCTTATTGATTAATCTATTCTCTTGCTTGTAAGGACTTTAAGGTAACAGAAGTCTCATTATAGCTTATGCCTTCAATGTGAGTGTTAACGATTCTGCTCACGGCTAGGGCTACGAGCAGCCTCTCACTTCCTTTCCATCTGCCTCCATGGTCCGGAGGCCGCCGACATCCTTTACGCGCAGCTGGAGCCGCTGCCTACCCTTGCGGCCAGAAGAGCGCCGACGCTGCCTCCACGCGGCCCAGAGGCCGCCAGCATTCTCCTTGCTGTGCAACGGCAGGTGCCACCATGCCTTCAAGTGGCCTGGAGGCTGCCGACGTCCGTGCCATTCCCCGCAGTATGGTGCCTAGCCTCCTTTCTGTGGCCTGGAAGCCACCGCTAATGCTGGGGCTGGTCCTGTGGCCTAGTGCCATTCCTGCTCCTCTTATCGGCATGGACGCCGCTCTCCAGGGTCCTGCTCCAGGTGTGAGGCCACGCTTCTCTTCGCTTCTTAAAGGGCCCACGGTGGGAGTAGTCCTACGGCCCCTCCTGATGATGTCATCTTGGGTGTTCCTCTTCAGCCCTATAAGAAGGGCCCTTCATCAGTTCTTCTTTGCCTTTGCAAGGAATCAGTCCGCTCCTGGACTTCTCTACATCGTCAGCTTCTTCAAGGCATTCCGTTCTTTGTTGGAAATTCCCTCATCGTCTTCTTCTGTGTTCCTGGTCGCTCGTCGGATCCTGTGTCTCTGTCTCATTGGTTCCTGATGCCATTGCTGTGATGTTCCTGATGTTCCAGATGTCCTGTTCTCCAGATGTTCTCATGTCCAGATGTTCCGTTTCTCGGCGCCCCCATGCTGCTCTTGACTGAGTGTTCTGGGGGTCCGAGGTCTAGATGTCCTGATGTTCCAGATATCCAGTTCTCCACATGTCCTGATGTTCCGTGTTCAGAGGTGGTGCTTTGCCTTCTTCAGTCAGCAGTGCGAGCACCCGGAAGATGTTTGTTTTTAATTCTTAGTTCCGAGTATCCTGAGTCTTGCATCCTGAGTCTCTCATCCTAAGTCTTGAATCCTGTCCTGGTCTTCAGAGTTTCTGGCACCTGCTTCCATCCATGCCTAAGACTTTGCCAGAGTTTGCATCGCTACTAGCTTGGTCCACGACCAGCCACAAGTGGCTGTGTAGGATGCATGGCGATGCAGCTCTCACTCAGTTTTATCTCCGTAATCCTGAACCTTGTCTGAAACCTCCAAGCAACCTGAATCCTTGTCTGAGTCCTCCGAGTATCCTGAGACCTTGTCTGAGTCCCTAAGTAACCTGAGTCTACATCCGAGTTGTCTGAGTATCCTGTGTCTTTGAGTTTTCTTGTTCCTGCCCTCAGCCTCTGTCCATCCTGTCGCATCTGCTGTTCCAAGCAGCAGGTCCAAAAAGGCTATTGAGTGGCCGGAGGGCTACTCCGGGGCCCTGCATTGCATTAAGTCTCTCTCGATGCGCTCAGGTTTGGCAGAGGCCAGGGCCCCTGATCTTCAGCCTGTTTACCCGTGCTTGGACACGTCTCGCCTGCCTCGGCGCTTCCCTGGAGCCCCTCTGCAGTCGCACTGTGGTCCCAGGGCACACTACATCCCCAGATTTGGGACCACTCCCCAGCACTCCCGTAACAGTGGGATTACCTGATAAAGTTATCAACTTTTTAAAATTTGATTTATATTCTGCCTTTCAGCACTTCAAAGCAGATTGCATTCAGGTACTCTAGGTATTTATGTATTTATGTAAGTACTTGTGCAAAATGCTGCAGCTCGCCTTCTCACCTGTAGAAGCATTGGAGAGAGCATTATCCCTTGGTTAGAGTCTCTGCATTGGCTCCCAGTGAGATGACAGGCATAATTTAAACTATTTGCATTATTTTTAAATATGTGAATGGTTCTAGCATAGTTAGTTTAATGATAAACTGTCCCCTTGTGTCCCAAATTATGAGGCCGATGCAAAACAAATGAGGTGAAAGCGGGCGCTGAGTGTTCAGCACATGCTTTCCTAATCTGCCCCAAGGCACCTCCCCTGGGGGCACCATACAATATGTAAATTAGGGGTCACATCAAGGAGGCACTAGGGTCGATTGTGCGCCCCTAGTGCCTCCTTGACAGCGGGAGCCTGCGAGCGGTTGGTTGTCAGTGGCTGTCCGCCGGTTAAGAAAATGGATGCTGAATTTATCGGCGTCCATTTTCCTAATCAGCGCACAGCCATGGGTTTGGGAAACGGACGCTTATTAACTGAGCGTCCGTTTCCCGGACCTGTCTGCCGGCATTATTTTTTAAACTTTTTAAAAAACTTTTTAAAAGTTTTCCTTCCTCCTACTTAATATCGCAACGATATTAAGTAGGAGGATGTACAAAAAAAGAAGTATTTTCTGCTACCTGGTGCCATTTCCACAATGCGCACAGGTCCTTCCAAGCTAGCATTCCTCTTGGTGCTTGCATGCACCCCGACACAGATGCACTGCTATGCAATTTGTAAATGATAATGTGCAGAAGGTGATGGCCTTGGCTGTTATGATGTCATGTAGGTTCAGTTAGCTTCTCGGCAAACCTTCACCAGGATGCATGTCCGGCTCTGTGAAGGTTGGATTGGGAATCAGATGGTGTCCTGCCTTCACTTGTATTTTCCAATGACCTCTGAGATGTCACCTTAAAGTATAGTTTCTAATGACTCTAAGAGCACCCACAAATCTCCTGAGCAAAGGTTGACATTATAGAAGCCAACGGCAAGGTGTGTTTGAAGCTCCTGGCTTCAACCCAGTTGTCACAGGTAGCCTTACTCAGATATGGAGATATCAGGTGCTGCAAGGCCCTTGGCATTATGGCTCACTGGTAGTCATGTGGTACAGCTGTATGGAGGTATGTATGTACCCAGAAAATATGCAGAGTATTTTGTTTTTAGCCATTGCTAGTATCTCTTACAGTTCTGGTATGACCTGTGACCACTCTTAAAGCACATAGGCTAAGTACTCCTGCGCTAAACAGCTTGCAGATAGTTCTGTTTCTAATGTCATGTTTCTGTGATTTAATGGTTGCAGACCCTTGCTGATCCACATGCATGTCACGATTGGTGGGGAATCGGGAAGAGCTGCTGTCCTCTAGGCTGTGCCTCATGTGGTGTAAGTCATTTTTACAGTTGGTAATGAGTAGGGTAGGTGTGCTTCTACACTCTCAATGATCTGCTCTTTGTATAGCATTAAGGCTAGAGAAACTGTTGTCAGCTGATGACTTTGTTAGCCCACAAGCTGCCTCCATAGTAAATGGGACACAGTGCTTAATGTATAGGCCTACTGCTTCCAGAGGTCTCAAGTGATTGGCATGATGGCTGATGGCCTTTCTGTGTTGGTCTCTTGCCAGACATGCATTTAGTGCCATCTAAGGCCTTGAGGTGCTCATGTCAGTACCTCAGACAAAGTAGGTGTTAAATATGCCTCTGATAGATGTGTTTTATGTGGCCATGTATAGATAACCAGTGCCGAGAAAGGACTCAGACTATCTTATTAGCAGGTAGGGACAAGCAGCCACAGACATCAATGTTGTTTGATGACAGACATTCCAGGAACATACACATAGCCCATGTGTAGTGCACGAAGTGCTGCAGGTAGTCTGTACTCAAAAGATGTGTGTCAGTATGCAACTCGGAGAGTGATGTGCTGTGTTAGCTTCTGTGTGTGGAGGTGCTGCTGTACTCCAAGGTCCCTCCCTTATCAGAGCAATCCATACCCCAGAGCAGGTAGTGAGTGTGCCTTCATTTTGCACACACTGCTTTTGGACCACAGTGATCGAGTGCTTCCACTCTTGAGAAGGGGTGCCTCTGAGAGTTGACCATATAGGCTGCAGTAGAAATGGCCTCACGTCTTGTACTCTAAAATTTCCCCTAGTCTGCTCACTGTTTTTATCTAACGTTGAGAGAGGGATGGAGGTCTGAAAGTTGCCAGAGTGACACATCAAATATTCAGTCTAATGTGTGCATATTAGTTGACATTTGCCTGTAATGCACACTGTCCACCCCTTGCCATGAAGGCTTTTCCACCTAGTACTTGGAGTAGGCCTAATAATCCAGTTATTTGGGGGTGTGCATGCTACCCAGAACTTAAGCTATCACAGAGGCTTGCCACTTTAGGGAGGGAGGTAGTGGGTGTTAAGATGCTAACCAGTGAATGTGGGGATGCTGGATGGCAGGAACATGAAGTGGTAAGGACCACCTAATGCCATCAATGTTGGGCTGATTCAGATGAAGGTTTAGTGGCAGCTTGTAGTGAGATAGCCAGTGCAGGAGAGTGTGTGTGTTTAGGGGGGGAGGGGGTGGGATTTGGTTTGCTTGATAGGTGCCTGAGGCCTGGCAGCAGTTCAATTTGAGATTCCCTTTTTCCAGTAACTGGTCTCCCTAGCCACCATCATTCACTCTGTAGGGTAGGCCTACCTTCTTTCTGCCATATTTATTTATTTGTTTTTTTATATACCGACATTCGATCTGAAATATCACATTAGTTTACATTCAGGTACTGTAGGTATTACCCTATCCCCAGAGGGCTTACAATCTAAGTTTGCACCTGAGGCAATGGAGGGTAAAGTGACTTGCCCAAGGTCACAAGGAGGGACGCGAACCCTGGTTTCCTGATTTGTAGCCCACTGCTCTAACCACTAGGCTATTCCTCCTCCCCTACATTGACCTACATAGCTCAGGAAAGCTATGTTGGTCAATAGCTTTCCTGAGCATACATAGAACTGGTGCACCTATATCTGCTGTAAAATTTGCTTTGCACTTTCGGTGCTTCACTTGTACATTAACCAACCTTTCCCTTCAACACCGCTGTGTATTTGCTGACTGCTGGAACGGAGTGAGGGAGTAGTGTCTTGTTGAGAATGTCCACAGGCGAAAAGCAGAGGGCTTAGAGGGCTGCTGCTGCTGCTGTTTGGGGCCAGGCAGACTTCCACAGACTGACTGCCATCCTTGTAGTGGGCTGCCTTCGGGAGCTGGATACTACCTGTAAGGTTATCCTTACCTTACACATATTATACAGATTCCCAATCCATGTCAGTACAGGGGTGCCAGCCAGTCTGTGGAAATCTGCCTGGTCCCAAGCAGCAGCAGCAGCAGCAGCCCTCTAAGCCCTCTGCTTTTCACCTGTGGACATTCTTGACACTACAATTTTCCCTCACTCCTCCTTCCTCGTTGTCACACAGCAGCTGACACTCTGTTCGAACAATCTGCAAGTAGTCATCATATTTGATTTAGTGTGAAAGCTACAAATGGTTGGGTACAGATAGAATTTGAGTCATGACACAAGTAAGGGGGCCAAAGATCTAGTCTTGTGTGTTGATGACTCTAACTTCCCCTTATCACAACACAAGCTCTACATATACACAATATTTATTGTGTACATGTACATTGTAAACCACTGTGATTGATTCAGAAGAATGATATGTAAATATTACAAATAAATAAACAATATGCTGTGGGCCAGCTAACTACTGTGCATCTCACATACAGGCCCATGTAAGCCGGAGGTAGCTAAGAGTATGCAGTGTAAAGAAGGCAACAAGAACCAGTATTGAAGGTCCCCAGTAATAAGCTTCTTCTTTAGCTCTTGCTGTCTTCCTTAGGAGCATTCACTGAGCATTCACTTGTATGGCCTAGCCCATATGCTCTTGCCTGCTAGATAAGTGGCTAGTTGGAATGTGCAAGGGCATTCTAGCATGCAGGGTCATGTGGAGGGCAAACTTGCACCTAGTGAACCATTGACTGCTACAGGGTGTGAACTCCAGTGATGCAGAGGAAGATTCAGATGGCTGCTCAGGCATCCTTTGAAAGATCTGCATCAGCAGTTTGTCATATTATCGACTGCTGCAGCCAGCATCATAACACCCTGCTTGTTTGCGGCATTCTGATCTCGCAGGACCTGGCTTTGCCTGTTCACAGCCCTGCTGAGGTGCACTAGCTCTGCCCGTATGTGTCGGAGCTGTACTCCATGCCTCCTTTCCAGCTAATCCAGCTGCTCGTACATGGACTCTTCTGTTTGTGGCGGGGATACTGCTGGTGCTGGTGTTGGTGCTGGAGGCGGTGCTGTGATAGTGGTGTGGAGTTCAGAAATTTGGGCCTGCAAATGTGCCATGAGGGGGCTTCTGGGCTGCTCCTGCCGATGGTGTGGTGCTTCAGGCTGATGCTGTGGTGTGCTGGCTTGACGTTGTGCAGAATCAATTGGTTCCCACTCAAGGTTAGGCTCTTCAATGAAGCCAGAGATGTTGAGGGATGCATTGAGTGAGCTGGGTGAAGAGAAGGGTTGCAGCATCAGCAATGCCTCCTGAGCCTGTGGCTGCTGCTCCTCTTCCTCCTCATTCACTTGAGTCTGGGCATCCATTATGAAGGCCTTCTGCAAAAGGGCTGTTGTGCTGCTGGTCCCTGGGGCTTGCTGGCTAGTTCTTGGACTTCCTGGCTGAGACTGGAAGCTTCGTGGGCGAGAGCTATAGAAACAAAACATAAGACATAAGTACCAATGACAGCAAGTATCCTTTTTGCATTTGGCATCAGAAGTGCACTTTTCCTCTTAAGCATTGTGAGCATCTTATGCCAAATGATGTGTACACCCGCTGCAGCCTTGTCATTTAGAAGTGAGGTGAACTTACCGGCTGCAGCTTGCGTGGTGTCCAACCACCCAGCCATGCCCTCGAAGACATCCGTCCCAGCCTTTGCATGAGGCACTCCTCCATGGGGGTGAGGATGATGGGGCAAGGGGTTCCTCCTCCCATCCACCGTATATATTTATTTCTGCTTTCCAGCTTGGCTTTCAACTGAGCCTTGGTGTCCCAGTACCTGTGGGCCACCTGCTCCCTGCTGCATTGGACTATGCTGTGCCTGGAGATGCCCTGGGCTATGTGGCGCCAGATCTGGCTCTTGGTTGGCTTCAAGGTCTTGGCCACATGGTTGCCGAAGAGCATGGCATAATACTCCAGGACCCCTGCAATGACCATCTCATTATCCTGCACACTGAACTTGATAGCTCTGAAATGAGGGGGTCCTGCTGCCTGGCTGCCAGAAGGGGGTGCCACTTCCATTTCTGGAGAGGTGTCCTCCCTTTCCTCACTCTCCCTTCCACTCCCCCTCTCCCCTCCCTTTCTCTCCCCCTCCTGCCTCTGCCCTCCCATCCTCCCATCCTCCCACTCCTGCCCTCCCCTCCCTTCCTCTCCCCCTCCTGTCTCCCCATCCCTTCCTCTCCCCCTCCTGCCTCTTCCCTGTTTCTCTCGCTCTCTATCCCTAGCCTGCTATACTCCTCCCTCTGTCCTCGCCTGCCTATCCCCTTCCCTCTCCTGCCTCCTCCTATCCCATCACCCTCCTGCCTATTTCTACTCCTGTCCCTGTCCCTACTCCTACTCCTCCTCCTAGTAAACCTGCCCTCATCCTCCTGCCTCCTCTTCTCCCTCCTCCCCTCCTTTCCCCATGCCCCTCATACTCCTTCCTCTTCACCATAACCACACTCCTCCACCAGCATCACTCCTCACTCCTCCACTCACATCACTCCTCCTCACACCTCCATCACAACCATTCCTCCACTCACACCACTCCTCCTCACTCCATCACCACCAATTCTCCACACCAAAAGACAGACAAACTGGACAAACCATCAAAAACTTTCACTCCAACAAAGAAGACAAAAGATCAAGGTAAAGGGAAACAGATGGCAACAGAAAACCAGACAACGCACTCAGATAATTGAATCAGAAAAAGCTCCTATTCCCACTAAGCCACTCACCAACTCTCCTTTCCTCTCTCTCCCATGCCTGACACACCCTCAAAGAGGCAGCTGCAGGAAACTGGGACATATAAACTGTAAAAATAATGCACCACGCACTAATCTATGCTAGCCATGTAAAATGATGTGGTATGCAATGACACAATGCCCAATGCAATGACGCAACGCCAATGCAATGATGCAATGCGTTGTGCACTCATGCAATGCGCCGTGCATTATTTATCTATGTGATGCGTTAGGCAGGAAATTAGCCTAACCACACCCTTTGTTTTTGCAGGCGCTATTCGCAATATATTTATAGCTATTTGATGAATCTAGGTCTAAGTTAATTGTCTTGGCTGCCATATGTGGCTGCTAGAGCTCCTTCAATGCTGCTACTCACAACACTCAGGATAAGTAATATCCAATGCTCAGTGCAAGCTTTCCCGATCTCACTCAGCCTGGGGATTGGACAGAGGGTGAAAGGCCTCAAAGGAGCAGGAGCAGGATCAGGATAGGGAAGGTGAAGAGGTGCAATGTGTGTGCTGCACAAAGCAGGGGCCAGCTATCCATGCCCTACCAGTTTGGGCTCATTCTGTAGCTAGGAAGAGGCATGCATGATTACTCGTGTTCTCACAAAGAAGCTTCCATATGTTTAAATGCCACCATCAGTACCTCCAGTTGCTGCAAGGTGCTAAGAGTAGAGCCCAGGTGCTGACCTGGACCTGAGCATCAGGCAGGGTGATTTTTCTGTGGCACTCCTGATCAGGTCTAAAGGCACACCACTGCTCCATTCTGTGCAACACAGGAGTACATCTATCTGTGTGAGAGAGATGAATGTCCTTTGAACCAGGTTAAACATTAATTTTTGCAGTATGAGGAAAAAAACCCACCACATGATAAACACTTAGGGGCCCATGCAATATCGGGTGCTGAACTCAGCATGCCGCTAAACGCATGGATGGACGAACATTTTGGATGCGCTAGACAATCGCCTAATGCAATATCAGCATCAGCATGACAAAAATGTGCGTCCATACTGGTATGTAGCTATGCAAATGCCATGTTCATGAAGCTATTAGCTAGTATCCCCAATGTAAAAACAAAAAAAAATATGCGCCTGACGCTCAGAAATTAATGCCAGTCCAGAGCTGGTTTTTTGGGGCACCCCGAGCCATTCTCAGAAAAGCAAAAATTGCTGATTTTCTGTGGCTCTTCCTACTTAATATTGTTGCAATACTAAGCAGGAGGAGCCACAGAAAGCGACAAAAATCTCAACAGTGGTCAGGTTAGGAAAAGAGATGCTCAGAAAATTGAGTATCCATTTTCCTTACCTGCGCATCGCCACTTCTCCTGGGAGCTTAATGCCATGGACGCACTAGGGATGCACAAGTTATCAATCATGTTTCCCTTTTAATGCACCAGCTCATTTGAGTATTACATCTAGCACCTAAGAGAGGGGATGTGCATGCGTTCAAAAAACATGCGTCCAGGTTGGATGCATGTTTTTTTGCGCGCATGATATTGAATCGGCCCCTTGTTACATGGCTCAGGAAGTTTGCAAATTTAGGCCACAATGCATTAGCAATTTGAAGGCACAGAAGGGATGTATGGAAAATCATCTATTATGTGTCAGAGAGAATAGCCAGCCTAGAATCTTGAATTGAGTATTCCTTTTATTAGCTGACCAAAAAAAAAAAAGATGTAAAAAGGTAAATGAATATCATACAAAATGAAGAAAACTGATAGAAAATCTAAGAAACTGGCAATTGTCAAATTTGGTTAATTTTGGGGGTCAGTAATTTTTCCAGTGACTCTTACAATTGGGTACTTTGCTAGCAAATTCTTCCTGATTGAAAATTAAAATGCATTCTTTATTGATATCATCATATAAAACCTTGCTTTAGGCAAAAAAAAAAAAAATCCTTTCTTTACTGTTGTAATCCCAGTTCCCTCTGCTTTGTATAATGTTAATCACAGCTTTATAAAAATGTTGTTTCTTTCCCTTTGTCCCTAGTTCCTTCCAAGGGATACCACATGATGGCAGACCTAAGCCATCTAACATAACTGAAAATGACTAAGAATTGATGTACATGCTGTATATCTGCCTGCCAAATCCAAACCTTTCTGTTAACTCATGATAGTTACAAGTGCAGCCTAAAAACATACTTAGAGAGTCCGATGTACTAAGCATTTTTCCCATAGTCACAAAATGCGGAAACTTTTTAGTGTATGGGTTTTTTGCCCTATCTTTGAGTACTCTCTAGTCAGTAGGGTTTCAGAATATCCACAATAAACGTGCATTCATTAACAGCACACTGGCCAAGGTGTGTCAGATACAAAGTCAAAGCCATTCTCAAAGTTAAAGTCTGCATGTACTTTCCCAAATAAAAACTGGTGCAAAGACCATGGGTAAAATGTATGCAAAAACCTTTGCATCGATGTGGACATTGCTCCATATGTCTATACGGTAGCTTTGCTGAATTAGTCTGAAAGAGTTGTAGGTGGTACCATATTGACACAGATTTTGTAAAAATTGTACACTGAATTTTTTTTGCACACAATTGTAAAGTGTACCTATCTATATCTATATATGTTAATGGATTCCTTCGTTACTATGTAAACCGGTGTGATAACACTAGTTGAATATCAGTATAGAAAAATAAATAAATATATCTATATCTATATAATGTACTGTATTGAGATCACCTTCAAGAATTTAGCCACAATGTATCATTTGCTAACCTACATCTTATATTTACTTTGTAGATCATGATTCAAATAACAACAGTATTAGATTCTTCAAAACACCGTATTGTACTCTTTTTGGTTCTTCTGTTTCCTTCCTTTGGCTTCCCTTCTTTTTCATTGTAATTAATTTGTTTAATTTGTCCTTTTTTTAAAAGAAAATATGTACCTAATTTTGCTCTTCAGATGTTCATGTTTATTCTTGAAAACCTGACGGAGATCTGTCCAGTATCATCCTGATTCCTTTTGATTTAGAATGGCAGGAGTGACTAAGTAGGAGTAGCTTTACAACATTTTGAGTTCTAATATTTCCAAATAAAACAAACACTGCAAAAAGAGTGATCTTAATGAGTTTATTTTTATTAACTGCTAACTGCATTATCTAACAAGATTATCTAACAAGATGCTCCACCTAGAACTACTGGATTCTACTTTCTGAAGGCACATGCTTGCACACCCATAGTCCAAACATGTGTGGATGTGAAAGAACCTCCATTCATGTCAGAGTTCTCATTTGGTGTGGAAAAGACACCAAACACAAAAGTTAGAAGGGATACACTCACAGCCGTAGCAATCTCATAAACATTTTTTTCCTTCAGAAAGAAGGCTAGGATTATTCACTGGTCTTGATGCTTTGAGGAATCGGATCCCTTCATTAGTTTATAGGCTAGACCTTTTGTCTACAAATATCGTATAAGCAAGAAACTAATGTTTCAATTGACTTGAAATGAAAATGGTTAAATCTTTTTTTTTATTTCTAACAACATAGCTAATCAATATGCTAATGGTGTTGTGATCCTGCCCGCAAGGAGCGTGGGCAGGCTCTTACCTTCTCACAGCCAGTCGGGCTGCTGACGCTGCTGCTTTCTTTCTCCCTGAATCAGCCGGGGCTGTCCCCGCAGCTGTTCCCCATGCGGTCGGCTCCTCTGTTCCTGCCTTCTCCCGACGTGCTGCTGCGATCCCGGGCCCTTCAGTCAGCAGGCCGTCTCTGCTGGTGCCTGCTACAGCCCGGGTCCTTGCCTGGCTGGGAAGCCGTCCCTGCCAGTGCCTGCAGCCTGCTACAGCTCTCTACTCTGCCTGCAGTCTTACCTCTCCTCCTGGGCTGTCTTCACGGCATGGAGCAGTTCCTGCAGTCAGCCCTTCTCCTGCTTCAGTCCTTGCAGCTCTCTGTTCTCTCTGCCGGTGTCTGCAGCCAGCCTTACCTCTCTCTGCTTCTTCCTGCTTCTGTCCTTGCAGATGGAAGCTGCTCCACTGACCTGCCTTCACCCAGCTCCAGCCCAGGGCTGCTCCACTGCTTCCTTGGGTCCTCCACGTGGCTGAGGATGCCACCAGCTTCCAGCTCTTCTCTCCAGCTCCCTAGGGCGCGGGCGCGCTCCTCTCTGCTCCTCTTCAAGGGCCAGCCAGGTGTGGCCCCCTGCTGACCCCTCCCTGGGCGTTGTCCACCTCAGCCCTACTAAAGGGCTCAGCCTTCAGTCTGTCTTTGCCTTCGCAAGGAGTTGGTCACTCCTGAGATCCTTCGCTCCAGGAAGTTGTCTGTGTTCCAGCACTTCTGCAAGGTCCTGTGTTTCTTGTTACCTGTCGGAGCTCCTCGTCCAGTCCTGATGTCTGCTTGCCGTTCCAGTCCCAAGTATCCGTGTTCCAGTCCTGTTGTTCCTGCTGTTCCAGATGTCCTTGTTCCAGCACTGAGGTCTGTCTTAATCCTCGTTCCTGATCCTGATGCTTTAACCTGCCTTGAAGTTGCCAGGAGTGCAGCGTATCCTTGCCTTGAAGCTGCCAGTAATGCAGCAATCTGCTCTTCCCTGTGCTCTCCCGCTCACAGGGTGGTCCGTGACTCAGTCCCGTGGGTGGTCTGAGTAGGGCGCCCTGAGGGACAGTGCCCATGTCTTCCTTCAGCCCTCATTCCTGACTCCACCTCTGTGCATCCAGTACCTCGTCCTGAGTCCATGTCTGTGCCTGTCCACGTCTATGCATCCTGCACCTCGTTCCTGAGTCCACGTCTTTGCCTGAGTCCACGTCTAAGGATCCTCCACGTCTTTGCCTGAGTCCACGTCTATGCCTGAGTCCATGTCGTTCCTGAGTCTCGTCTGAATCCATGTTCCAGTCTTCGCTGCCCTGGCCTCCATCTGGCCTGCCGCTTCGTGCTGTACCCTGCGGCAGGTCCGAAAGGACTGGGAACGGTTGGAGGACTGTTCACAAGACCAACATTGCGTTGTTGGGTCTTCCGAAGCGTGCAGGTCCGGAGGAGGGCCTGTCAGCCAGTCTTCACTCCAGCTTGCTTCCGTCCAGCCCATGCTCGGGCATGCCACGCCTCCCGTGGCACCTCTTCAGACCCCTCTGGCGTCGAGCTGCGGCCCAAGGGCACACACATCTCCCAGGAGTGGGATCGCTCTCCTAGCGCTCCACAACAATGGTGATCGAGAATGAGACCTTTTCTTGCTATGAGTGGTACGCTGTACCAAATTTATTATTTTTCTGGGTTAGGTCTCTGGAGTACCTCTAAACAGAGATTTGGGACAAGAAAGGAGACAAGAGTGCCTTATCCCTGTAGTGTTTGTCCATGGTTTGGTAACTGTTTTAATTGCTAGAGAAGGAAGTTCTTTTCTACACTTCCTGTGTCTTGTTTGGTTAGTTTTTGAGTAATATTTTGTCTAGGACCCAGGGGCTCAGATGCTGCATGTTTGAAGAAAGATGACTTTCCTTCTGAAAGAACTGAGAGAAGAAGAGGTGTCATCTAGGAAGAATGGACTCATTCCAGGGAGAAGTTGAGGCATGATGTAAGAATTTTGTATGGACTAAAGGAGAATCATCAGAGAAGAGAGGTGTGATAAGATGCCCATCAAGTGCCACTTAGTTGGGAGTGGAGAATGTTGAAGACTAAAGGGACAGTATGAACTTTAGGGATTTGTGCTGTTAATATTCAATTGAGATAACTTTCCCCCCATTCCCATGGGAGAAGTTGAGGACCGATATTCAAAAGCCATTTAGACAGATAACTGAAAAGTTATTCATCTAAATGTCTTAGCCACTATATTAAACAGCTTATCCAGCTAAATTCTAGCTATAAGGCTGATCTAAAGTTAGCTGGATATACAGAACATATCTGGTTAACTTTAATAGCTGAGTATATTCTACTGTGCTGCTGAATAACCCAGTTAACTTATCTAGCCACTCAGCGGGTAATAAGCACCCCTAAATTAATAAGGGAAGAGAAGGAGCCAAATCACCCAAGGAATTAGCTGAAGTAATTGGAGAGTTGATTACTGGAAAAAATAATAGTCACAAATTTATTAAATTTAATTTTATGAAGATCAATTTGACAATTTTCAAAACAGAATTGTAACAATCCATCCATTCACTTTTACAACCTATCAGTAAAATTGAGTTGGAACCCACACAATTTCCAGCATAGTTATTGCTGCTGTCTAAATGAAGAGATTGTCAGTGCTGTTTACAAGGTATGGAAAGAGAGATTGGGGTGTAGTCAACGAGAAAGGGCCTTGAAGCTGAATTCCCCCTCCACCCCCCAACAGTAAAGCCTTGACTCTTAGAAAGATCTGTAAAGTATGAGAACTGTGTAAGTAGGTTCCAAAATTTGAGATGTGAGCTTTTGGATCAACACCAGAGTTTTTTCATGCCCAGGGGCTACAACGAGAAAAGTGGTTGAGAACCTTATATAAAGCAGTGGTACACCATGGTCTTGTGCCCTGTGACTTTAAGTTGTGATGTGTGGAGTATTTATGGTGAGACCTCTAGAGGGAGATGTGTGAGTTATTATTGTGGTTTCTGGTGAAGGAAGAGTTGGAGAGAGCTATAAAAAGGAAGCAGAGAGGTGTTGCTTCTGGTTCTGCAAGAAATGGTTGGCATGGGAGATTGTTGGTTAAAACAACTCCTAGACTTTTGACCTACAACAAACACCCTAGGAGGACGATTTCATCTTCATCCAGAAATCTCACCATTCATCTCTGGCTAAGTAAGTGCAATTTGATTGTTAGGAAGACAGAACTGGATCAATTGTGATTGTTACAGAGGAAAGGATTCCCATTTCTTGGAGTGTTCTAGTGAAGTGAAGTATGGAGTCTTAGGCTCTGAAGGAAATAGTTCGTGGAGACTGTGCATGTGTAAAAGATATGGTATTTATTTAGGAAGGAGTGCTACTCTGTTGTTAACATACTGCAAAACCTGTGGCTAAAGAATTTATAATATCTCTTGATTTTTCAGTTTTTCATTTTTCTAAATAAGTTGACCTTACTGGAAGCCCCATTATATGCCTTTGGACTAAACTCTTTTAATCTCACAATTGTGGGTTTCAGAGAGGTGACAAGGGAAATCTATAGTAGCAGTGAGCGTTCCCTGGTTTGCCAGCCAAGAGATAAGTTCCAGCTACAGAGGCGTTCCGCTGTTCAGCTTACCCCATCCAGTATGCTGTTCACCTTGGGCCCAGTTCACAATAACAACTGCTGGACCACAATTGTACAGAACCTAGTAACCAGGAAGAGGTTTGGAACCCACCCACCAGGCACCGGTTATAAAGAAAAGTAAACATTCTTCTCTATTAACCTTTTGACTAATGAAAGTTCAGACAAAGTCACAAGATTACTTACGGTAGTTAATATAACCAAAAATGATGAAAATGGAAGAATCACAGAAGGTAATGAAGGATAAGTGTATTTGAATATTTTCTTCAGTGCAAAGTAGTGGCAGAGAGAACATGACAAACAGAGTAAACAGCACAGAGCAGAAATGGAATGCTACTTCTACAATATAGTCCTCTATTTTGTTATTTTCACACAGTAAATCTTGAACAGACAAAATGACAGTAGGGTATAGAAGAAAGTCATTCAGTAAGCCTCACACACTGAATGACAGCATCTTTTCCTGCTTCTGTTGCTCCATAAAAGGAATTTGGCCTTGCTGAGGGTATTATACTCTTTAGTTTTTAGGAGCCAACTGACTACTGTATGTTGATATAAAATCATGCATGTTTTATAAGGCAGCTGTTCTATTAGAGTTGCTCACAATTAATCATATTAATTGAGGTCTTATAATTCCATTGCTGCTTGTGTTTTGTTCCACTGATTAAACTTCTTTGGAAAACTTATGAAATGCACAAAGAGTTATAGAATATTTCAAAATATATTATATAAATTTTGGAAGTGACACATTATACAACACATAGGGGCCTAAGCAATAAAACTCATACAAAAAGAAATTAGTGTGGGCTTGCAAAAAAAGTTAAGAGACCTGGTAAAAAGCCACTTAATGAGTGATGTAAAAAGATTTAATGTATTCATACTAAAAAAGTCAGACATAGCATGGGCATGCTATTTCTGTGCATGGTAATATAAAAATGAATTAGCAAAATAGTAAGAGCTTGTTATTGTGGGCAAGCTAAAGTATAATGCAAGCTAAACTGAGCGTGCTCAGTTCTCCTTTCTCTTAGTTCCTCCTATTGACTTCTCAGAGCTGTACAGCTTAGGCTGTTACATGGGGCTTGCTTGTCCATACAAAGGAAAGAAATTAGAGATCTACTGTACTCCATGGGTGGAGGTCAGAGGAGAGCAGAAAGTTTCAGGGGAGTAGAAAACTGCATAACTGCCTGTATTGACCCTGTCTTATGTGTCAGTAAGGATCTTCAAAGAGCGGTGTGAAAGGATGTGGGTGGGGATAGAAGGGAACATGTAAGGTTGAGACCAGGGAGGAATCTGACTGCCCTGCTCAGAAGTGCACTGACATTTGACCATTTCCTCCTCTAAAACCACTCTGTAGTATGTGCACCACCATAGCTACATCACACAATCTGCTACTACCTCAGTGCTCATAGACATGAGCTCTGCACTCAAACCAAAATAATTGGGCAGCTCCAAAATAGTTTTTAGATTCAGACTGCTCTTCAGCGTCAAGCCTTTGGATGCCTACATTGGTCTTTGGCCACAATAACAATGTTAATGCCAGTAAAGACATTTGAACACTATTGTTTGGAAATACATTTGCCTTGTGTAAAGAAAGATAGATTAATGTTTGAAGTGCTGATGGGTATGGCAGTGTGTCTTCTCTGTCATCTCCCCCTGCCAACTGTCATCCTCTCCCCCTCCTCTAAGTCTCCTCTTTCCTGCTGGTGCCCTATGAAAGCGTTTTTTGTATAATTGGTAGGAGGGGGAAGAAGGAGAAAGACTACCAAGGCCCATTGACTAGTCACTTCCCTATGGTGACTCCCCTACTTTTGTGATTAGCTAGGGACTAGGGCTGAATATACCCAGCTATGTCAAAGTTAGCTGGATAAGTTTTATCTATATATCTTTTAGATTGCTCTCCTGCACTCCTAACATTATCCGGATATGGCTATTTTAGCCAGATAACATCGAAGGCATTTATCTGGCCAACTATAGGACCTGATTCATGAAGGTATGTTTCTATAGACACAGAATGGGAGAAAAGCCTTAGTGAATCAGGCAGTTATTAGCTGGATAACCGACCCTGTCCTAGACTTATTTGGCTAACTTTTTAGATGGATAAAAATATGCATGAGATATATTTGGATACATAGAAGATAGTGCATGCAAATAAATCTCATGCATGCATATTCATTAGAGATATCCTGAAGACCTGACTGGCGGTGTGCGCCCGAAGGACCGCTTTGAGCACCCTGTCCTAAAGGACCATGGGACAGCTGAAGTTGTTGACAGTTATATCAGAGCCCCCGATCTTCTACAATTCTTCAGTTGTGGCAAGGACAGGAAAATCTAACTTACAGGTCTATCCAGTACCGAGCGGTAGGAAGAGCTGCGTTAGTGCCCGGCGCACCCGCGGTTGCCGCACGCACAGTGCAGCTCACCTACCGCTCGATCCTGAACTATAATTTCATGCAAATGTAAACCGCGTCTAAGAAGGGTCCGTGAAGCGTTAGGCCCGCGCAACCCATTTTACTGCATAGAGCGCCTATACTGTATCCTGGGTGAGCGGGCCTAACGCTTCACGCCACGCTGGTATCTGTCATTTCAAATGTCATTTGAAATGACAGATACCAGGAAGTCGGGTCTGCCAGTCCCCCCTCCCCTCCTCCCGAAGCAGGGTGCGAAAAGCAGCCTTGCTCCGGGAGGAGGGGAGGAGGGGAGAAGGGACTGGCAGTACGAAGCGGCGAAGCAACTTACTTTTTGCACCCCCCTCCGGACATCGGACGACCTCTCCTGCCTCCAGCTGCTCGCGAAGATGGATGCCTGCAAAAAGTAAGTCGCTTCGCCGCTTCACACTGTCAGTGTCTCTTCTTCCCTCCTCCCGGAGCAAGGCTGCTTTTCGCGCCCTGCTTCGGGAGGAGGGAAGAAGAGACACTGACAGTGTGAAGCGGCGAAGCAACTTACTTTTTTCAGCCCCCATCGAACCTCTCCTGCCTCCCGCTGCGCGACTTACTTTTTTTTGCAGCCATCAGCAGGAACGGATCGTGGCTCCCCTGCCTCCCGGCGAAGATGGACGCCTGCACGGGGGAAAGCGGCCCCTGTGCGTGCAATTGGCTGCTCAAGACGTGATGTCACATGCCGTGACGCCAAACGTCGTGACGTCACGTCTTGAGCAGCCAATTGCACGCACAGGGGCCGCTTTTCCCTGTGCAGGCGTCCATCTTCGCCGGGAGGCAGGGGAGCCACGATCCGTTCCTGCTGATGGCTGCAAAAAAATGTAAGTCGCGCAGCGGGAGGCAGGAGAGGTCCGATGGGGGCTGCAAAAAGTAAGTTGCTTCGCCGCTTCACACTGTCAGTGTCTCTTCTTCCCTCCTCCCGAAGCAGGGCGCGAAAAGCAGCCTTGCTCCGGGAGGAGGGAAGAAGGGGCTGGCAGTTCGAAGCGGCGAAGTGACTTACTTTTTGCAGCCCCCTCCGGACATCGGAGGGGGCTGCAACGTTTTTTTCGCTTTTTTTTTTTTTTGCTTCGGGTGGAGGGGAGAGGACTGGGGCTGCCCCGGAGACCAGCACCCATGGTCGCGGCCGGGGCAGGTGAGCGGGGGCTGGGGGAAAGCTTGCCGCCTACCCTTACCCCTGCCTCTACCGCAGGGGTAAGGGTAGGCGGTAAGTTAGCAGGTTAAACG